>NW_021703775.1:3526430-3673914 GCF_005190385.1 Monodon monoceros
AATTTTTTGTTCTAGTTCTGTGAAAAATGCCATTGGTAGTTTGATAGAGATTGCACCGAATGTGTAGAGTGCTTTGTGTAGTATAGTCATTTTCAGAATGTTGATTCTTCCAATCCAAGAACATGGTATATCTCTCCATCTGTTTGTATCATCTTTAATTTGTTTCATCAGTGTCTCATGGTTTTCTGCATACAGGTATTTTGTCTCCATAGGTAGGTCTATTCCTAGGTATTTTATTCTTTTTGTTGCAGTGGTAAATGGGAGTGTTTCCGTAATTTCTCTTCCATATTTTTCATCATTAGTGTATAAGAATGCAAGAGATTTCTGTGCATTAATTTTGTGTCCTGCTACTTTACCAAATTCATTGATTAGCTCTAGTAATTTTCTGGTAGCATCGTTAGGATTCTCTATGTATAGTGTCATGTCATCTGCAAACAGTGACAGCTATACTTCTTCTTTTCCGATTTGGATTCCTTTTATTTCTTTTTCTTCTCTGATTGCTGTGGCTAAAATTTCCAAAACTATGTTGAATAAGAGTGGTGAGAGTGGGCAACCTTGTCTTGTTCATGATCTTAGAGGAAATGGTTTCAGTTTTTCACCATTGAGAACAGTGTTGGCTGTGGGTTTGTCATATATGGCCTTTATTATGTTGAGGTAAGTTCCCTCTATGCCTACTTTCTGTAAGGTTTTTATCATAAATGGACATTGAATTTTGTCAAAAGCTTTTTCTGCACCTATTGAGATGATCATATGGTTTTTCTCCTTCAATTTGTTAATATGGTGTATCACATTGATTGATTTGTGTATATTGAAGAATCCTTGCATTCCTGGTATAAACCCTACTTGATCATGGTGTATGATCCTTTTAATTTGCTGTTGGATTCTGTTTGCTAGTATTTTGTTAAGGATTTTTACATCCATGTTCATCAGTGGTATTGGCCTGTAGTTTTCTTTTTTTGTGACATCTTTGTCTGGTTTTGGTATCAGGGTGATGGTGGCCTCATAGAATGAGTTTGGAGTGTTCCTCCCTCTGCTATATTTTGCAAGAGTTTGAGAAGGATAGGTGTTAGCTCTTCTCTAAATGTTTGATAGAATTCGCCTGTGAAGCCATCTGGTCCTGGGCTTTTGTTTGTTTAGATATTTTTAATCACAGTTTCAATTTCAGTTCTTATGACTGGTCTGTTTATATTTTCTATTTCTTCTTGGTTCAGTCTCAGAAGTTTGTGCTTTTCTAAGAATTTGTTCATTTCTTCCAGGTTGTCCATTTTATTGGCATATAGTTGTTTGTAGTAATCTCTCATGATCCTTTGTCTTTCTGCAGTGTCCCTCACTGGAATTTTTTTTAGTGTGTCTGTGGCCTCAGTGTGGAAGGGAAGACAGCTCTTAAATCAGAACTTATAGCTTATACATGCTTATAGCTTCCCATGTTAATGAAAATGGCTAAATGTTCAAGTGTTGAATTTATAGGATATGCTCTCTATCCATCTAAGGAATCATTAATAGATAACACTTGATAAGAGTGTCCCATGGGCATATTGGTTTTAAATACTCTTGTTTGAACAGATAGTTGTTGATAGACTTCTCAAGGCATTTAATATGCTAATGTGTACTATGAATCTCCAAACATGCAGCCTATTCTGCAAATTTATCTGCCCAGACTATAAAAAATATGACCTACAATGACATAGGTTAATTTTTATTGTTTTTGTGTCTTACCTTGGAATGATACTTTACAGAGCAATTCCACACACACCTTTATTGTAATACTGAAAATGAAGATATGGTGTGGAGGTCAGTCTCCAAATCAAGTCTTTCTGATTCCAGGTCCACAGCGCTTTCTATGCCATGCATTGTGAAGAATACCAATCACTATTTAGCTCTTTAGTTCATCATTTTTCCTTGTCTTTGTTCAAATACTGCTTTCACAGGTTACATAAACATTTCAAGTACCAAATAAGCTATCAAGGTGATGTAGATGAAATATAGGCATTACTGTTATTCTTATCATTATTATTAATGTCCTATTGGTAAACTTCTTGAGACACACATGCGGATACAGACACACATCCCCCGAATGGTTATGAAGAGATAAAATAACAAATACCAAATGCTCTTAGAATGGAAAGGCGTGGGAATGTACACCTGCATTTTGACTGTGCAAAGAAGGAGGTGCTCTGAGGAAAACAGATTTCTCTGCTTCATGATCTTTTCCACATTTCTTTCCTCATCTTAAAAAAATGTAAATGTTGATTCTCTCTGAATTAGTCTTAATATATTTACAATATAAGTGAGCTCTGGGTATTTCAACACAAAATGTAAATCCCACCTGAAATCACATTTGGTTATAATATGAAAGTGTATTTCCTACAAAACTAATAAACAAATAAATAAATCAGTTTGGTCTGCTAGGCAGATAATATGGAGAAGGAAGTGTGTTTTTTTATGAAACAGAAATTCATTTTCGGTGTGGAAGTTCTTGTGGAAGGAGTGCGTAGAGAATTTCTGTGTCCTGTGTACAGCTCCGAGCTGCTTTCATGTAGCACGTTTCCCTGGCTGAGAGCTAAAAGAGGGTAGAGGGAATCTCAGTGGATCAATTAACAGAGGGACCTGTCCTTCAACAGCAGAAGATCTATTTCAGGATTTGCATATCACTGAAAAAAATTACAAAGCTGAGATAAATACAAGCCCGATAATAACTCACTGCAGACTTGGCTCTATTCCTAGATTTCCTTGGCTGTTTGTCCTAATAAAGTGTCTCCATGGCACTTAGGGCAAGAAGGTTATTAGTAGCTGTCAATCAAAGGAGGGAGTAGGCATCAGCAGGAGGAGGAAGAGAAGAGAAGTGACATTCATCCTCTCTTCTCACTGATATTGGGTATAAAAGTCACTCAGAGCAAGTGGTTAAAAAGGGACAGGTCTCTCTTCATCCCCACGGAAAAAAGAAAAGCTGCCTTGGTTACCAACAATTTAATAATAAAATGAAATACATCAATCATCTTTTTTTCTACCTTATTGATGCTTGAACGTCCATTAATTCTGAGGAAATGAAGGACATATGAAAGAGATCTTCATGGGAGACTCTTGACTTATTATTGTTTTCTTATGTTTTCATGCAATGCATACATATTGATGTTTAAAATTAAAGGAGAAAATTTTCTCCATTATCAGACATCTCTTTTATTTTCTTTTTTCTTAAGTGTTGAATTTTTTCTTATGGCATAAGTGAATGCCTAGAGAAAAAAATATATGGGTAAAACATGTTTTCTTAGTTCATTTAAATCAGATTTCAGTGATTTTGACTATACCAAGTAGATACTCAAAACCTACCTATATAGCAATTAATTGATACTTTAAAGGTCTTTAACTTACTGTCTATTTTCTTAATTAAAATATATCTATTGCTTGAGCACATCATCTCTCTATATGCATATTTTCATAAGTAACAGAGCCTGTACAGTGCTAATTGATATCCTGGTCTCCAGACAATACTTTACTAAATGAAATGACAATTATAACCAATTAAAATTCACTTTACATACTACTTCACCTATTTAGTATGTATTATGCATGAAGACGGAGAGCACATTGCCTCACTGCTTAGGATTTATGTGTGTCTTGGAAATTGATGGACAGCTCCAAGATCTTCCTTTTAGTGCATTTTTTCCCCAAAACCAGGGGTCACTTGGGGGCTTATATTTTGGTGTTTCTTAGGTTAAAGAGGTAACGTGAGCTGTTATTTGTTACAGATAGAAGCTTTCTTCATATTTGCCTAACGTACATCAAGAGCACTTCTCTGAAGAACGACTCTTGTGATGAGAAGAGGTTTTTTGGTTTTTTTTCATTTTGTTTTTATTTCAGACACACTACTGTCTAATTACATATCTGATCCTCTAGCTTCCAGCCATAAGATAACCTACACAGACGATACATATTTATACTTTGTGATAACGTATTAACCTGTTGCTCTTTACGTAACTAAACTTTAAATTTTCAAACTTGCGTTGTTTTGCCAAGGCCCATTTGACACTGAACTAGTATCAAAAGGCATGCGTGTGTAAGGAGGAGACCACTATTCACGTGTGCCTGTTTGTTGAAGAAAAGGGATCTCCATTTCCTGTCATTTCTGTTTTTGCAAATTTCAAATCAGAAATCATCTGGAAAACGCACTAAAAAAGTAGGAAACATAGGAATTCTGGGACAAACATAATAATATCCTAAAATTAAGAATGGTCTTTTAATTTTTGAACAGATATTTCATTTGAATAAGTGGCCATTTCTTTTAGGAATTGCATGAACCTTTGCCTCTGCCCTCTTCAGGTATTTTCTATCCTATTGTAAATGCATTCTGCTTCCTTACTTTTTCAACATCCTTTCAAAACACTTTTTAATTAAAAAATATTATGAAGTGAGGTGAAATGTAGAGTGGTGCTCTCAGTGATGTCATCTTTTTCCTTCTCACATGAAAAATCATAATGTTTTCATGATCTTGATTTTTATTCAACTATTTGCAAGGCTCTCCCATCCGAACAACTAATTTCTGAGCAACAAGTGTGCAATAAATTTTTAAGAAACCCTAGGCTTTTAGGGGTTGGAGTTGTCAACCGTTTACATACTAATTATTTTACAAAAACGGGAACAATGGAAAAGTTGACACAGTTGCAGATCACTTGGAGAAACATTTTCTTGATTTTGAAAGTTGAACTACATCCCTGAGAATTATGTTTATATTTATTTGTTTTTCATTTTTAATAGAAGGTCAGATTAATTATCCAAGGAAAAAAACACTTTGTAATTTGGCCTCAGTTTGTAAAACATTTGCTTTAAAAATATAGATCTGTATTAGCAAATATCTAAATTTAGTCAGCATCTTTCATCTGCCTTGAAGGATATTTTTAGTTGGATTTAAGATTAAAAAATCATTCTCATTTGCATCATTTTTACTCCAGAACGTTAGATTTCCACAATGATTAAACAGGCTGCCAACATCAGCAAGGATAGAAAAATAACTTCTAAATAGATCTTTCCAATCAAATTTTTAGTTCAAGTAAAAATGATGCCAAGTAATTATACATTACTTATAATTGAATAAAGCACATACGTTATAAATTAGACTTTATAATCATATTTCCATGTTTACATAGATTTTTTTCTTCCCCTCTTCCTTATTTACTTCCTTTCCTTGTTGCTTTCTTCTGAAATAATCTATCTTACACTCTGAACCATGGAATTTAACAAATTATCTATTAAAAATCTATCTTGATATAAATAAAATTCTTGAAAATCATTATGCATTAGTCATTTTCACAAAACTTCCTGATGAAGTAATGTGAATCTTACTATGTATTAGACCTTGTTTTATGAACTGCTATATTTGATTTGCAGTAAAAAATACTCTTTTCCTAAAATGGTAAACTTCTGTGTTTTTCCTTCAATTTTAAGCATTTACATTTTTTACTTTTTGATGTATGAAATATCACAAAACATTCCTCAGGTGCAAAAATTATTATATAATTTTTTGCAATTATGAAGATTGATTTTTCATTAGTTTTTCTTTGTTGTTGTTTTTTTTCTAGAAAAGTTGATTTGTGCAGTAAGTGAAGTGCCAGTGCAGATAAATGTAACCAACACTAAGTTGGCCAATAGAATTTAACAACCGCTAAGGTCATTAATATAATTTGTTTTGGCACTGTTACATTTCCTAGTGCTACTCTGAGTAGTTTGCTGGGTACATCAATTTGTTTTCAGCTATTGTGAAATTGGATACCCTGGCTTTCATCCAAAGCACCCTCTCCATTTGCATATCTTTGTTATCATTTCAGGTTCTCAGAACATACTGTGGACTATCACACCATCTGCACCAAAAGCCTCACATCCAAACACAAATTAAAAATGAAACTGTAAAATTTGCAAGGAAACAATACAGACCTTTTATCTCATTCTCCCTCTGTTCATTTTCAAAAGAGAAACTTGCTTGTAGCCAAGCATAGCAAAAAAGGCTTTTATTAATTGGACTGGCATCAAGCATGCATACATAAAATTGTTTATTTTTTCCCTATAAAGGGGTTGCCTGACATAAAAGGGTCTTTGAAGATGACATTCAGATTTTGACATTTGCATGATATTGTATAAATATCAGAGGTAGGAGACTTTTCTGACAAACCAGATGGGTCAAAAAAAAAAAAAAAAGAAAAGAAAAAGAAAGAAGGAGAGAGAGAGAAAGAAAGGCACTACCATAGAAAGATATTAGTCCTTTACTTAAAGGATATTAACTTCTCCTCTAAACTGGGGATTATTAGGCAAGAAAAACAAACATATTTGTTACAAACTAGAGCTTTTATTTTTTTTAAGAGAATTCGGATCCTGGGCAAATATGAAGTTTATTTTTGAGATATATTCTATGTTTCAAGTAAGAGCATGTAATGTAATTGAATCTTGGCCTTCTAGCTGCTGTAGTAATTATGTTTTATTGTTCACCTTATTACTGCTGGATGGTCTTAATTTTGATTGCAGGTTGGACGTTGGAATGTTTTTGAAGGATGGAAGGTCATTCCAGGTCCTCATATTCATTAACATCTGGATATTGCAGACATCGCTTTTTTATTTTCCTTTGTGATTTCTGAATGCAAATGGAGGCTGGTCATAGTTTCTCACAATAATCAGTGTCCCTCCCAACCCCCATCAGTAGATCTGTACATTTAAAAAAAAAAAAAAAAGGAAGAAGAAAAACCACCTAGATGGCACTTAGGGGCAAAGGCAGGAGCGGGGAGCAGACAGATGACAAGGGTTTTTGCTGATGGTGTACTTCCATATGGATTTCAAATGCCAGCAAAGGGAAGCTCCTCCATCTGAGTGTATAATAGAAGAGCACAAATTTGATTAGACTCTTTGACCCTTATATCAATGAAGAATCAGACACAGTCAGCAAGTTGTGCACAAAAGTCACTTTATGCATTCGGCCTTCAGCAGAGACCATTCATTCTTCAGGCCCCTACAGCCTGCACCTTGGTTTTCTGAGGGCTTCACTCACACAGTCATCTCCGTGTTTATCATGGACCTCCTGGAGACAGGTCTACATTTTGTTCTCTGTAAGTCTTTCCCTGAGTAAGAACGCTCTTCACCTACTGTCCAGAAGAGGCCAAAGTTGAAAGAAAAATGCCTATTTTCTGGAAATAATGGTTGGTGAATTTGTCCGAGTTTCACCCAGATATGAGCTTGATTTGAAGGTCACTGCAGGCTGTAGATGAGAACAACGTTTAGGAGATTCTTGCACGTATGACCAGCTCATCACCTTTGGCTCTTGAAGTCATCAGTTGCATCATCACCAAGTTCCACCTCTTACCTAAATATCTTCCTTCTGCATGTGTGATGTAAAACTATGCTTCCCATCAACTCCCTCCTTGCTCAGAAGCCTACAGCTCCTTCTTTGCTGTTCATGAGATGATCTAAATTTCACTTCCACAGTATCTTCAAGAGCACGCTTCCTTCTTTCCTTTCAGATTCCCATAGTTCTCAATGTCTCCTGCACCCTCATCTCTTTCCCAAATTCTCCTCTTTATAGTTTTGCTGTTTTATATATAATTAGTATGCATTGGGTCATAGTGAGTGAAATCACATGGGTGGTAAAGTCAGGCAATAATAGCTCTAGTTAGGATAAGTCCCTCCTTGGACAACCTGGTTGTTTTCCTGAAGTGGGTGGGTGTGGAGACCCTGTCAACTTCAGAACATCACCTGTATGGGTGGACTGGGCTGCAGATCTTCCACTGGTGTTTGAGATAGAGGAAAAGTATTGCCCAAAAAGTTTTATGTCCTCGGACCACCCTCCCCCGGTTCTTCCACTAGGGGAATAGGCTTTTCCTGGACCATTTTTTGTCAGTGCCTATTGGCGGTTCTGGTTGGTGGCTCCTATGGATCCATGTTCAGGATACATGGGAGCAATAAAGACACCCAGGGAACTTCTTGCATGTTGTTTCTCAAGTCTGAATGGCCATACATGGTCCATCTTCTTCTTTCCACCCTGTAGAGTCTTCCTTTGCTGGCCTGCTGTGCTATGCCCAGTGTTGTAGAGTTATAACAAGGAGGACAGAGGGGAAATGGGGCTACTCCATCTTGGGGTAACTAGCTATCCATTTTTTCATCCTTGGTGATTTCTCCCACTATGTTTGGATTATTGTGTTACTTGTATTGCTGTGAATAAACATGCTCTGATGGACAAAAATGTGCTGGGTCCCAGTCATTCTTTCAAATCATACACAGTTCTGTATTGTGTGCCTGATGAAAGCCTAAAACCTTCTTTATCTGTTCTAATTCTTTCTTCCTCTCCATTTTTCTGCTTTTTCCTTCCTCATCTAGCCTTTAGTGCTACTTGACTCCAGTACTATTTTCACTGTTGATGATGATCAAGCTATATTTTCATCTAAAGTCTCAACTTTTTACTTAAACAATACTTATTAATGTTGCAGATGAAGCTCAGTGACATCATGGCTACATGATACCCCAAGTTACAGAAGCAATGGAAGTGTTCTTTTTATTAATATTGTGAATATCCAACTTCTTAGACAACTAGGGGAAGGAAACCAAATTTAATGACATTTTACTGTGTTCCAGGGACTGTATTTGTTGTTGTTTCTACTTCCTCCAACTTAGAAGTCTCCTTTGGTTAATAAGAAATTTTGACCTCTGCCATTGACTGCTATAGAAAACAGAAGTTCGGTTTTGTCTCCTACCTGTTCTTACTGAGAAGAGCCAATATCACTAAGACCCTTTAAGCTTTACAATGTATATACTCTGGACTCTGTGATCTATGTGCTTCAAGAAATACCAGAGAAGACTGTATGTGGCGGAGTCTATAGTATTTCAAAACAACTATTTGAAAGTGGAAAAGTGCATCCCAATAGTTGATTTTATTTGGTTTGCAAAACACTAAAATGAAGGCATGAGCCTTTTTTTTATTCAGCAAATACATTTGTGGTTTGGGTATAGTATAAAGATAGATATTGGCTATTTGTCTCTATTATTTTTAATATACAGATATCCACAAATCATTTCATTTTTGTGTAACCAACTTAGAAACAAAACCACAAGGTATTCAAATAAGCACAACATTAAACAGACAATGCTACAATTTGGAAAATTTCACAGTCAAATGCATTTTCAACATCTGTGTCATCTATGTCTTTTTCCTTTCATTCTGTCCATTCTTCCCTCCTGCCTTGAAGGTTTCCCCCTACCTTCCTAGAAGTCCATTTTCACCTAGATCTCCTTCATCTCTTCCATTTAAATATGTTTTCTTGAAAGAAGCTGATGTTATCTCATACAAAAGTAAACCAAATTATAACAGAGAAAATATATATTTTCCTAACAAAGGAGAACCCCTGAAAGTAGAGAGTTGGCTTTCTTTGTTCTTAGAATATTGAGAGACAGTGTCACATACATTTTCAGATCATCATCTCCTGATCTAGCAGGCTGTGTTCAAAGCCTTGGATCAAAGCCTGATCCTACTTCTTAGGAGCTGTGTGGCCACAGGCACATAAATAACCCTCTGTGCCTCAGTTCACTCACCTGTAAAATGGGATCCATGCTAGTACTTGCCTCAGAAGACAGTAAGGAATAAATGAATTAATATACTTGAGGTATTGAAACAAGTGTCTGGTACATAGGAGAGCTATAAAATGTTTAGCTATGGAAATTTTTTACGTACCTACACATGGATAAAATAGCATTTTTTTTTCTTAACATTTTTACTGGAGTATAATTGCTTTACAATGGTGTGTTAGTTTCTGCTTTATAACAAAGTGAATCAGCTATACATATACATATATCCCCATATCTCTTCCCTCTTTCATCTCCCTCCCGCCCTCCCTATCCCACCCTTTTAGCTGGTCAAAAAGCACTGAGCTGATCTCCCTGTGCTATGCGACTGCTTTTGAATGGGGATACTTCTAAGAAGCTCTGAAATAGCTTGAGTTCCAGTGTGTGAAGGAGATCAGATAAATTCTGATGCACAGATATAGGTATAGAAACAGAGAGAGATATATACATACAGAGAAAGAAATTATATAGGTAAAGATACAGTTGTAGATATGTAAAGAACTTATTCATGATTACAAACCCAAAATAATAAGTCTAATTATTTTTTTAAATAACTAGAAGTCATTGCTTTTTCTTTCTCTCTTTTTTCCTTGTTTTCTTCTTTTACTAGAAAAATGGGAATCATTTGACATTAACTTGGACAAAAGCACTAATAAACACACTGACAAATGGATCATTAATTCCTGTAGTGAATGACATCAACATCTGGGATTGTGTCTCAAATGTAAAAGACATTTTGGCTGGTTTCCTCTCAGGCCCATTCCCCCACCCCCTTCCTCTCCTCTGCTCTGTGTCACTGCAGGGGGACAATCCTGAGGCCAGGTTTCCCAGGCTCTTGTATCTATTAACTTCCAGAAAAGGTTCCTCTGATGGGAGATGCTAGCAGAAGATTGGTGAAGGGAAAAGGGGGAATCAGGGTAATTCTCTGCCTTCTCTCTGCTTCAGAAGCCCTAAGGCAGCAATGGGTCTATGGCTCTGTCTCCTACCAAACATGCCCCCTGTGGTCCCAGCTTGCTCTGGGTGACCCTAGCATCTTGGCTGGGTTTACCACCTCCTTCCATTTCATGAAAACCCATGGGTCCATGGGTTGAAGCAGTTCCCAGCTTTTGCTATTTCCTGTAGAGACTGCAAACCATGTTGTATGTGTTTCTTGGCAACTCTGCCAGCTGTGTAATCAACTCTCTCAATTCTATTCCCTTTTCCTAAAGGGGTTTCCATTATCCTGGCTAGTGCTTGACTCAGTTACTACTCTTGATACTATAAAGCATCATAAACCAAAAGAAGACAAAACAAAAATGATGGATTTCATCTAAATAAAGCCAGGCTACCCAAATGAAAAGAGAACCTGTATATTAGCTGTGTTTTTTAAACTACAGTATTCAGAATCGCCGAGTTTTCATCCAGGGACCCATTTATTCATTCAGCGAGCATATTCTGAGCTTCCACCAGGAGCCAAGTACCATTGCAGGCTCTAGGGAGATAGCAGTGTGAACAGCAGAGTCCCTGTGCTCATGTCCCACACACGCAGGTAGGGCACGTCAGATACTAAATAATTAATATTCTCTATATAAGGTGGTGATGAGAGCCAAAAAGAAAACTCAAGCAAGGTGAAGGGACAGAGAGTACAAAAGATGTGCTATAGATTGGTTGGGGAAGCTTCACTGGTGGGTGGTTTGAGAAAGAGACCAGACTTCCCTGAAGAGTAGAGTTCTGTGGATATTCCAGTTCTGTTTCTAGGAGAATCAGCCAGGCAACGGAGCAGAAAGCATTAATTCACTGCTTAAAAGCAAAGAAACAAGTAAACAAAAAGATTCCTATTGTCAAAGAAAGAAAACTCTATGCTGCATGGAAAAACAGGGACTGTGGATTTTTACATCAGATAAGTTAAGTGCAGACCAAATCCATTAAGCAAGGCTTAAAAGGACATTTCATAACACTACAGGTCATAACAATAAAGAGACAACCAATCTTATTATCTATGTGCCTGATAACACCACAAAATGAGCTATTCTCATAAAGCAGAAACTACAGGGGATGCATGGATAGTAAAAAAAATAAATAGAAACACCTTAATCAAAGGGGAGACTGAATTAACTGAACTAAAAATTAAGAAGGATTTAAAACAGCTTTGTCCAATAGAACTATAATAGAAACTGCATATAAGAGCCACACATGTGATTTAAATATTCTGAAAGTCAAAATAAAAAAGTGAAAAAAAGACAGGTGAAATTTAAATAGATTTTATTTAACACAATATATCTAAAATATTTTAACGTCATCATGTAATCAATTTAAACAATCATTAGTGAGTATTTTTGTTTATTTGTTCTACGTCTTTAAAATCTGGTTTGTATTTTATACTTTAATCACATCTCATTGTGGACAAATCACATTTCAAGTGTTAAATAACCATACAGACTAAACTTTATAATCAATAAACTAAACTATATATATGCATGTATATGAGAAAAACACTGAACCCTGATATTAGGGAGCATACCTTTTTTTAAAGTGTGCACAGATCATTCATAAAATTAAAATAATAGACCATAAAAAAATGAAAATAAAGTTTTCCAAAGAATTATATAAAGAACATACACTGATTACAATGCCATAAAACTATAAATCAGTAATAATAGATCCCCCCCCAACACACACAGGTCTATCTACCTGGAAACTAAAATGAAAATAAAAATAAAACCACAATAAACTCAGTACTAAAGAACGCTTGGAGCAAAGAGGAAGTGCAAATAAAAACTGAGGATCAACAATGATAATGAAAACATTTCACATCAGAGCCCGTGGACCACAGGTAACAAGAATACTCAGAGGACAGTCTGCAGTTTTGAATCTTCAGAACAATGAAAATGATAATACATAGAATAAGCTTCTAACTCAAAATACTCAAAATAAGTTTCTAACTCAAAATAAACCAAAAGAAAGCAGAAGGACATAAAACAAAGAAGTAATTACAGAGAAATTATTGAAAACACAGGAAAACTGAATGAATGAAACCAAATGTTGGTTATTTGAAAGATCAATGAACCAACCAAATAACTAGCTACTTTATTCTACACAGGAGATAAAACACAAATATTTTTTAACAAAAATATCAAGGAGGAAATAAAATATAAAACAAATGAAATTTCAAAAAAAATAATAGAAGCTATTTTATATAAATCTATTCAAATGAATTTGAAAACATACATGAAAGAGATAACTTTCTAGGAAAATAATCTAGCAAAACAACCCTAGTTGAAATAGGAAATCTAATCTGAAAGATATATATAGAAGGGAGAAAAATGGAAAATCAAGAAATTTACAATAAGCCCAGATAATTTTATATGGAACCAAACCTGTAAAGACCAGCAAGATCTAATATTGCTTAATGTATTTCACAAGGTAGAGAAAGAAAATGTTCATTTTTTAAATGAATTGACCATAACAAACACTAAGGATGGTGCACAATCTAATAAAGATTGCATAACAAAAAAACACTGCAAAATAATCTCACTTATGAATAGTAATAAAATATTTTCCAAGCCCCTTCCCCCAAAAGCAAAATCAAAAGACAAGGATAGGGCTTCCCTGGTGGCGCAGTGGTTGGGAGTCCGCCTGCCGATGCAGGGGACGTGGGTTCGTGCCCTGGTCCAGGAAGATCCCACATGCCGCAGAGCGGCTGGGCCCGTGAGCCATGGCCGCTGAGCCTGCACGTCTGGAGGCTGTGCTCCGCAATGGGGAAGTGGGGGGCACAGCAGTGAGAGGCCCGTGTACCGCAAAAAAAAAAAAAAAAAAAGACAAGGCTAAATAAGTATAAATAGGAAAGGGTTAATATTCCTAATATATTAAAAAAAAGCTGCCAAAATTGATAAGACTGAGAAATATTTTCCCAAAGTAATATTTGGGAAAATACTAACATATGAGATGATTCAGAGAAAAATCAGTACAAATGACCTTGAATTGTGAAAGCACAATCCCCTATAAAAAAAGAAATATAACTATACTGACACAGCAAAGTTTGATAACCTATTTGGATAGCAAGACTGAGGCAAATGCTTGTTACCCCTACATTATGAGTGAACATGCAGGATGGTCCAGCCCCCGTAGAGGAGAAGTTGGTAAGATCTAACATTAAACATACACTGAGTCTTTGATTCCACAATCCTGCTTCCAGTATTCAATCCAAAACATACCTCTCAAAAATAAAATGGGAGAGACCTTCAAGTTGGCAGAAGAGAAAGACACGGAGATCACCTTCCTCCCCACAAATACATCAGAAATACATCTACATGTGGAGGAACTCCTACAGAACACCTACTGAATGCTGGCAGAAGACATCAGACTCCCCAAAAGCCATGTGGCTGACAAGGTCTTCTTGCTCTGGTCAGTGTCAGGCCTGTGCCTCTGAAGTGGGAGAGCCGAGTTCAGGACATTGGTCTACCAGAGACCTCCTGGCTCCACATAATATCAAATGGCGAAAGCTCCTACAGAGGTTTCCATCTCAATGCTAAGACCCAGATCCACTCAGCGACCAGCAAGCTCCAGTGCTGGATGCCCCACACCAAACAACTAGCAAGACAAGAACACAATTCCACCCATTAGCAGAGAGGCTGCCTAAAATCATAATAAGTTCACAGACACCCCAAAACACACCACCAGGTGTGGTCCTGCCTACCAGAAAGACAAGATCCAGCCTCATCCACAGGAGCACAGGCACTAGTCTACTCCACCAGGAAGCCTACGCAACCCACTGAACCAACCTTAGCCTCTGAGGGCAGACAGTAAAAACAACGGGAACTACGAACCTGCAGCCTGCAAAAAGGAGAACCCAAACACAGTAAGTTAAGCAAAATGAGAAGACAGAGAAACACACAACAGATGAAGGAGCAGGGTAAAAAACGCATCAGACCAAACAAATTAAGAGGAAATAGGCAGTCTACCTGAAAAAGAATTCAGAGTAATAATAGTAAAGATGATCCAAAATTTTGGAAATAGAATGGAGAAAATACAAGAAACGTTTAACAAGGACCTAGAAGAACTAAAGAGCAAACAAACAATGATGAACAGCACAATAAATGAAATTTAAAGTTCTCTAGAAGGAATCAATAGCAGAATAACTGAGGCAGAAGAACAGATAAGTGACCTGGAAGATAAAATAGTAGAAATAACTACTGCAGAATAGAATAAAGAAAAAAGAATGAAAAGAATTAAGGACAGTCTCAGAGACCTCTGGGACAACATTAAAAGCACCACCATTCGAATTATAGGGGTCCCAAAAGAAGAAGAGAAAAATAAAAGGATTGAGAAAATATTTGCTGAGTTTATATTTGAAAACATCCCTAATATGGGAAAGGAAATAGTTAATCAAGTCCAGGAAGTGCAGAGAGTCCCATATAGGATAAATCCAAGGAGAAATGCTCCAAGACACATATTAAACAAACTATCAAAAATTAAACACAAAGAAAAAGCATTTAAAGCAGCAAGGGAAAAACAACAGATAATGTACAAGGGAATCCCCATAAGGTTAACAGCTGATCTTTCAGCAGAAACTCTGCAAGCCAGAAGGGTGTGGCAGGACATATTTAAACTGATGAAAGGTAAATACCTACAACCAAGATTACTCTACCCAGCAAGGATCTCATTCAGATTTGATGGAGAAATTAAAACCTTTACAAACAAGCAAAAGCTAACAGAATTCAGCACCACCAAACCAGCTTTACAACAAATGCTAAAGGAACTTCTCTAGGTAGGAAATATAAGAGAAGGAAAAGACCTACAAAAACAAACCCAAAACAATTAAGAAAATGGTAATAATTACCTTAAATGTAAATGGATTAAAAGCTCCAACCAAAACACATAGACTGGCTGAATGGAAACAAAAACAAGACCCAAATATATGCTGTCTACCAGAGACTCACTTCAGACCTAGGGACACATACAGACTGAAACTGAGTGGATGGAAAAAGATATTCCATGCAAATGGAAATCAAAAGAGAGCTGGAGTAGCAATTCTCATATCAGACAAAATAGACTTTAAAATAAAGACTATTGCGAGAGACAAAGAAGGACACTACATAATGATCAAAGGATCAATCCAAGAAGAAGATCTAACAATTGTAAATATTTATGCACCCAGCGTAGGAGCACCTCAATATGTAAGGCAAATGCTAACAGCTGTGAAAGGGGAAATCGACAGTAACACAATCATAGTAGGGGACTTTAACACCCCAATTTCACCAATGGACAGATGATCCAAAATCAAAATAAATAAGGAAACCTAAGCTTCAAATGATACATTAAACAAGACAGACTTCATTGATATTTATAGGACATTCCATCCAAAAACAACAGAATACAGTTTCTTCTCAAGTGCTAATGGAACATTCTCTAGGATAGATCATATCTTGGGTCACAAATCAACCCTTGGTAAATTTAAGAAAATTGAAATTGTATCAAGTATCTTTTCCAACCACAACGCTATGAGACTAGATACCAATTACAGGAAAAAAATATGTAAAAAACAAACACATGGAGGCTAAACAATACACTACTTAATAACCAAGAGATCACTGAAGAAATCAAAGAGGAAATCAAAAAATGCCTAGAAACAAATGACAATGAAAACATGATGACCCAAAATCTATGGGATGCAGAAAAATCAGTTCTAAGAGGGAAGTTTATAGCAATAGAATCCTACCTCAAGAAACAAGAAACATCCCCATAAAATAAACAACCTAACCTTACACCTAAAGCAATTAGAGAAAGAAGAAAAAAACAAACAAACAACAAACTTAGCAGAAGGAAAGAAATCATAAATATCAGATCAGAAAAAAATGAAAAAGAAATGAGGGAAACAATAGCAAAGATCAATAAAACTAAAAGCTGGTTCTTTGAGAAGATAAACAAAATTGATAAACCATTACCAGACTCATCAAGAAAAAAAAGAGAGAAGACTCAAATCAACAGAATTAGAAATGAAAAAGGACAAGTAACAACTGACACTGCAGAAATAGGAAGGATCATGAGTGATTACTACAAGCAAATATATGACAATAAAATGGACAACCTGGAAGAAATGGACAAATTCTTAGAAAAGCACAACCTTCCATGACTGAAGTCCTCCAGCAAGCAAAAGCCCAGTACCAGATGGATTCACAGGCAAATTCTATCAAACATTTAGAGAAAAATTAACACCTATCCTTCTCTAACTCTTCCAAAACACAGCAGAGGCAGGAACACTCCCAAACTCACTCTACGAGACCACCATCACCCTGATACCAAAACCAGACAAAGATGTCACAAAGAAAGAACACTACAGTCCAATATCACTGATGAACAAAGATGCAAAAATCCTCAACAAAATACTAGTAAACAGAATCCAACAGGACATTAAACGGATCATACAACATGATCAAGAGAGGTTTATTCCAGGAATGCAAGGATTCTTCAATATACTCAAATCAATCAATGTGATACACCATATTAACAAATTGAAGGATGAAAGCCATGTGATCATCTCAATAGATGCAGAAAAATCTTTTGACAAAATTCAACACTGATTTATGATTAAAAAAACTTCCAGAAAGTAAGCATAGAGGGAACTTACCTCAACATAATAAAGGCCATGTATGACAAACCCACAACCAACATTATTCTCAATGGTGAAAAATTGAAACTATCTCCTCTAAGATCAGGAGCAAGACAAGGTTGCCCACTCTCACCATTATTATTCAACATAGTTTTGGAAATTTTAGCCACAGCAATCAGAGAAGAAAAAGAAATAAAAGGAATTCAAATTGGAAAAGAAGAAGTAAAGCTGTCACTGTTTACTGATGACATAATACTCTACATAGAGAATCTTAAAGATGCTACCAGAAAACTACTAGAGCTAATCAATGACTATGGTAAAGTATCAGGATAAAAAATTAATGCACAGAAATCTCTTGCATTCCTATACACTAATGATGAAAACTCTGAAAGAGAAATTAAGCAAACACGCCCATTTACCATTCCAACAAGAAGAATAAAATACCTAGGGATAAACCTACCTAAGGAGACAAAAGACCTGTATGCAGAAAACTGTAGGACACTGATGAAAGAAATTAAAGATGGTACAAACAGATGGAGAGATATACCATGTTCTTGGATTGGAAGAATCAACATTGTGAAAATGACTATACTGCCCAAAACACTCTACAGATGCAGTGCAATCCCTATCAAACTACCAATGGCATTTTTCACAGAACTAGAACAAAAAATTTCACAATTTGTATGGAAACACAAAAGACCCCGAATAGCCAAAGCAATCTTGAGAATGAAAAACGGAGCTGGAGGAGTCAGGCTCCAGGTCCTCAGACTATACTACAAAGCTATAGTAGATAACACAGTTTGGTACTGGCACAAAAACAGAAATATAGATCAATGGAACAGGATAGAAAGCCCAGAGATAAACCCACACACCTTATCTTTGATAAAGGAAGCAAGAATATAAAATGGAGAAAAGACAGCCTCCTCAATAAGTGGTGCTGGGAAAACTGGAGAGCTACCTGTAAAAGAATGAAATTAGAATGCTCCCTAACACCATACACAAAAATAAACTCAAAATGGATTAAAAGCCTAAATGTAAGGCCAGACACTATAAAACTCTTAGAGGAAAACACAGGCAGAACACTCCATGACATAAATTACAGCAAGATCCTTTTTGACCCACCTCCTAGAGAAATGGAAATAAAAACAAAAATAAACAAATGGGACCTAATGAAACTTCAAAGCTTTTGCACAGCAAAGGAAACCATAAACAAGACCAAAAGACGACCCTCAGAATGGGAGAAAATACTTGCAAACAAAGCAACTGACAAAGGATTAATCTCCAAAATTTACAAGCAGCTCATGCAGCTCAATATCAAAACAACAAGCAACTCAATCCAAAAATGGGCAGAAGACCTAAATAGACATTTCTCCAAAGAAGATATACAGACTGCCAACAAACACATATACCCTGAGAAAACCATAATTCAAAAAGAGTCATGTACCACAATGTTCATTGCAGTTCTATTTACAATAGCCAGGACATGGAAGCAATATAAGTGTCCATTGACAGATGAATGGATAAAGATGTGGCACATATATACAATGAATATTATTCAGCCATAAAAAGAAACGAAATCGTTATTTGTAGTGAGGTGGATGGATGTAGAGTCTGTCATACAGAGTTAAGTAAGGCAGAAAGAGAAAAATAAATACCGTATGCTAACACATATATATGGAATCTAAAAGAAAAAAAATAATGGTTATGAAGAACATAGGTGCAGGACCAGAATAAAGACACAGACATAGACTATGGACTTCACACGGGGAGGGTAAGGTTAAGCTGAAACGAAGTGAGAGTGGCAATGACTTGTATACACTACCAAATGTAAAATAGATAGCTAGTGGGAAGCAGCCGCATAGCACAGGGAGATCAGCTCAGGGCTTTGTGACCACGCAGAGGGGTGGGATAGGGAGGGCGGGAGGGAGACGCAAGAGGGAGGAGATATAGGGATGTATGTATACGTACAGCTGATTCACTTTGTTATAAAGCAGAAACTAACACACCATTGTAAAGCAATTATACTCCAATAAAGCTGTTAAAAAATAATAATAATAAATAAATTAAATGGAATAAATGTGCAATTTTATTAAATGTCATTATTTTTTTATCAAAAATGGTAAATTCAAATGTCCATCGATGGGGCTTGAATAAACAGTGGGATATTTGCTCAACAGTGTGCTATGCAGCTGTCTAAAGGAATGAAGGAATTTCCCTGCACTGGTGTGGAGTTACCTGCAGAATACATTCTGTTTTTTAATTTTTACTGGAGTATAATTGATTTACAATGTTCTGTGACTTTAAGGTGTACAGCAAAGTGAATCTGTTATACATATACATATATCCATTTTTTTAAGATTCTTTTCCATAGAGGTCATTACAGAGTATTGAGTAGAGTTCCCTGTGCTACACAGTAGGTCTTTATTAATTATCTATTTTATATATAGTAGTGTATATATGTCAATCCCAATCTCGCAGTTTATCCTTCCCCTCCCTTTTACCTCCTGGTGTAGAATATATTATAAAGTAAATTTTCTTAAAAAGCAAGAAATAGAAAAATATATACAGTACATCACCTTTTCCATAAGCAGGGGAAGGAATATATATGTATATGTGTGTGTATAGGTATATATACATATATATATGTACGTGTGTGTGTATATATATATAAAACACACTGGGTTTTTTATAGATGCCATCTTCTTCCCTCACTAGAACATATTTGAACTTGAAACTAACAGAGCCTTTGCATCTAACTTCTAATCCACTGATATTTCTGGGCTACAGAAACAAGTTAAAGGTCACCATGAAGTAGCAATTAACCAAATCTAGAACGTGACATACTCTACAGTACAGTTGACTCCATTTCTTCAACACATCAATGAGAGGAAAACAAATTAATAAGAAGAAAGGGAAAATATTCTCATTAAAAGTTACTTAAAAGTAACCCGAGACATAACTCTTCAAGTCGTCCCACTAGAAAATATTTTAGAATTATTATTTTGTTAGATGTGCTAGCAGCATAATAATTATAAAATAAAATAATGTTTGTTTGTTTTGAGATTCATACTGAAGTCCGTTTTGGAGGTGGTTGCAATAATATGATACCTGGGATTTCTTTTTGAATACTGCAGGAAAGAAGAGGGTGGGAGAGAAAAAAGTAGAAAAGTGACGCAGCCAAACAACAAACACAGCACATATTTTTACGGTTGTTAAGTATGGTTCTTCGCGCTTTCTATGTTTGTTTCATGTACAGATTTTCATCATATCAATGAAAGAAAAATAAAAGGGAAAATTGTAGGAGGGGCCACTTTGGCCACTATATTAGTCATGCTGCAAAACAAACAAACCTTGAAATAGTAGTGGTGTACAAAAATAAGTTAGTTCTCATGCTAGCCGTTCTGGAGTTCTGCTCCAGGAGTTTTTTCTAGTGCCTGGGCTGAAGTGGCAGAAACTAAGTAGGGCACATTCTTGCCATAATAGAAAACAGAAGCCCCAGGAGAAGCAAGCAAAGTCACACAATGCCTTCCTGTCCCCACGTGGGAACAGGCGCTACCACTTCTCTCACATCCATTGGCCAAAGCAAGATGCACCCCGGAGGGCAACCAACACCCCTGCAGAGGGACCTTCACTCCTCCCAGGGAAGCCTGGGCAGAGGTGGGGACTGAGGGAGAAGGCAGGGAGGGAAAACTTATTGAGAAACCATTGATCTCAGGGAACAAGATTCAGAGTTTGATTCTAGGCATGCCCTTCTGTCCAACTGTAGGAAGAAAGTAGACAGTTAACTATAGGAGTCTGGATCTCAAGGAAGAGTTTGGGACAGAGAGGGAATTTTTAATGTTAATTTACTATTGCTTTCACTGATTTTCCTGGATATTTTTGGTATTAAATATTAAGAAAGCATATTGACAAGACTAATCATGGATATTTTCCAAATCTTGATTAGAAATGTGTAAAGAGGAGGTTTATATAAAATAGCAGAATTCAGATAAAATACAAATAGATTTGCAAATAATTTTTCAAGGCTACATGATTCTGTCAGATGATTTTAATCCTAAATTATCTTTTTGATTTTCAAAATAGCGAACTGGCAACCAGCAAAATGCTGGAGAATCGCAGAGCCCACAGGACCTAAGGTGTCGTGTGGTTTTAACTCCTGGTCACTTCACTGACTTGACAACATCTGTCAGATGGTCATCCAGACTTGGTTGCCTTCTTTCAATGAAGGAAACCAGCGATTTTACAGGGTGTCTCACTTGATATTTGGAGGATTCCCAGGGTTACCAAGCTCTTATTGACATCTCGATTCTGTACTGACCAGCACTGTGGCCTCACTAAGCCTCATTTTTTTCTTCACTGGGAATAGGAATACCTTGCTCATGCCCCAGCCCTTAGTGTACAGCGAGAACAATTGCTCTTCCTTGGGTAAGCTGAATCCCTTCAATATTCTATTGATATTACACTCACCAATTGCTGATTGTGGTTTCAGAATTATAGCACAGTGTTTTTACAGTAGCCTGAGATATTATTTATCTGGGACTAAGGGGGTCATTATCGTCTGTACATTGGAATCACCTGGGAAAAAATATGAAGCCTGGGTCCCATCCCCAGAGAATTTGATATAAGTATCAGAGGTGTCCTGAGTATTGAATCGTTACAAGCTCCTCAAGTGATTCTAAGGTATAGTCAGGGTGAGAACCACTGGCTTGGGGATATGAACTCTTTAAAGCAGATTCGTGATTGTTCTTAACCATCATTTCTTTCTTAGGCTAAAATTTCCTATTGACTTTAAGTCAAAACAGCTGTTTTCCGGGAGCAGCGAGTCCTCAAGCCACATTTGGAGAAAAGGGTTTATTGGAAACATGTAACTGATGATATAAAGGGAATTTCATGGAAATCCAAGGAGAAGCCACACAACAGCAGTGGTCTTCTTAAAGGCTAGGCCTGGAGCTTGCTTCTTGAGTCACAGCAGTTGGGTCAATGAGCTGCACAGCAGTTCATGGGTTCTCAAAGGTCAGCATGAGGCAGAATCATCCTGGGGGTGCCAGTTTCAGAGTTTGTGCCTCAGTGGACCCAGAGCCCAAGAATTTGAATTTCTAATAAGACCTGGTGATGTTGCCACAGCTCACGTGGCGGCCACACTTTGAAGACATCGTGCTGGTTGTCTGCTCCTTTTGGATGTCTATGAATTTGCTTCATTTGCCAGTCACTGCTTCTGCCTTCCTACTCCTTCAGTGGTTCTCACACCTGTGTTCTACAGCCATCCAGATGATTCTGTGGCAAGATGCAGCAGGAGAAGCCCTGTGTGGGGGTTTGGTCTGGACACGACCAGACCTCACTCTTCCTTCAGGGTTTGCTGTCACCCATCACTGCTGGTGGTTTAAATTCCAAAGAAGTAGCTGATTGGCCCAGTCCATCTTTCACATCATACCATAGGTCACTGGTCACTGGTCAGTTTGGTTTGCCATATACTCAATCAGCCATAGTATAGGTGAACCATCTCCCTAAAGACTTTGATTCACGAAGTCTGGTGTGCAGCCAGCCTTAAGAATTATTGCTATATCAAGGGGGAGGTGGCGGAGGAAAGGGATGGACTGGGAATTTGGGGTTGGTGGATGCAAACTATTACATTTAGAATGGATAAACAACGAGGTGATACTGTATAGTGCAGGGAACTATATCCAATCTCCTGGGATAAACCATAATGGAAAAGACTATTAAAAAAAGAATGTATATATGTGTAAAACTGAGTCACTTTGCTGTACAGCAGAGATTGGCACAAAACCGTAAATCAACTGTACTTCCATTAAAAATTGGAAAAAAAAGAATTATTGCTATAAAACCGGTTCTTAAAGTGGAGCCCTTGGGCCAATAGCAAGACCATCACCTAGGAACCTGACAGAAATACAAATTCTCAAGCTGTAACCCGACTTCTAAGTTAGAAACTCAGGGTGGGGCGTGGCAATCTGTGTCCTAACAGACTCTTCAGGGGACACTGCTGTGCCCCAAAGTTGACAATTACTGTCACAGAAGAATTGGACTTCAGGCTCCATGACCTCATGTATTACTTTATCTCACGTCCAACCACATATACCACGCTGGTGGCAAGATTTATAAAATACTTTTAAAAATATAAAACCTTGCCACTAATTTGCACTTCTCCAAACCTCCACTTTTACAAGCTCTAAGATATCCGCTCCTAAAAGAGATATTTAAAAAGAATAAAGTAGATCTGTCTTTGAGACCGTAGACTCCTCCATCACCGTGGTTCTCCCCTGTCTATGGCTGAAACCTTATGTAAACAACCTGGCTTCAGTTTATAATTGTGGAATACACCAGGGTCACATTGGCAATAAAATACCCCACAACTGCTACGGCAGTGAACATCTGGTATGTAATTTTACATAAACAAATTCTACTTTGATGAAACTTAAACCTTTGAAATTTAAACAAAATGGTGTTAGGGCCGAATCCCAAAAGAAAAAGAAAAGAATTTGGGTTTCTGTTTTTCCTTTTTTGAAACCCAGGTGCACATTAAAGTTAGTGCCAGGACGCACGCTTGTGTAATTTGGCTCAAGGGCAGGTTTTCCTGTTTCATGGCACTCGACCGGCTACATCAAAATAACCACAGGACTCAAGCAGAGCACAGTAAGCCCTATCCTTCCCGTGGAAAAAAGGAAGGAACTTGCCCAGGTAGCCACCATGCTCAGCGGCCCCATAACCTTCAGCTTGATATCAATGGAAACACTGAAGGGCTTTGGATTGAATTTCTTACTCAGCCGCTCAATTCAGGAATCTAGTTCAGGCCCACCCTTAGTTCAGAGGCTGTAGAATCAGATGCCAACATGTTACCCTTCATCTTCTTTATAAAATAACTGAAAAATAAAAAGATGGATATGACCCTCCTATCCATCTCCTATAGTATATGATCTGTAACAATGAAGTTAGGCTATTCAATTCATGAAAATGCATTTTTTCTGAAACGTGTTGTCCTCAGCTATAAAATCTTCATTAAGGAGTGAAGCCTACATTTGCAGAGTTAGAACTCAAACTTTTATGTTTAGTGAACTAGAAGGAAGGCATCCAACAACAGTAGTCGTGTGCCTTTTAATATCATACCTCTAAGTACGTAGTCAAATTGTACCTTTAAACAACATGTCGGCTCAGCCTCTGTGAATCCAGTAAAATCCCCCAAAGGCTCTTTCGGGGCGTCTCTCTGCTGAGCTTGGGATTCCCCAGGGTTTGTGCTGTGCTTCTGTCTGGATCCACATGCTTTTCTATCCTGAGTGATTTCACCCTAAGTGTGTTCCAACTCGAGAACTGTCCCGGCTTCGAAGTGACCTGCTCAATCCGGCATCTCTTTTTCATCTGGATTTACCTTAGGTACCTCGAGCTTAATGTGTCCAAAGTAGAAGTCAACGTCTTCTTCTCCGTCCTCACCACAACCCTGACACTCCCTGCACATTCTCAATGCTGTATCTTAAACTCCCATGATTACTACTGCCCCTTCCTCCCACTCATGTTCCATATAGCCTCCATTTATGGTCACCTGTTCTCATCAATTCTATTACAGAATTACCTTTTAAATCTGCCTTTCATATCCATGCTCTATCATCTCACCTAAATTGTTATAATATCCTCATATGTTTTTCCACCCTCTACTCCTTACTCCAACCCATTTCCCACTGTAGTTTCTTAAAATACAATATGTCCTGATTGTTTCTCTTTTTAAGTCTTCCACTGGAGTTGCTATTGTGTACAGAATAGAACCGAGTAGCATTGGATATGAGGCCTTTCAGAAGATTACAGCTTGTGTTTGCCTTCATCTCTAGGTAATTAATTTATGCCCCAGCCTGTACGTCTTACCATCATCAGGATATGCTATGCCCCGCCATGATGCTAAACCCTCTGTTCGTCTGACTGCAAGGCCCTCCCTTCTTTCTCTGTTGGCTACTCCTTTTTATCCTTTCACACTAGCCTCAGCTGCTAGGTCGTCTAAGCCTTTCTTGACTCATCCAAAGTAGAACATAGTTTTATTTATTCCGGCACCTTACACACTCTACCTTGAGACTCTGTGTCACTGACAATTCTAGTGCTCACACATACTGAGTTTCCCTCTCCTCTGTGGACACATGGGGTGACGTCATAGCCCTATCCCCTTGCAGTATTTAGAACTGTGTTACCAGGTTTCACTAAAGGGAAGGGAGCAGAAGTGACAAGGGTCACTTCAAGCACATAAACACACTTAACTGCCCTCCTTCTCTGCTGCAGTGGCTAGGAGGCCTTGCACTAGAGATGGGAGGGGTTCCTGTGTGACTCTCAAGAGAGAATTTCCTTGCCGACCCATGATGAGCAGGGAGCATGAGTGAGACTGAACCTTTGTACTGTTTTAGTTGTATCTTGCCAGATAACAAAAAGCAAGAGCAAATTTTATGACTGATAATTTCTCCTGATTCTGTGGGTTCGCTGGGATGTTCTTCTGATGCTCTCCTCTGGGCTCCCTCTGGCTGGGCTGGGTGCTCTGTTTCTCTGCCACGTGGTCTCTCTCCATGTGGTTCCCCTGCTACGTGGTCCCATCCTCCGGGGACTTTGTCTAACAAAAGAATGTGGGCTTCCTTACAGCATGTGACTGTTGTTTCAGGAGAGCAAAAGCAGAGGCTGCCAAGCCTCCTAAGAACTGGGTTGGAAAGCTACCACTTGCTGTTGGTCAAAGCAAGTCACAAGACCCACCCAGATTCAAGGGGAGGAAGAAGCTTCCACACCTCGATGGGAAGTTCATCCTGGAAAGACAGGGAGGGGAGGAATAGCTATTGGTCATCTTTGGAGAATAATTAGCACATTGGGTTAAGCCACAGAGATGAGGGGGTTATTTGTTACTGCAGAAGATGCTAGCATTTCCTGGCTAATACATTCTGCTTGTATACCTGTCTTATAAAATAATATGTAGCTTCTCCACAGTAAAGAGAACCATGAAGTCATATTTCACTTAACTTAATCCACAGTTCCCCCAAATAATGGTTGAATCACAGTCAGCAATCCACTAAAAGCGCATTGAGTAAATAAGTGAGTTTTACATATGGCGACAAGGAAGATATAGTTTGAGAACAATAAATGACAGTATAGAGGTCAGAATACAATGTCCAAGTAACTGGTATAATGATAACGCTGTACGTGTTGCCTATTGACCAGTGCATTGCTCATATCTAAGATAGGTGCATATATACTATCTTTTTATCCTCTCTGATTTTCTATGAAATATGAAAAGTTGGATATTATTACAATAATTCTGCAAATCAAATACTTGAATCACAGAAAGGTGGAGAGGATTCAAGATCACACACCAGAGAGCTGCAGATATTAGTCCTGTGACTTAGAATTTGTCTTCTATTCACACGTGACTCCATTATTACATCAGAATTTGGGAAATTGTTTAAAAGTGAAAAGAAAAGAAATAAGAGGACTATGTAAGGAGAGTGAAGGCCAAGGCAAAGATTTAAAGGAAGATAAACATATTCAGAAAAAGATAGCGTTATGCTGTCAAGAAAAATGTGGGTAGGTAACAGATACAATAGATCATCTAATTAGTTGAAATGGATAAGTGTGTTCAAGAAGAGTGGACACAAATGGAAAACACTAAGAAAAGCCGTCCTGATATGCATCCGTCTATGTACGAAAAGCAAGTGACATCGATTACGAATCTACTCTGGTAAACTAAGCATTTACAGAAAAAGCTGTGTATATATTTTCGGGCTTCCCTGGTGGCGCAGTGGTTGAGAGACTGCCTGCCGATGCAGGGGACACGGGTTCGTGCCCCAGTCCGGGAAGATCCCACATGCCGCGGAGCGGCTGGGCCCGTGAGCCATGGCCATTGAGCCTGCGCGTCCAGAGCCTGTGCTCCACAATGGGAGAGGCCACAGCAGTGAGAGGCCTGCATACCACAAAAAAAAAAAAAAAATCTTCCAACAAACAAAAGCCCAGGACCAGATGGCTTCACAGGCGAATTCTATCAAACATTTAGAGAAGAACTAACACCTATCCTTCTCAAACTCTTCCAAAATATAGCAGAGGGAGGAACACTCCCAAACTCATTCTACGAGGCCACCGTCACCCTGATACCAAAACCAGACAAAGATGTCACAAAGAAAAGAAAACTACAGGCCAATATCACTGATGAACATAGATGCAAAAATCCTCAACAAAATACTAGCAAACAGAATCCAACAGCACATTAAAAGGATCGTACATCATGGTCAAGTAGGGTTTATCCTAGCAATGCAAGGATTCTTTAATATATGCAAATCAATCAGTGATACACCATATTAAGTAACTGAAGGAGAAAAACCATATGATCATCTCAATAGATGCAGAAAAAGCTTTTGGCAAAATTCAACACCCATTTATGATAAAATCTCTCCAGAAAGTAGGCATAGAGGGAACCTATCTCAACATAATAAAGGCCATATATAACAAACCCATGGCCAACACTGTTCTCAGTGGTGAAAAACTGAAACCATTTCCTCTAAGATCAGGAACAAGACAAGGTTGCCCACTCTCACCACTATTATTCAACATAGTTTTGGAAATTTTAGCCACAGCAATCAGAGAAGAAAAAGAAATAAAAGCAATCCAAATCAGAAAAGAAGTAAAGCTGTCACTGTTTGCAAATGATGTGATACTGTACATAGAGAATCCTAAAGATGCTACCAGAAAACTACTAGAGCTAATCAATGAGTTTGGTAAAGTATCAGGATAAAAAATTAATGCACAGAAATCTCTTGCATTCCTATACACTAATGATGAAAAATCTGAAAGAGAAATTAAGCAAACACTCCCATTTACCATTGCAACAAGAAGAATAAAATACCTAGGGATAAATCTACCTAAGGAGACAAAACACCTGTATGCAGAAAACTATAAGACACTGATGAAAGAAATTAAAAATGATACAAACTGATGGAGACATATACCATGGATTGGAAGACTCAACATTGTGAAAATGACTATACTACCAAAAGCAACCTACAGATTCAGTGCAACCCCTATCAAATTACCAATGGCATTTTTCATAGAACTAGTACAAAAAATTTCACAATTTGTATGGAAACACAAAAGACCCAGAATATCCAAAGCAAACTTGAAAAAGAAAAACAGAGCTGGAGGAATCAGGCTCCCTGACTTCAGACTCTACGATAAGGCTACAGTAATCAAGACAGTATGGTACTGGCATAAAAATAGAAATATAGATCAATGGCACAGGATAGAAAGCCAGAGATAAACCCATGCACATATAGTCACCTTATCTTTGATAAAGGAAGCAAGAATATACAATGGAGAAAAGAGCCTCTTAATAAGTATTGCTGGGAAAAATGGATAGCTACATGTAAAAGAATAAAATTAGAACACTTCCTAACACCATACACAAAAATAAACTCAAAATGGATTAAAGACCTAAATGTAAGGCCAGGCACTATAAAACTCTTAGAGGAAAACATAGGCAGAACAATCTATGACATAAATTACAGCAAGATTCTTTTTTACCCATCTCCTAGAGAAATGGAAATAAAAGTAAAAATCAACAAATGGGACCTAAAGAAGCTTAGAAGTTTTTGCACAGCAAAGGAAATCATAAACAAGATGAAAAGACAGCCCTCAGAATGGGAGAAAATATTTGCAAATGAAGAAACTGACAAAGGATTAATCTCCAAAATTTACAAGCAGTTCATGCAGCTCAATATCAAAAAAACAAACAACCCAATCCAAAAATTGGCAGAAGACCTAAATAGACATTTCTCCAAAGAAGATATACAGATTGCCAACAAACACATGAAAGGATGCTCAACATCACTAATCATTAGAGAAATGCAAATCAAATTACAGTGAGGTATAAACTCACACAGGTCAGAATGGCCATCATCAAAAAATCTACAAACAAAAATGCTGGAGAGGGTGTAGAGAAAAAGGAACCCTCTTGCACTGTTGGTGGGAATGTAAATTGTTAGAGCCACTATGGAGAACAGTATGGAGATTCCTTAAAAAACTAAAAAAAGAATTACCATAGGACCTAACAATCCCACTATTGGGCACGTACCCTGAGAAAACCATACTTCAAAAAGAGTCATGTACCACAATGTTCACTGAAGCTCTGTTTACAATAGCCAGGACATGGAAGCAACCTAAGTGCCCATTGACAGATGAATGGATAAAGAAGATGTGGCACATATATACAATGGAATATTACTCAGCCGTAAAAAGAAACGAAATTGAGTTATTTGTAGTGAGGTGGATGGACCTAGAGTCTGTCATACACAGTGAAGTAAGTCAGAAAGAGAAAAACAAACACCATATGCTAACACATATATATGGAATCTAAAAAAAAAAAAAAAGGTCATGAAGAACTTAGGGGCAAGACAGGAATAAAGACCCAGGCCTACTAAAGAATGGACTTGAGGATATGGGGAGGGGGAAGGGTAAGCTGGGACAAAGTGAGAGAGTGGCATGGACATATATACACTAGCAAATGTAAAACAGATAGCTAGTGGGAAGCAGCCGCATAGCACAGGGAGATCAGCTCGATGCTTTGTGACCACATACAGGGGTGGGATAGGGAGTGTGGGAGGGAGGGAGACGCAAGAGGGAAGAGACATGGGGATATATGTATATGTAGAGTTGATTCACTTTGTTATAAAGCAGAAACTAACACACCATTGTAAAGCAATTATACTCCAATAAAGATGTTAAGAAAAAGAAGATGTGATACATTTATACAATAGAATATTACTCAGCCATAAAAAGAAATGAAATTGAGTTATATGTAGTGAGGTGGATGGACCTAGAGTCTCTCATACAGAGTGAAGTAAATCAGAAAGACAAAAACAAATACTTTATGCTAATACAAACATATATATATATATATATATATATATATATATGGCATCAAAAAGAAAAAGTGGTTCTAACGAACCTAGGGGCAGGACAGGACTGAAGACACAGACAGAGAGAATGGACTTGAGGATACTGGGAGGGGGAAGGGTAAGCTGGGATGAAGTGAGAGAGTGGCATGGACATATATACAGTACCAAACGTAAAATAGATAGCTAGTGGGAAGCAGCCCCGTAGCTCAGGGAGATCAGCTCGATGCTTTGTGACCACCTAGAGCGGTGGGATAGGGAGGGTGGGAGGGAGGGAGACGCAAGAGGGAGGGGATATGGGGATATATGTATACATACAGCTGCTTCACTTTGTTATACAGCAGAAAATAACACAACCTTGTAAAGCAATTATGCTCCAATAAAGATGCTAAAATACGTTCCCTTCCAAAAAAACCAGAAAGAAATGGAGACATTTGAGGGAAAACAAACAAACAAACAAAATCTCGATTTCCTGTGAAGGAAAAGCCCAAGTTCATAATTACGTGTTAAAACTTGAAAGATGTGTCCCCCAGAAAGATAAGGGATTTGAGGCAGAGGAGAGCACAGTGGGTCTTCAGAGCATTCACCATGTGACTGGAGACCAGGTGGGTAGGGGAAGTGATGTGTGTGAATCTGGGGCCAAAGAGGAGAGAGAAACCAGGCACTAATATGAATAGAAATTTAATACAAAGTGTTATGACTATATCAGGTAATTGGAACAGGAGCGGTCGGGCTGGGATTCACAGTCTGGATGGCAGCTTTTGTACATAGTTTTCATAACACACAGCCACGCCCATCCACGTCCATGTTGTCCGTAGCTGCTTTTGTGCCACCACGGCAGAGCTGAATGGCTGCGACAGAAACCCCATGGCCCACAAAATGTAAACTATTTACCCTCTGTGACCTTTAAAATGTTGACTTACCCCAAAATTAAAGTAACAAGGGATGGGGGAATTCCCCGGTGGCCCCATGGTTAGAACTCTGCACTTACACTGCCAGGGGCCTGGGTTCGATGATCCCTGGTGGGGGAACTAAGATCCCGCCAGCCCCGTGGCCAAAAATAAAATAAAATAAAATTAGAAGGGATTGGCCGGAAGGAAGTAAAAGGAACCCAAATAATATAGGAATAGCAGATATGCAGAGTAGTCACTATCCCTGGGGCTTAGACAGAACACTCAAGGAAGCACCCCACCTCCAGGGCTGAGATTCAGACCTGGTTTGAGTGGTTATGATAGTGGCTCACTCATGGTGGATAAATTGTTGTGGTCTCATGCTGGCAGAACTTACCAGAAACATGCCTTCTGGAACTCGCTGGAAATCCACACACTAGCATGCCAAGGAAAGCTGTCCATGAAGAGGTGTCTGCCTAGAGGCACTCTGCTACAAAACCACCCAAGGTAGGGAGCAGGGAACTGCTGGCCCCTGGGTGCTTCTGGCTGCCGTGCGCTATAGGAGCCTGGCACTGGAGAAGCCCCCGAGGCTGCAAGAGCTGGACACTGAAGAAACTCTAGCTGCTTTAGGAACCAGGCGCCAGCAGAGCTGGGTGCACTGCAAGAGCCACTCAGTTGAGCACATTAGAGGCAAGATGCAAGACCCTTTTCTTCTGCAATGTTGCTCCAGTGACCTCTACTGATAAAGCTTGACACTGTGCCAGCTGGCAAAGGAAAAGTCTCTGAAGGGCCCAGATCCATTTTCACACAGCAGGCAAAGAGAATGCACTTGGCCAATGGAAAAGAAATTGACAACTGGCACCTAATGATAAATGGGGCAGAGGCGGAAGGGTAAGCTGGGATGAAGTGAGAGTGGCATGGACATACATGCACTACCAAATGTAAAATAGATAGCTAGTGGGAAGCAGCCTCACAGCACAGGGAGATCAGCTCGGTGCTTTGTGACCATCTAGAGTGGTGGGATAGGGCGGGTGGGAGGGAGACGCAAGAGTGAGGAGATATGGGAACATATGTATATGTATAGCTGACTCACTTTGTTATGCAGCAGAAACTAACACACCATTGTAAAGCAATTATACTCCAATAAAGATGTTTAAAAAAATGATAAATGGGGCCAGAAAGATAAGGAATTTAGTTGTTTGGATTCTATCCTGTATGTACATGAAAGCCTTAAAGTTTGGTTCTTAATTACTTCCGTGAAAATGAAAGGTAAAGGGGGAGATTCTGTACGTGTATATAAGTGTGTGTGTGTATAAAACCTATAGATGCATGTATATGTGTGTGTGTATTTATGGAACACACACATGATCTTTTATTGTTTTAAAAAGAGAAGAAAACATATCCCTGTTAAGGTAGTTTTTGTCTTATTAATCTTTTTCAATCCACTCTGCATTAGAAATAAGCTTTGCTCTAATCAACACTGTCTGGCCAGAGGAATGTTTTAGACTCACTCAACTTGCCTCCAAGTCTCTAAGATGGTGTTGGGAGAAGGTAAACCAACGAGATAAACCCTGACTTCCCTACAAGTGTAAAAATCAGACAGATGTGATTGTTTCAGATAGGAAAGGTGAGCAAAGAGTAACATAAATGAGTTTCCTCAGATGATAACTTTTTGAACCCTGATTCATCTACAGAAATGGGACCCAGGATCCCCAAGTGATATTCAAACAGGGGTCAAGTTATACCACATCCATTGCCGGTCACGTCATCTCAGAGAAGAACACCCAGATCCTTAAATCCGCTGCCTTTTGAGAGAACAGAGGGAAGAGGCAATAGCATCAGCTCTGACTTTTCCTTTTTGTTGTACTCAAGATCTAAATAAATAGACCTCTTTTTCCTATGAATCCAGGAACCAACATCATCATGTGGTCAAGTCTCCCCAGGTGATTTCAATATGCAGCCATCATGCGAATCACTGGATTAAGAAATGAGCAAAAGCAGAGACTTCAATGAAGTTTGGAGAAAGAAAGAATGCCAAGATTGGCAAAGAATCAGGAGAGTGGTTCCGTGAAAACCAAAGGAAAAGCCAGTTTCAATAAGAATGAAGTCATGATTTAAAAAGTCAGAAGAGAAGTGGAAGCAATTCATTACACGTGGCAATCAACGGGTGAGCTTAACAAGAACGGTTTAGGTGAAGTGATGAGAATAGACATTGCTAGGTTGGAGAAATCTGTAAGTGACAACTGAAAATAAGTATTGCTCTTTACAGAATTTTGTGATTTCAAGAGACAACGGATAAAGTAGGAATCAGGCATAAGGGTAATTTTTCTATTTTTTTCTTGTTGTTTCTTCAGTTTTTCTATTATTTGGCTTTATGGAAGTTTATGTGTACAGTATAATAACATTTTTGCATTTATATATACCCATATAACCACAACATATAAAAATAGAGTGTTTCCCATCACACTAGCTGGAACCATAACCTTTTCAAATCAATATGCCTAAGAGATATTACATTGATTTCTATCATCATTATGGAGTACTTTTACCTATTCTCAATCTTCCCACAAATGGAACCATAAAGTATGTGAGTTTTTCTGTGTGTTATTTCTTTCAATATCATACATTTGAGATCGATCCATTTTTAGTATATATCAGTACTTACTATTTTTGTTCTTATGGGTGACATTCCATTGTCTGACTATTCCACCCTTTGTTTTGTCCACCCACTAAGACTGCTAATCTATAAATATATAGATATATTTATATAATGCTAGGAAGAAAGTCAGGGGACTTTGCAACTCACCTTGTTTGCTTTCCTTTCCTTGGGGATCATAGCCCTCCATTCAATGCTGTTAGAGCCTGAAGGATATTCACTCATATATTTTGTCGACTGTTTATAGTTGTGTAGTGTGAGAGTGGGCTGGGACCCAACTCCTCTGCTGTGAGCAAAACTGTATCTGTGTTTTATTTTGTTTAATTATGGAAAATACTAGTGGATTCCTATATATTGAAGGAAAGGACAATGAGAGGGGGGTTGAGATGTTTTAGAAACACAAAAGTGGGAAGTCCCTGGAGGTCCAGTGATTAGGATTGGAGGCTTTCACTGCTGAGGGCCCGGGTTCAATCCCTGGTCAGGTAAGATCCTGCAAGACACACGGCACGACCAGAAAAACAAAACAACTAAAAAAACAGAAGAGCGAAGTGATAATGAACTGCATTAAAGAAGAAATTGTAGAGGGGATAAGTTCTAGGGTTAAGGTAAGTAACTGGCTTTGGCTTTCAATAAACCTCTTAAAAGATAAGCAATAAATATGGCCATATTTAAATTGGGGGATGATATTGATCCTCCCAAATAGCCACTTTTCTGGTTTGTTTGTTTGTTTGTTTTGTTTTGTTTTTAACTCATGTTTGTGGTCAGATCATGTGCTGAGAGTCAGAGGGATAAGGCTGACATCAGATTATCAATCAATGGCTGTGTGTAAGGGCCACCTTGGTGACTGAAAAGGAGACCAGGGACTGTCAGAATAAACACAGAACCACCAAGAGAGGTCCACTAAGGTTGGAAATAAGACATTTGTGTCAGTGATATGATCAGCTTCTTTATTTTTAGGTTCACATTCATAGTTAGTGTATTAGTTTTGTAGAGCTGCCATAATAAAGGACTGGGTGGTTTAAAAAACAGAAATTTATTCTTGCATTTCTGGAGGCTGGATGTCCAAAATCAAGGTGTCAGCATCGTTGATGCCTTCTGAGGATTGTGGGTGAACGTTCTTTTCCAGCTCTCTTTTTTTGGGTTGTGGTTGGACATCTTCTCTTTCTGTCTCTACACATTGTCTTCCCTCTTTGTGTATCTCTGTCTGTATCCTAATTTCCCTCTTTTATAAGGACATTAGTCCCGTTGAGGTAGGGTCCATCATAATGATCTCACCTTAACTTGATTACCTCTGTAAAGACCCTGTCTCTAAATAAAGTCAGATTTTGAGGGCTTGAGGGTTAGAACTTCAACATGCAAATTTGGGGGGAACACAATTCAATCCACAACATTTAGCAAAATGATTACAAATAATTTTTTATACATTTCCACGGTGTAAAGAATCAAGTTGAGACAAATAAAAACATGACTATGAAATGTCTGTAGAGCTTGGATAAATTTAGTACATATAATACACATTGTCAGTGGAATACCAAGCAGCAGTGGGGGAGACCAGAAGGTGCAGTGACATTAATGCCTCAGCCAAGATGCAAATAATAGAAGATGTATTTTCTATAGAGATTTTAAAATCAATAACAAAACAGACCAAAAGTCATTTGTTGATGTAAGTTCTAACAATTGCTGCAGTTACCTTTAAGTTTTAATAACATATATTGGCTCCAAATTTGCATATTTTTATTTCTTATCTTAAATGAATATGGTCTTGCAGATGGCCATCAACTTGGAAAACTCCTAGTTAGCACAGCCCTAATTCTACCAAGTGGAAGGAGTTCACACATTCGTTACATTCATTTTGAGAATAAGTAAGTGATGGCTGGAGTTATTCAAGCTTATTTTAGGCACAGATCTTGTCTTTGAAGTCTTTGGTCCTACATTTCCCTGTAGCTTGTAAAAATGTCACAGTTGCCATTACCAATAGTGATACATTGCCCTCCAATTTTGTGGTGATAACAATTTTATCCAGGGAAGGCTCCATACTCCTTTTGAAGGTAGAAACTCTTCTATAATCAGAAGGTCATGTTTAGTAAGAAGATTTTTTTCCCCCTTTGTTCAGAAGAAGAGCTTCATTTTTGCCTATGATGTACCATTTAAATAAAGAAGATTTCTGAAGGAAGCTACCCAACAGAGAGAGGGAACATACCAAGTAACAGTAAAAATAGTAAAACAGAGTGGTTAGAAATGTTTTTATCATGATGAAAAAGCAGAACGATTCCCATCAGCTGTACAGCTCTTAGGAGGGGGCTTACAAAGAGAAGACCCTATTTTAGCAGAGTAGAAATGTCCCCCAAATTATAAAAAGTGTGATTCAGATACACAGCTCCTTTTCATTTATGTCATGAGAAAGCTTATCATTGTGTGCTCGTTTGATGAAATCTAGGACAGAAACTTGTCAGGGAAAAGAAGTCAAGGAGAAGGGAAAAAAGGTTCAAAAGTAGCTGAAATATTCTCCAGAGGAAGTTCCTGAGTTAAAAGAAGTAGACAGTCTACCAGATATCTAGGATTCTGGCAGAACAGCTGAAATTTCCAAAAGGACAAAGTTGGACATTGTTATATGTTTTGATTGAAACTTTGGAAATTTAGGGAAAGAAAGTCCTAGTAGGATTTATAGCAAGGTGTCACTCAACAGTCTGGGTGGCAAGAGTGGGAGGAATAGCCCTGTCCCCGCTGTTGCAGGGATTTGGGGTTGAGGTTTGATGGAGCCAGCTCTCCTCTCGATACTTTAAGAGAATCTGAGGAGGCTGCTGGGAGGAAGAGACTGGATACAGGAAGAACTTCTGGGAAGCTGGGAAAGCCCATGGGGATTGGGATGAAAGAGGAAGGACAGTTTGGACAGATATTCTCACATAAGCTGTTGCCGAGTAGCCTAATTTTCAAGTTCCACAGCATTTGGCCTAATTTTAAATAGCCAGACATAGTTGAAAAGATAAAACAAAATAGAGAATGGAGGCCAACGATTAGAAAAAGATCCTTTAAGTCAGTAAATGGGGTAAGAAAAAAAAGAAAGAAAGAAAGAAACCTTATTGTGTTATGCAGAGGAACACCTATTGCATAGTGAGACAACCCAAGTTTAAATTCCAGCTACACCACTCTACCAGCTGTATGATCTTGGGCAGTTTATTTAATCTTTTGACTTAGTTTCCACATCTGTAAAATAGGGATGACAGTATCATCTGCCCCCCATGATTGTAAAAGTACATTGGAAGTGTTTAGGACAATGCCTGACACTTAGTTTCCTCTTTTTTTTTTTTTTTTTTTTTTGAGCAATTACTATTCAAAAAAAAAAAAAGTGAGAACTTGATCAAAGAGAGAAACCTGCTAAAATTTTCAGAGTAATCTAAACACCAAATTTTATTTTTGCTTAATTTTTTTTTATTGTGGTTAAGAACACTTAACATAAGATCTACCTTCAAAATTTTTTTAAATGTATGGTTCAGTGTTGTTAACTAGAGGCTGGATGTTTAGGGCACCTCTCTGGAACTTATTTATCTTGCATAATGGAACCTTGATATCCATTGAACTACATCTCGGGACTTCCCTGGCGGTCCAGTGGTTAGGACTCCAGGCTTCCACTGCAGGGGGCACGGGTTCCATCCTGGTCAGGGGACTAAGATTCCGCATGCCATATGGTGGAGCCAAAAAATAATAATAATAAGCATGCACTACATCTCTCCATTTCTCCCTGCTCCCAGACCCTGGTAACCACCATTCTACTCTCCATGTTACAGCATCATTTACAATAGCCAAAATATAGAAACAAACTTAACGCCTATTGACAGATGAGTGGATAAAGAATCACTTTGCTGTACAGCAGAAACCAACACAACGTTGGAAGGCAACTATATTCCAATAAAATTTTTAAAATTAAAAAGAAAATGTGGCATGTACATAGTAAGAAATATTACCCAGTCTTAGAAAAGAAGGAAATCCTGTTCTATTCAACAACATGGATGAACCTTGAGGACATTATGCTAAGTGAAATAAGCCATTCATGGAAGGACATATAGGTGTACGACTCCACTTATGTGAAGTATCTAAACCCAATGTAAATTCAGCTTCTGTGGGCCTTTCAAACATATGTAAAGTATTTCAGTATTTTCTTGTTTTGAGCGATCTAGAAATTGGAAATGCTTTTAAAAGTAGAAGAAAAGCCAATTCCTAACCATTTTCAACCTGAAAAATCTAGATGGGAAAGAGTCTTATGAGAAAACTCCTTGTTTTGACATTTTTGCTCTTTTCTTTTTCAGAAGAGAAGTTAAGGAAAACACTTGGATATTGGAATGCCAACGTGAACTGAGTCATCGGGTAGTAAAGTCAATTTTTTAGTAAGTGCAGTTAGCTCTAAGCCTATCACCCCCATAGAAGGGAGGCATATTCAAACTGAAACACACAGAATCCAAACATCTGAGTTATACATTTTCCTAGTATAACATAGCTTTCCTCTGTATGGGCCCAGATGTTACATGAGTCTATCCAAGAAAAACAAAACGAAACAGAAATATTGCGTTCAGTGAGTAGAGTATTAAACTCTTGGGCAACTGACACAGCTTGTCTCCCCTGAGAGGGTAGGAACATGCTGGGTTTTCCTAATCGAATCTTGAGCTGGGGGTCCATATTCCCATATCCCCTTCCCTTCCAGAAGGTGAGCTGATCGTGAGCACGCCAACACCGGCATATTATTGGGAATTCATTCATTCAGAAAATATTTATCGCCCACCTATGATGTGCCATGCATGGAGATAGGCCTATGGGGATGGAACCCTGCACTGCTGCACTCGCAGAGTTTAAATCCTCTCGTGGGAAGACAGACAATACACAGTGAAACAAGTAAGATCATTCCAGATAAGCATAAGTTTCATGAAGAAGGAAAACACAGTAATGAGACACAGAATAGGCTGTCAAGACATTTTTGTGGAACGAAAGAAGGAAAACAGCTCCTCTACAAATGTCCTCTTGGCAATCCCTCCAGGCAACACAGATGCCCTCTTCCTAAGGTTACTGGTGGTGAAGTTTCCTCCTCACCAGCTATGCAATAAAAGTCCATAAAGAAAGAGTCTCGGGCTTCCCTGGTGGCGCAGTGGTTGAGAGTCCGCCTGCCGATGCAGGGGACATGGGTTCGTGCCCCAGTCCGGGAGGATCCCACATGCCACAGAGCGGCTGGGCCCGTGAGCCATGGCCGCTGAGCCTGCACATCCGGAGCCTGTGCTCCATAACAGGAGAGGCCACAACAGTGAGAGGCCCATGTACCACAAAAAAAAAAAAAAAGAAAGAGTCTCCTGGTCCCTGGTCCCCATCTTGTCACCCTACACCCGCCCCCCACCCCAAAACACACAGACACACAAGTTTCATCATAGAAGCCAGTTAGGCTGTTCTTGGAAAAACTTAGTCAAGTTCCTCAATCTGATTATACATAAAATCTTTTGAGTGCTTTCTATAATCCAGGTATTGGCCCCCCAAACTGTACATGTTTATTCACATACAACACACACGATAGCATTATCATCTAGGTAATATTTTTATCCCCCTTTTACAAATTAGAATGTTAAGGCACAAAGGAATTTAGTAACTTGCTGAAGGTCATACATCCGCTAAATGGCAGTCGAGATTTAAACCAAAGCAATTTGGCTTCAGGGTCTGAGCTCTTTCTTTGATACCATGGAAAATGAAGGAGCCATAGTAATAAGGATAAGGTATTTTCCTCCCCACGCCTCTGCTCAACATGTGTGCAGGCTTCCTCACCAAGTCTCTGAGTGCACAAGTTTTGTTTATTTGCAAGAAGAATCGGGAGAGCCATCATGGGGAGACATGTGCATCATACCTGCAAGGGAGACATTCTTCTTTTCTCCTTCCTTGTGTTCCTCAAATACTTCTGTTAGAGAATCAGACTGACTCATGACTTCCTGAGGCCTAGCATCTCTGGACTCCAGAAAAGATCAGAGTTGTGTCATTGGGGAGATGACATTTTGCTACATGAAATTATGTTTTTATTTGCCCTCTCCCTTACTAAACTATAAACTGCTAGAGGGTGTGGTTTATGACTTGCTTAGTATTTTATCCCCAGCATTTAGCAAAGTTCCAGAAATGTAAGGTTACTTATAAGGCACCTAGGAAATGAATGAATGAGTGATGAGATTACAACTCCAAACGTGCATGTACTGAGTTCTTGATTCGTTTTGCCTCTTCCACGGTGGAATAGTCATTTTTACAGAGAGCAGTGCACCACCAAGCAGTAAAGTGTGGCTGCTCTCAACTGGACCATCAAGATCAGCAAAAGAAAAATTAAGAGAATGAAAATTAGTGTTGCTTTGAACCCTTCTCCACCAAGGAAACTCGATTTAGATGCTCTTATAAAATAATTCCTTTTATAAACATGCATTTGATCTCATCCACTCGTTCACGAATTATTCCTGTGTTTGGTGCTCTGTTTTGACTCCAAGCTCCCTTCTGGATCCCCATCTGTCAATAACGACGTGTTACAATTATAACTTCCCCTCAGTCAAGTCTGCTAGTTTTCTCATATTCAGTTGCTATAGCACTTCAGCCTCCTTCTAAAGATCCTTGTTTTTAATACTGCACATTTTTCTCTACTATTCATTTACTTACGCCCTTTCACAGATTTTTGTCGACATGCGACTGACTTTGACACTTGACAGTTTTCTGAAGCTTTTGCTAAGTAAATTGAAAATGGGGAGAGTACAACAGGAAATAAACTGGTATCAGTACAGGCTGTGCTTCCATGTTACATCATCTGAAACCCCACTGCAGTCACCTCTACCCCACAGAGGGAGGATTCGTCTCTGTTTGGTATGAGTTCGTCATATTTGTTTACTGCTGTCATTGGTAGAATTTTCAATTGTAGACACTTGAAAACTTGGCTGAAAAAATAAAAACGGAATAGAGTGGGAGAAAATATTTGAAAATCATAAATCTGATAAGAAGAGAATTGTATTCAAAATATATGAAGAATTCTTACAACTCTACAATAAAAAGATACATAATGCCATTTAATAATGGAAAAGGTTTGGAATAAACATTTTCCAAAGAAGACACACAAATGGCCAAGAGCCCATGAAAAGATGGTCACCATTATTCATCATTAGGGAAATCAAAATCACAATATTTAACTTCATGCTGACTTAACATGGCTACTGTCAAAAAATAAAGACAATAACAACCATTGTCAGGAACGTGGCAAATTAGAACCCTCATACTTTGCTGACGGGGATGTAAAATAGTGCAGCAACTTGGAAAAGAGTTTGTAGTTCCTACAAATTTAAATATAGAGTTAACATGTGACCCAGCAATTCCATTCCTAGATAAATACCCAAGAGAAGTGGAAAGTATGTCCTCATAAATACTGATATTAATGCTCATAGCAGCACTATTCCTAACAGCCAAAACGTAGAAACCCCAAATGTTCATCAGCTGGTAGGTGGATAAACAAAATGTAGTACAACCGTACAAAGGAGGAATATTCTTCCACGGAAAAGAATGCAGTATTGATACATGCTATAACATGGACGAAACTTAAAAATATTAAGCTAATGAAAGAACCCAGACACAAAGAGTCATTCATTGCATAAACCTATATAAATTAATGTCCAGAATAGGCAAATCCACAGAGACAGAAGGTAGTTTAATAGTTCATGGGGAAGAAGGGGGAGTGACTGGATATGAGTAGGGGATATTCTTTTAAGGATGATGAAAATGTTCTAAAATTAGATTATGGTGATAGGTACAAAATCCTGTGAATATACTAAAAACCATGGACTTGTACAATATAAATAGATGTATTTTATGATACATGAATTAGATCTCAATAAATTTGTTAAAAAAAAAGGGAATACTATAGCCCTCCACAAGTCCTGAAAAATAGCTGTCATTGATTCAAGATGGTTGTAAACTCTTTGGAAAAAGTTGAAAGGGCAAAATTATTTCACAGACTGAATTATCAGTGAGTGTGAGTGAGGCTGATTTTCATCTTTGAAGAACACATCACCATACAATTAGATATAAGTGCTAGAAAAGTGTTTGTCAGAAGAACATGTATGTTTTGTATTTTCTTTTGTATTAATGCATCTCATTAAGTAATATATGTTTTTAAATTTACCTATCTCAGAGACAAACTCTGAAAACTTTTTAATCAATGGTTTTGATTTAAAATAGCATAAAAGGGACAAATTAGTTTAAGAAATGAGTTTTTCTCATTTTCTGGACCCTTTGCTTCCTGGAGGATAATACAGGTGTTATTCACTATGGGTAGAAAGTTTGTTGATTTTGTTTAGGTTTGTGGATTGTGAAGTAATTCATTCTTCATCTGTGGTATTGGACTTGGGGATCACCACTGAGGAGCAGCAATGATGCCCTTCTTACATTTTGTCAGAACTTATACCTGTAGATTTTCCTAGCAGAATGTTTCCTCTAAAATAATAAGGTCTCAAGAGATAACAAAGAGCAGGCACCTCATTTATGGTGTCATGTGGACTACCAAATGAGTACATGGATTTCGGGTGCATATTTTTTCTGTGTGTGTGTGTGTGTGTGTGTGTGTGTGTGTGTGTATCCCCAGAAGACTTCAGACCTCATTTCAAATTGTTAAATTGCATAGGAATGTGATTCTATATATCAAGATGTTAACTCTCTTTATAATGAAGAAATGAAACTAGCATGAAATTAGGGTATTTAATTTTGGAATCATATTTTAGTGAGAGAAACCTGGTTTCTATTGACTCAGTAGATTCTTGTCATATCAAAGTTATTGTGGTTGAGTTTTGTTGAAGCAAACATATATAAATGTATAGGTTTCATGTATAATTGGGAAGCATAGATAAAAATAATTTGACATTGAAATTTATACTTAAGAAATTGTGCACTTCGTTGCAATCAATTTTTCATTATGCTGTTGTGATCAATAGCTACAAATAAGATATAAATACTCTATTATTGATGGGGTGCATGTCAGTATAAAATGTGCAGTTTTCTATAGCATTTCAGGGGAAGGAAATTGTATTATACAATTGCCAATGATATTCATATTGCTCTGTAGAGAATATCTATTAACATCAATGTATAGTAAGTCAACATGAGGATATTTTATAACATTGAAAAAGGGCACAGTGTATATAAAAAGACAAAACTGTTTTTAAAATATTACCTTCAATTCTTTTGTAAAGAGTTGGTTTGGATTGTTGAAATAATAAGGATACATGGATTTCTTACCATTGGAAAACTAGTCCAGCTTGGCCATTTACCACGTCTGCTTACCTCAGAAAGCTGTTTGCCTTATGAAAATTACTAAATAAAATGTGTCTATTCTTCCCCCAACACACTTCACATCAGTGAGTATTCTTCAGAATAGCCACGGACCATATATTTATGAAAGGGCAACAGGGGAGTAAACAAGGGATGCAGAAAATCTTCAGACTCCAAAGAAATATGTTACACATGCTATTGGTCATGGTATTTCAGGTCCTAAAACTGTGATCACAAGCCCTATAGTCCCATTCACTTAGAAAATAAATATGATCTGAGCAATGAATGTAATAAGAAATATTTTGGTGGTTGATAGCTAGAGTGGTGGACTTGACTGAGGATATTTGTTTCCTTTTAAAATTCTTATTTTTTGTTAACTTTACATGTGGTGTTTTTTTGGAGAATAAAACAATAGGTCATAAAGTTCTCAGATTTATTTTAAATAGCCAGACTACTTCTAAATTACTTCACTCAATCACTTCTTCTTCAATGATAATCCATTTGGCAATAATATAAATGCATTTTAATCTATGACAAATTGTGTCTATCTGCCCTATTTGAAACTGTACCAGTTTTACATTTTTTGTCATGGAAATAAGACTTGATAAAACAAATAGCTCCACAATGAGACTGATTGCCAAAAGGTTCATATTATATTTATAGTCAAATAATATTTATATTTATTCATTGTCTGGACAAACGTGGCACTCTGTGGGGCACCTACACCTACTTATAAAGCATAAATCGAGATGAAATTCACCTAGAAATATTGATATTCCTATTTTGAAAGACATATTTCTAATTTAATGGATAATTTCTTTCCAAATAACGTGATTATGAGTAAGCAGTATTTTGAAGGAAAGAAAGGATAAAAAATATGACTTACTGGGTGGCTTGAAATTATGTGTGTGTGTGTGTGTGTGTGTGTGTGTGTGTGTGTAGAAATATTCATCACTGATAAAATTCTATTATAGTACAAATATTTATTAAGCCACACCTCCCAGAACTCTGGGAGAGTCAGAGACCATATAACTTAAGAAGTTTTTAATTTCATAGGAGAGCTGTATTAGTCTGTTTGGGCTACTGTAACAAAATACCATACTGAATGGCTTAGACAGAGAAATTTATTCTCTTACAGTTCTTCAAGCTTGAAGTCTAAACTCAAGGTATCAGCAATGCCAATTTCTCTCTGTGTCCTTCTCACTGTGTCCTCAAACAGTCTTTCCTCTGTGTGCAAGCTATTGGTATCTTCCTCATCTTATAAAGACACCAGTCCTATTGGAGTAGAACTCCACCCTGATGACCTCATTTAACCTTAACTACCTCTTTAGGGACCTCATCTCCAAATACAGTCACATTGTGGGTTAGGGTTTCAAGATATGAATTTTGGTGTGACACAATTCAGTCCATACCATGAGCTAAGAAATGTGCACAAGTGTCTTCAGTCTGTTTAGTGGGTGTCCTAAAAGTGCTTTGGGATTTAGGAGAGGGGAACCATTTTAAAAATCTTTTAGGGTCTGACCATCAGTTATGTCATCCTTAAGATGAAGTGGGGATGGCCTAGGAGACATTTATGAGCTTTTCAGTTTAAAACTATCAAGAATCATTGAAACTGTGATCAAAGTAGATTTCATCCATCTGACAACCTGCAGGGTCTGAGAGCAGGCAGGTTTTTCTTGGGGGCAGGTAGAACAGTGAGGGTGCCACTTGCTATGGGCACAGCCTGAGCAGAGCAGAGACGGTCATGGCAGGCGTGTGCAGAGAATGGCAAGCAGTGCCATTTGGTGAGAACACAGAGGACCTGCAGAGAATCAGTGAGTACAACACCTAAACTGAGGAGTTTCAAACGTCAGTGATAGCATGTTTTGATAGGGCGCCAATGACAGCATTCTTAGCTTTTGAGCACGAAAGTAAGTACACTTAAAGTGATCCTCAAAGACACTTTATCTTACAGAAGAAAGGAAAACGGATGGCAATGTGAATTAATGGAAGAAGGGAGACAGGAGCCCACTGACACCATCATGATGCAGCCATAGAATCGTGATCCTTCTCAGGCTTCAAGCTGACCTTGCTTATATTGATGAAAGAAATTAAAGATGATACAAACAGATGGAGAGATATACCATGTTCTTGGATTGGAAGAATCAACATTGTGAAAATGCCTATACTACCCAAAGCAATCTACAGATTCACTGCAGTCCCTATCAAATTACCAATGGCATTTTTCACAGAATTAGAACAAAAGTTTTTCAAATTTGTATGGAAACACAAAAGTCCCTGTATAGCCAAAGCAATCTTGAGAAAGAAAAATGGAGCTGGAGGAATCAGGCTCCCTGAATTCAGACTATACTCCAAAGCTACAGTCATCAAAACAGTATGGTACTGGCACAAAAACATACATATAGATCAGTGGAAAAGGATGAAAAGCCCAGAAATAAGCCCACGCACCAATGGTCAATTAGTCTATTACAAAGGAGGCAATAATAAGTGGTGCTGGCAAAACTGGACAGCTACATGTAAAAGAATGAAACACCATATACAAAAACAAACTCAAAATGGATTAAAGACTTAAATGTAAGACCAGATACTATAAAACTCCTAGAGGAAAACATAGGCAGAACACCCTTTGACATAAACCACAGCAATATCTTTTTGGATCTGTCTCCTAGAGTAATGGAAATAAAAACGAAACTAAACAACTGGGACCTAGTTAAACTTAAAAGCTTTTGTGGGACTTCCCTGGTGGCACAGTGGTTAAGAATCCTCCTGCCAATCCAGGGAACACGGGTTCAAGCCCTGGTCCCAGAAGATCCCACATGTTGTGGAGCAACTAAGCCCATGTACCACAACTACTGAGCCTGCAAACCACAACTAGAGCCTGAGAGCCACAAATACTGAAGCTTGCGTGCCTAGAGCTCGTGTTCTGCAACAAGAGAAGCCACCACAATGAGAAGCCCATGCACCGCAGCAAAGAGTAGTCCCTGCTTGCCACAACTAGAGAAAGCTCACATGCAGCATCGAAGACCCAATGCAGCCAAAAACAAACTTAAAGATATAAATGAATAAAAATTAAAATTTGACATAAAAAAAAGCCTTTTGCACTGCAAAGGAAACCGTAAGCACAATGAAAAGACAATTTACAGAATGGGTGAAAATATTTGCAAATGATGTGACTGGCAAGGAGTTAATTTCCAAGATATAAAAACAGCTCATACAGCTCAATATCAAAACAAACAAACAAATAACCATATCAAAAAATGGGCAGAAGATCTAAATAGACATTTCTTCAAAGAAGACATACAGATGGCCAACAGGCACATGAAAAAATTCTCAACATCCTTAATTATTAGAGAAATACATATCAAAACTACAATGAGGTATCACCTCACTCCAGTCAGAATGGCTATTATTAAAAAGTCTACAAACAATAAATGCTGGCAAGGGTGTGGAGAAAAGGGAACCCTCCTACACTGTTGGTGGGAATATAAATTGGTACAGCCACTATGGAAAACAGTATGGAGTTTCCTTAAAAATTAAAAATAGAATTACCATATGACTCTGCAATCCCACTCCTGGGCCTATATCTGAGGAAAACCGTAATTCGAAAAGATACATTCACCCCCATATTCACTGCAGCACTGTTTACAATAGCCAAGACATGGAAACAACCTAAATGCCCATCAACAGATGAATGGATAAAGAAGATGTTGTATATATATATATATATATATATATAAATGGAATACTACTCAGCTATAAAAAGAATGAAATAATGCCTTTTGCAGCAACATGGATGGACCCAGAGATTATCATATGAAGTAAAGTAAGCCAGAGAAAGACAAATATATGATATCACTTGTATGTGGAATCTAAAGCAGAAAAGGAAAAAAGAGATACAAGTGAACTTATTTACAAAACAAAAATAGACTAACAGACATAGAAAACAAACTTATGATTACCAATGGGGAAAGGAAAGGGGAAGGGATAAATTGGGAGTTTGGGATTAACATATACACACTACTATATATAAAATAGGTAACCAACAAGGACCTACTATAGCCAGGGAACTATACTCAGTATTTTGTAATAACATATAAGGGAAAACAATCTTAATATATATATATATTCTTTTTCAGATTCTTTTGAATCTGAAAGATAGATGATAGATGATAGATGATAGATAGATAGATAGATAGATAGATAGATAGATAGATAGAATTGAATCACTGTGTTGTACACCTTAAACTAACCCAACATTGTAAATCAACTCTGCTTCAATTAAAAATGTTTACATATACTAATACCATGCAATATATTTGAAATAAAGCTTAGTAGAAAAGAAAAGTATTGGCAAGGATTCTTAGAAAAAGGAACCCTTGTAAACCTTTGTACACTGTTGGTAGGAAGGTTAGTTTGGACAGCCATTATGGAAAATCGTATGGAAGGTCCTCAAAAATTAAAAATAGAACTGCCACTTGATCCAGCAATCCCACTTCTGGGTATATATTTAAAGAAACATAATCAATATCTCAAGAAGATATCTGCAGTCCCATGTTTATTGCTGCATTATCACAATAGCCATGATATGGAAACTACCTAAATGTCCATTGATGTATGAACGGATAAAGAAGATGGAATATGATGCGTTCATAAGAAAGAAGGGAATCCGGTCATTTGCAACAACATGGATGAAACCAGAGGACGTTATGCTAAGTGAAGATGGCCAGGGAAAGACATATACTATATGATCTCACTTATATGTGGAATCTAAAAAAAAAAGTCAAACTCATAGAAACAGAAAATGAATGATGATTACCAGGGGCTGGTGTTTGGGCAAGATAGGGTGATACTAGTCAAAGGGTACAAGCCTTCAGGTGTCAGAGAATAAGCTTTGGGGATCTAAAAAAAAACATAGTGACTATAGTTAATAACAACGTGCTGTGCGCTTGAAATTTGCTAAGAAAGTCAAACCTAAGCATTCTCACCACACACAAAAAAAATGTTAACTGTGAGAGTTGATAGATGTGTTAATTAACCTGATTGCGGTAATCATTTCACAAATTATACATATGTGAAATCATCACACTGTACACCTGAAATATATACCATTTTATTTGTCAATTATACCTCCCTAAAGCTGAAAAAATCTAATGAAGAAATGACCAACTGAAAAACAATTTGATACAATACTTTAAGGCCAAAGAACTACAAAGGACTAAACACATGTATTTTGTTACTTGTCCTTTTTCTTTTACAACATTATTTCTTACAATTAAAAGGAGCAAATACATAAAAGGCAATCATCACCGCTATGGTCTTATCTTGAAGTTGAAGGACATCTACAGAATAACACTGACCGTTCTCCAGTTTTCGAATCTGCTCTGTGCTGGCTCATCAATCATAGGACCACAGACTTTTTCAGATGAAAGAGACCAGAGAAATTGTCTCCTACATTTTTTTATCTCCTCCAGCAATTTGTGACAACAAAATCAGCTTCCTCATATTTGCACTAAAACAGACGCTCATGGACTAAACACGTCCTACAGTATTAGCATTATTATAAGTAAATTATAAACAGATAGCCGACCATAGCATTACTAGGTGAGATGTTCTGGCATCATGAGATATTTTAAGTTTACCTGGACCACAGGTGTAATACACTTCATTAAATTTGAACAATTTTTATTAGATAAATTCATTATTCAATCTTTATTGAATGCCTACTATGTACTAGACACTAAGGATGGGCAAAATGAATAATCTACAGCCTCAAGCTGAATATAATTTGATGGTGAATATAGAGGCATAAAGCAATAGTGATGAGAAAACGTGATGATTGTGATACAGTGTATAGTAGCACAGGGGAATCACAACATTCCTGACAATCATTGAATGATGACCATGTGACAGGTACCACCCTAAGCTCTTCACATGTGTCAATAATTCAACCCTCTATGAAACCCCAAGAGGTAGGTACTGTTTTTTTTGTTTTGTTTTTTGCGGTACGCGGGCCTCTCACTGTTGTGGCCTCTCCCGTCACAGAGCACAGGCTCCGGACATGCAGGCTCAGCGGCCATGGCTCACGGGCCCAGCCCCTCCACGGCATGTAGGATCTTCCCGGACCGGGGAACGAACCCGTGTCCCCTGCATTGACAGGCGGACTCTCAACCACTGCGCCACCAGGGAAGCCCGTGTTTCTGACCCTCATTTTGTAGGTGAAGGCGTGGAGGGACAAAGCTGCCAAGTGGCCTGCCCTAGATCACACAGTAACCACGTGGCAGAGCCAAGATTCAAACACAAGTCTGAGGTCTTGCTTCAGAGCTTTTCTGGAAGAGCAAAGGAGGCCACCTAAGCCAGGTGAGGTAAGCCTTTAAACAGGAGGGGCAGGCACTGGATGTGGAGGACGAGAATGCCAGGTAGAAACTGCATTGGCAGTGCAGCCCAGCTGCTGGTGTGGTCAGAGGATGCAATTCAGTGTTGCTGAAGGGTAAAGTGCAAAGTTCAAGTCAGAGGGGGATGGAGGGGAGGGGGGAGGGCAGGGCTCCAGCTGCCTGCTAAATCACTTGCCCTTTTACCTGAAGGGCAGAGTCTCCCAAATCCTTCTCACTGCTCGTTACTTGATACAAGGGCTCTCTAATCAAATAATCCTAGGAAGCTCTGTTAAACGCATTTTAAACAGGGTCTTTTTCAGCAGGATTTGGCAGAGTCATTAAAAGGCTCACGTGAGCTTTCGGTCTTCCCCATAGTTTCCAGACCATTGAGACATTTCGTTAAACAGCGTCTCATGGGACTGACTGCCCCTCAAAACCCACTGTGGGAAACACATTGCAGGCAAAGGAGACTTAGTGAACTGCCCAGAGAAGTCTTAGTGAACTGCCCAGAGAAGTCTTCTGATCAGATGTGCCCTTGTGCTGAAATTCTGGAGCCTGTGGAAGATTTGGATTTAACAAAGTCAAAACGGGAGGTATAGAGATTAAAGTGCTGTGTCCATGCTGGTAAAACTCTTTAACACATATGTACTTCTTTTACAAAGCCCTTATTTTCCTTCTGCAGTTCCTGCATTCTTCCTCAAATTCAGGACAATGATTTTTGTGCTTGACTATGATTCTTAGCTAAGTCGTGAACAATATCTAGCACTGTATCTAGAATTGGGGGAATGAAAGAGTATTGATATGAGAGTATCATGTCCGAGCGGAGAGCTCCTGAATATTTCTTTTAATAGGGGCTCTGGGAATCCCAAATATCTTTAAGGTCCAAAACAATAAACTGCAGTGGTGGAAAGGTTGACAGGAATTGATACCTTGGGAAAATAGAAAGCAAATAACACCTGGTGCACAAACACCTGCTGAGCCTGGTGATAGGACTGTCCTTGCTTTGGATAAACTTCATTTGGACGAGCTTTGTTAAGGCTCTATTTCTTGATCACTGTACAATGTGAAATATCAGAATTGCAGCAAATGTCATAGGGCCAGTGATTTGGTTTTTGAGAGCAGTATTCTACAGGGCACAGGAGAAAGTGAAAAACAGAACCTGCATATCAGGATTAGAGTTAGGAAAAATATATCTTTCTAGACCTTGTGTGTGTTAATAGTAATTATGAAATATGGTAGCCATTCAAATCTTTACTCAGTTCTTTAGGGTAAGGACAGTGGTACCCAGGGGAAATACACGCAGCTCTGAATGAAATGAAGGTTTATCGGCAGACATATGTTAGGACAATAAATTACAAAATTTCTAGTATGAGTAAGAATCCTAGGGCCAACATTTACGGTAACATAACTGTGTACCCAGAAAGAGAGGAGAGGTAAAGCATCTGCAGACCTCACATCTCAAACACAGGGAACTCAGTGTCCTTCGTTTTATTCTAAACCATTTTTCTTTCCTTTCTAAAGAAAGCTTAACATTTCCTGAAAGAGAAGTAATGTGTCCGTGCCTTTTTTACTGAAGCAGGTACCTTATGCCAGCAGCTGGAGCTTCAACACAGAAGGGCTTTCTTCCTCTGTCGCTTTTAGCTTTAGGCATTTCAAAATTAATAGAGTGGGTCAAGTGAGGGGCATATTTGCAGCCTGTGTTGGATGAAAGTGAACGTAAATATGCTTCTACCAAATGACTCTGAGAAAACATTTATAAGGAGACGAAACTTAAAAAAAAAAGTCTTGAGACAATAAAGTAATTGGATTGAATCTGAGAAAATGCATGCTGCCTCTTACTTGTAGTCTATAGAAAGCGTTATTTTATTTTTATTTTATGTTATGTGATTTTATTCTTCGGCTAACTACATGCACTGCTCGCTTTGCGCTGTGGCTCTCCGCAATACCACGGAGGCGATGGCACTCCAGCCTCCCGATGGCTTACATTAACTTGTGTATGAGAGCATAAATGCTTCTGGTAGATATTATCAAGGAGCAATTATTTTGACAACTTTTTTTAAATTGCTGGTTGTAGTGGGAAATTGATCTGAACAAAACAGGATAAATAGCAATGCCTGGCAACATGAATGCTCATGGGTGATCCCACATAAAGCTCTAACTGGCTTTAAAACATCATGGCGTCTGAATAACTTGAAGAAATAAGGGTTATAAACATTGTACCTCCATCCATTGTAAAAATATAATTTATGTCTTTAAAGACATTTCTCTCTGTATTAACTGAGGAGAAAGTTGAGAAACTTGAAACTGACAACATAGACCCTTAAATCATTTTAATGAAGAATATTTCATTTTTTGGTTCATTTTATTTCTCAAAACATGGAGAAAAACATTTGAATCCTGAAAAACAGTCCAAAGCTATACATAATTGTTTGTATTAGAGGCAGGGCCAGCCTCCAGGGCCCCATGCTCAAAAGGGGGGCCCACACTTGGTTTCATGCTCTGCAGACACCATCTTGAAATTCTTAATAATTTAACTTTGAACTTGTGTTTTCTTAATGAAATGGACAATAAACATGTATGGAGCTTTGAGTCTCCCCTCATGTGTGGTCCCATCTCCCCAGGATGAGTTCTAGGCTGCCCACACCTTTGCCCACAGCCAGTGACCTCTGCTGCCATCTACCCTTGCAGAGTCTGGGCACATGGAGGGTGGGACCCTGAGTGGCTGCAATGGTCTGGTTTCACCTTGGAACTATCCCTGTGTCCAAAGGATTGTGTCCATGACCAGTCTAGTGAGAGGCAGAGAGAGAGACAGACAGATAAAGAAAACAATTGGCCGTGGAAGTTTCCTTTTCTTCTTTCTTTCATAGAAGTTTCTTTTTTTCTTTTTTCTTTTTCTTTTTTTTTTGAACAAGGGGCCATACATTTTCATTTTGCACAGGGCCCTACAAATTATGTAGCTGGCCCAATTTAGGATACTGTTTATAGGAACAAATCATGACCGGATTAGGTGTGGATGTAATAATGCCCCAAATCCCAGCCACCATCTCTGTGTAGTAAATGAGTGATGGTGAGTTATGGATAACCTTGGTGTGGCCTGGGCAGTGTGCTGTTCTCAGGGAATGTGGGTGGTGAGGAAGGACACAGGCTACAGTGACTCTCAGCCAGTGCTTGTGATTTTCACATGACCCCGGGGACCGAGCCACCTCAGTCCTGGGTAACAAAGCAAGCCAGTGAATGTTTCCCTGAAGCCACTCTGGAACTCAGGTTCCATGGTGGCTTCCGGGTGACCAGGGGCGTGATGTATGGCAGTGGTCCCCCTGTACCTGCCTAGTGATCTTTCTTCAGTCCAAGAATAAAAGGGGGAGTGATGGAGAAGAAAAATAAGGCCAGTCCCTTCCTCAATTCTCAATCTTTAAAATGAGAGAGTTTTTTTGTTTTTCTTTTTCTTTTTTAACTGGGATACTGATTTGGGATTCAAGATATGGGCCTAACTCAAGCATCTTCCTGTGGGTGTAGAACTCTCTCCAGAAATGGATTTAGTAACTTCCATCCACATGGCCTTCCTTTTCCCCATTTCTTGGGTTCCTCTTGGATGGTTTTAGCCTGGTTGACTCTCTTTGTCTTTTTTCCACGGGTACTCTCTCTGTCCTGTGTCTTCCAACTCTTTCTGGTCCCCTTAGAAGGTGACTAAACCTTTCAAAACTCTTCTACTCTGTCATTGCTCACCTGTTTCCCTTTTGCTCTTTTCTTCATTTGTGGCCATTTCCCTTTATTTCAATGATATTACAAGATTAGAGGATACAGTGAAAGTAACATCTGATGCTGCTAAGTCACATATTACTCATGTGATTTAATCTGGTAATTTAGTAGCCCATTAAAAATTAAAGTAGCATTTTATGTGTGAAAGACGTAGTTATCCATGGATGTCTCTTTGCCAAAGGCGAGTAATCATTAAGCATTCCTACACTTCTAGGATTCTGTTTACTAAGTTTTCTGGAAGAAAGAAGTCTGCCAAGCCGTTTCTCGTAGTCTGTGGTTTTGTTAATATTAAGTGTTTATGCTCCCACTGAGTTATTCAATGGCATTTCTTTGAAGCTCACATAATCATAACCATAATGGGATGACTCTACTGTCTTGTATCTCAATACCTATTCATTTCTGGGGCCACATGGTCCAGATAGGCAGAGGACAAATCTTCACCACATTGTTCATAAACACAACATGAGCTATACAGTCTCCCTTCCTACAGGTTGCTCTCTGGTGAACCTCCATTCAGGGATCTGCAGGAGAACAGGGTCATCGAACCTTCAATTCTTATCAAATTTGGCGACGTAAGGTCCTTGAACTGCTGTACTGGGAAAGAAGCAAAAATAATTCAGAAGCCCCTCCTCCCGCCTCTGGGTCCTCAACACAGGCACCCAAAGGTAGTATAGTCTTGGTTCTGATTTCATGTTTTTATCCATAGACCCAAATTCCTCTGCAGTTCCCGGGGAAGCATGGTGAGTGGTTACTGCTGTGTCTAGATGCCCATGTTCTGGGCCAGCACCACAGGCCCAGCAAGAAAGAGAATCCTGAGGAAATGCGAAGCCGTGTCGTTGTAATTCACCCTAGACTCCGTTTTGAACAATAGAGATAAACCTTTACAGAAGTGTTTTTAAATTTGCCTGATTTACCTGCATAGTTCCTGCTTCATGAAAATGATGCATAATTTAATAAAAAGCGTATTTCCAACCGGCAAAAAACACTTCTCTGAAAATTCACCTTGTCTTACTCTTTAACACTTCCTATATACAAATTAGAACACCCTGCACAATACCTGTGACCTGTTCACACATTTTACATCTTAAAAGCCTCATAACTATACCTTTGGCTTGAAATCTGAATGTATCTATAAGCACAGAAACCCCACTCCCTTCATAGATCACTGGTAGGATTTGCTTGTCACTTTAGGGGGAAATCTATTCTTTGTAGAATATTCCCACACATGTCTGCGTCTATTTCTTAGAGCAGTGCCACAAAAGATGTGACCCCTTTGCTCCCAGTCACCTTTCATGGTGCTGAATCTCCTCGGATGCCGCAACTAGTCAGCACGATTTGATTTGCTATGGTCAGAATAAGATTATATCTAAGACGATGTCATTTCCAGGTTCAATAGGCACAGATTTAAAACTAGTCCTCTCTTTGACCCTCTGGGTTCCCTTGAACTCTTGCACCTTCTTTGACAGTGTTTGTGAATGAGTGAATTCATGAGAATTCAAGGTTATTTTAATGATAATAGCACAGCGTGACAAAGGGAGAGGAAGGGCCAGTGTCCCAGCTCTGATGCTCCTACACTGTAGCGACTTCCTTCCTGACAGACTGACTCTGCGGTGAATTCTTGTCGATGGTCAAAAGCTGAGAGCAGTTGTGTGTCTGCAACGGTGCTGCTGCTACTGATCTGTGAACATGACATGCCTGAGAATATTGCGTCACCATGGCAACAACAAACAGGGGGCTAAATTCCATTAGCTGCAGTGACTCAGTGAGTCAAACAGATAATGTGCTGGACCCAGCCAGGTGCCCACCGAGGCTTATGGGAAAGTTGTGATGAATTAACTTCAGCCTGTTATGTCTACTTTGGGATGAATTCTCCTTTTGGTTACTTAAGTCCTTATATTTTATGATATATGTTACAAAAAAAAACCCATGAAAGAGTTCACTCCCAGGAATGCACATTTAGGGCTATATTCTGTTTCTTTAAAATACTTACCACCCTCACTGCTACATCTTTGTAAATTTCTTCCATTACTTTAGATTCATTTCTTTACTCTTTTGTTCCCTAAAGATTAGGGACAGGGAGTTAAAAATTGACACTGCACTTATTTTCAAATGATTTTCTTTGAAACATCTAGAATGAGCTTAAACTTGACAACTCTTTTCATTGAGGTCAATGAAGTTTTGTTTTGTTTTGTTTCTGTTTTTTTGTAAGGACAGAGCTCCTGGGTCAAAAGGAGAAAAAAAGTGAGTCCTTTGATATGTTCAGTGCAATTGAGGGACAATCGGTTCTAGACAAAAGAATGTAGACATTTTCAGAATAACTTTGAATATGGGAAATTAATAGCTTTGTATTATCTCATATTAATGGCCTATCTCCTAATACCCTAAATTCAAAAGAGTTATGATCCTTCGTCAAGGTAAAATCTGATTAATTGAATAAATATTTTGCCTTCTTTTTTATAACTAAGTAGTTTTTTTGTAACTAAGGAGAAGAAAGAAAAGGGGAAGAAAAATGCTGATGTCACTCATAAGAATATGCCATCCTGCTTCTTTTATACCTGGCCCAGGAGTTCTCATCAGTGTTTTCCTCCCCTTGTCTCCACCTCTGTCTGTAGCTAGCTCCCATCCTGCTAACGTCCTCTGTAATGTAATCATACAAAATTTGCCCATTTGGCTAAGAGACAAGGATGGGATCGTTTATTATTATTAACCAGATGAGAAATCAAGATATTCAGTTCCTACTACCAAAGAATGATGCATATGATGTATCTCAGGGAGTATCTACTTCTATAATTTAGACAAAAAGTATAAATTCAGCCTACTACTTAATCTTCTTTAATTATGCACATGATCTGCCTCAGAACTGTGAATAAAATAAGAATCTGAACCATGAGAATTTTTAGTAATTATAAACATATATACTACTGTTTTTCCCCAGAAACCTTTTAATAAACAAAATTAAATCACTCACTTACACACACACACACACACACACACACACACACACACACACACAGCTTTCTTCTTAGAGCCAAAGATATATTTCTTTCTTTTTTAAAAATTTTATTGGAGTATAGTTGATTTGCATAAAGATGTACTTCTTTACTCACCTTGTTCAAAACAATAGAGATAATCTGAGCTCTTGTGATATCTCATATGTTTTATACTCCTCCCTCAACCCAATATCCATCTTCCTTTTAAGTGCACGTGTGTGTATGTGTGTGTGCGTGTGTGTGTGTGTGTGCGTGCCTTTGTCCTGAAGCAGGCATAAGTCATGGAAAGATGAAAGCATCACCTTGAAGACAGTGGGCAGTCCTCCTGGACCATGTGGATTGTGCCAGCAGGCCTAGCAAGGAGAGGGCACAGTTTATACAGAGTTTGCTCTGTGAGCAGACTAAGCACCTCAGGCCTTGGAAGGCTTCTGGGTAGGACAATGATAGGATGACGGTGATGTTTGAAGATAATGTAGGAATGGGGCAAAAAAAAAGATCAATCTGGTAATTTTAATAACATAGTCATGAAGTGCTATGGTTTAACGCAACTTGAAATGAACTGACCAGGCTAAGAGGAATTGCAAATTAAATTGTTTTTGTTGTTGGTTTTTATGGTTGTAACTTTGATGCACATTTTCCTGTTAAAAGCAATACTAATGATTTTCCTTTTTTTTTAAGATGTTTGTTTTTGATGTGGACCATTTTTAAAGTCTTTGTGGAATTTGTTACAATACTGCTTCTGTTTTATGTTTTTTGGTTGCGAGGCACGTGGGATCTTAGCTCCCCAACCAGGGATCGAACCCGCACCCCCTGCATTGGAGGGTGAAGTCTTAACCACTGGACCGCCAGGGAAGTTCCTGATTTTCTATATGTATTTAACATATTTGAATGCAACCATTCTGCCAGGGAATCCAACATGCTTGAAAATACCAGGACATCACTTTGGAAAGGTCTACCCTTATCAGACGAAGAGTGAAAATTCTTCAGAACCCTTGGTTATTTTAAAGCATGAAGCACAAACTCTACATTTAATGGAGTCTTTTTTTTTTCTTTAGAGAGAGAGACACAAAAATATCATTGAGTCCTTTACTGTTTGAATATTTTCATAGAGCTCCCCCTACTTACTATCTTGCAACATTATAGAAAAAATATTGCAGAATTTATGAACTATTTCTTAAATAAATAGTAGAATCACAGTATCTTAAACCAATTAAGGGGAACCAATCTCTGCCGATGAAAGGTTTTAGAGTGAACTTGAACTAAAATAAAGCAGTATTATTTTCAAGCCCCTTATACTACTTCAAAATAGGGCAACATTAATTTTTCCCATAGAGATTGTTATAGACTGTTCAGTAAATAAATGGTTAAAAGTTGTTTGCAATTAGCATTCCCATTTATTAATGTGAATGAGTACATAGTGTTTCAGGATGTTTGAAAACAGTTTGTCCTCTTTAATATTGTAAGTATTCCCTTCCCTCGTAATCTCATGATAAAGTGTTAGAAGGTGAACCTCCGCTAAAGCCTCTTTTTTATGTATTTTAAATTCTAAATAAGATTTGGGAATGGTTCAGACTTTTCCATACTGAAAATAATCAATACTCATTCATATCTGAAAGTCTTTATTTATAATCTAAGATCACTGTCTATTTCCCGTCTTCTTGAGCCCTAAGGCCCTGCTACGACAAGGCACGGTTTTCAGGGAAGTCCCTTAGTGACTAAGACCGATCCTTTTCAATATAGTATCTTTAATAAGCAGTGAGCCCCAGCCTTTTCATTCCTTTTGTTGGAGGTTTAAAGGTGCGCAAGGTGAACTTCTTGCCATCTCCAATTTGTTCCTTGTCTCTCTGTGCATGTGGGCCTCGCATCAGCATTGCAATAACTCTAATGGGTCAAAATGTAAGAAGCCTCTGCCCTACGTTACTGCATAGCGGCTGTGTTTTTAGCTCTTCCACAACTCTCTGCTGTGCTCCTGTTACTTTGTATTATTGCCAGCCCCTTTGATACATCCCCACCTGCCCTTTCATCAGTCTCAATGTCAACGTATACACCAGGTGACAGCATTATCAGCAAGGTCAACATCAGCACCCCTACACCGTCGTGTCAGCAGCTGACCCCGTGCTGGTTCATGCGTGATTTTAAATTCAAATCCATTTATTTTGTGCTGGGATTTTACTGATATTTAGAGGAAAATTTATCTACTCGCGGGAAAAGGGAGAAGCAGACATTTTTAAATTTTTTGTGTGAAGGATGGAACTCTTGTTCTTATGAAGGGTTGATATGTAATCCTTATGCTTTCTGTCTGGGTCCTTCTAACCTATCCGGTGACATCTTTTCCTAGGAATTACCTTTCTATATTTCATATAAAGCTTAGGATCTCTAGATAAGGCTGTCCTTTAAGACTACCAAAAAGCTGTTTATAAGACAAAAGTTGTGAATCTTAAATTCCCTATGTTCATCAAGCCTCTAAAGAGATGGGCCACTCCCTCCCATTTTTTTCTGCTAATGCTTTAGACTAAAATGGGGATATTCTTAGGCTCCGGACGCGCAGGCTCAGCGGCCATGGCTCACGGGCCCAGCCACTCCGCGGCATGTGGGATCCTCCCGGACCAGGGCACGAACCCGTGTCCCCCGTATCGGCAGGCGGACTCTCAACCACTGCGCCACCAGGGAAGCCCTACAATGGAGATATTCTTAGTGCTATGAGATTATCTGTCAAAGAGGTGACATTCTTGTGCATGAGTAACTTTAAAGATTCTTTGTGTGTTCCTCTAGTACAATAAGAAGAAGTCCTCAGATGATTATCTTGGGACAGATGGCTTTTACCTGGCGGTAAGGACTTCTGCCCTTCAAGAAGACCCTGTGGGACATTCCTCCTCGCTCAGATCCTGCTCAAGTGTTCTTCCCCACTTCTCACCAACTTGCAGCTTTTCACCTCATTTCCAGGCAGCCCTGGAGTCGGATTTTCTTTTTTTTTCTTTTATTTTTTTTTATTGCGGTATAGTTGCTTTACAATGTTGTGTTAGTTTCTGCTGTACAACGAAGTGAATCAGCTATACATATACATTTATCCCCTCTTTTTTGGATTTCCTTCCCAAGGTCACCACAGAGCACAGAGTAGAGTTCCCTGTGCTATACAGCAAGTTCTCAGTAGTTATCTATTTTATACATAGTATCAGTAGTGTATATATGTCAGTCCCAATCTCCCAATTCATCCCACTCCCTCTTTCTCCCCTTGGTGTCCATATGTTTGTTCTCTACGTCTGTGCCTCTATTTCTGCCTTGCAAGCAAGTTCATCTGTACCGTTCTTCTAGATTCCACATATATGCATTAATACACAATATTTGTTTTTCTCTTTATGACTTACTTCACTCTGGATTTTCTATAGTATTGGCAAAGGAGAAGGAGGCGGTCCGTGTCCTTGCTTCTTCTTTTGCTCATGAGTTGAAGCTGCACCCACACTCTTGATTCCATCTGCTCATTCATTCATTTGTTAATATTTATTGATGGCCTCACATGAGCCTGTTGCTAAGTGAAGCTATGAAGATATTTCCAAATTCCCAGAACTACATATATTATTTACTCAAGAAATAGTCACCGCCCCCCCCAATTGAAAAACAAGAATGAACAAAGGGGAATACTGTAGCCTTTTCCTATATGAGTGAGCCTTTTAAAAGGGTGGGCAATCTAGAAGTTCCAGTCCCAAAAGTCAAAGAGAGCAAAGGGGACATTTGAAAGATCAAAATGATAATCAGTTGTAGGCAAAGCTGTTCGTAGAGATTAGACCATCCCTGTCAACAACTGGTACAAGTTTTCTGAAAATAATTTTTATGACATTTTGTCATCTACTGACCTGTATTGGACAAATTATTTTATTTATCTGGACCATACTTCGCAAGCATTTAAATCAGTCATTTTTAAAAATTAAAGATCACTTACTATGTCCCAGACCCAGAGAAGAGAAGTATAAATATCAGAGGGCTTTCAGCCAAGAAGTGTATCATCTAATGGAAGGGACAGGACTCAAAGCATTGCAATTCCCTGAGGCAAGTGTCATGGGAGCATCAAGGACGAAGTCACCGCGTTGCAAGGACAGTCAGGCAGGGCAGCAACACAGGCAAACGCTAGGGACCAGCAGGGTCCTGCAAGCGCAGGTAGCCCAGTCTGGCCAGAGAAGCTCTTATGAACCGCAGACAGCTAAAGTTAGGCTGGATGCCTGCAAAGAAAGTGTTATTTTATCCTGAAAGACCTTGAGCAGGAAAGAAACAAGATCAAATTTGCATTTTAGAAAGGGCACTGTGACAGAAGTGTGAAAGATAAACTGGAACAAGCAGAGACTAGAGATGGAGAGAGAAGAGAGAGATAATGAGGACATGAAGTTGCAGGGCAGCACTTCCGTGGAGCTTCTGAAACTGGCATTTTACCCTATTTAATGTCTCCCTCTCTACCCACACACACACACAATTTGCATAATCTTTACTTCTAACCAGTCCTCTTCATAAACAAAATCTCACAGCAGTTCATTATTTGAGAGCACAGTGTGGTTCACAGAAATATTTTAGAAACATTTTCTAATATGACCCAAACAATATATGTCGCATGTCCAAAACTGCTTGGAGAGTACAATGGCATGATTACACCAAAACAAATAATAATGCCCTATTTGATTAAATACTTTTATAGTATTTAAATTAAGAAACACACAGACCAGGACAAATGAGTAGAAGAATAATTAAAAGTGAGAAAGATGCATCACCACTAGTGTCTGGAAGTTAACTTGGTCATGAGAGGAGAATACAGGCTAGGGAATTTTTACCCAGTGGGTTACTGATTGGCTAGAAGGGCCAGAAGATGGGGAGAGTGCTGACAGGCATAAATATCACAGGTTTTAGAGCTTCCTTGGTGTAAAGATGTCTGGTATCCCCTCTGCACATCAGGCCTGAAATCACACAAGCCATTACATCATCGTGGCATTGCCTTTGTCACACACCACATCTGATCCAAATCCATGAGAACCCAGACGGCCAGGAGTGCTATTATGGGGAAGGAATCAAGCTTAGGTTTTCAAAAATGCCTCCTTCGGGGACCGTGATCATGACCCTACACATCAGCCATCACTAAATCATGTCGTGTCACCAGGTGTCTGGTATAGATAATGCAAGGAGGGAGAACCCTGATGATGCTTGTTGGACTGCATTGTGGGCATGGTATTAACAAATTAGTCCTTGGATGTACACAGAGGGAGAGTGTTGTAATCGTTGGGTGTGATCTCAACAATACTGAATTGAATACTGGGCACACGATTATGAGAATATTGTGCCTGACTGTGTGGTTTCTTGAAGAGTGATATATTAGAACTTGAAGTAAGTTATACGGATGGATACCAAAGTTGTTCAAAGAATCAGTCCCATCGGGGATACTGAGTTGTTCTTATTAAATAAAGGAAAGCTATGCACTAATGCCATTTTTCAAAGATGAAATATATGTTCTTAATGAAAGTTGCACAAGGGACTTCCCTGGCGGTCCAGTGGCTAAGACTCCAGGCTTCCGGTACAGGGAACACAGGTTCAATCCCTGTTCCGGGAGCTAAGATCCCACATGCCAATGGGCACAGGCAAAAAAAAAAAAAAAAGAATGTTGCACATTATGAATACAATACAGAATATGATCGCCTTAATTAAGTGCCTTTAAAAAAAATAAAGGACTAAGCATATAGTTATCTGGATAGTATTTTAGGAATAAACTGGAAGATCTCTAGAAAATTGTTTCCTGGGATGTTCTTGGACCATGCTACTTTACTTTTACCAATTCTGCCACTCACATTTTAAAATGTACCTGTCTTTAATAGTAAACGTCGTTCAATTAAACTGCTTCTTTTCCTTTCTAATTTTTATCCTTGAATATGATATGGTTTCCAACGTACTTTAAAAAGATAAAATTAAAAGAATCTAGGAATTATATATTTTTATATCTAACACAATAATTCTTTTCCTGACTGAAGAGATTTTCTTTCCTTTTATTTTTTTATACTTGTGTTTGTGTAGGGGTGAGAGCGTTTTATTGAATCTTAAAGTTAATGTTAAAAATCACTTCAAAAATCATTATGGTGTTAACTTTGCCTTGAGACATAGCTGAGGAAAAAGTCTCACATACAACAGAAGCAAATAGAGCATGATCTTTTATAGCTACATATTATTTCACTAGCCTCCTATTCAAAAATGATAGCGATAGTCATCACTAAGCTGTATGCTTACAGCAATGCAGAAAATTTGAGTTTGGGCAAATATGTCCATGTATCATTATTAAATTATGCTAAACAAATTACTAGTAAATGTGGACAAATGCCTTATAAAATATATTGATAGTATTTAACGATTATATACAACCATTATATAAATGAATATGTAAAATAAATTTTCTACAAACATATTTATTGTATCTCTATCATATTAATTATGTTGCTCTTTAAATAAAGATAAATTTAATGAAGTCTACAGAATTTGTTAATTTATCTCAAATGAGAAAAATAAAAAATACCTATCACATACAAAATATTGTTTTGTACAAAATTATTATGAACTTCTTAAAATAGAAATATTTAAAATCCAAATGCAATTTAGGATATACTTTGCTTTAAATATTTAATGAAATAATTAAGTCTTATGAAGCCAACATCTTTATTTTTAAATTATAGATCCTTAGAAACTCATACTTTTCATTTTTATTAAATAATTCATTAGCTATAGTTATTTCATAAAAATTTTGACTAACATATGAATATCAACTCTTCAAAATTAAGAATTATACTTTGTCTTGTAGTCTTTTTTTTGTGTGTGCAGTACACGGGCCTCTCACTGTGGTGGCTTCTCCCGCTGTGGAGCACAGGCTCCAGACGCGCAGGCTCAGCGGCCATGGCTCACGGGCCCAGCCGCTCCGCGGCATGTGGGATCTTCCCGGACCGGGGCACAAACCCGTGTCCCCTGCATCGGCAGGCGGACTCTCAACCATTTTGCCACCAGGGAAGCCCTGTCTTGTAGTCTTTTTAATGCAGTGTTATTCATATTTTATATTTATTCTCTTCTGTTTATCTGTGAAGATAATGTTAAGATGTTTATTAGCAACTTTATTTATAATTATTATATTGAAATCCTCTGTATTAACCTAATCAGAAATTGTTTCTTTCTCCAGTAGACACCTCTGCATGTTGGATTCATAGCAAATGAGGCTGAAATTTATTTGAGAAAAGGGAAAGTTTTATTTTCAGTGTGTATGTTTGTGTATGTGTAGCTTTATCTTACACACAAACATCATGAGACTGAAAAATTTACACTTTCATTTGTTTCATGTGTTTCTGTCCTTTGTTTTCTCATCTAACTTTCTAAGGACTTTTTCTGAATCATCAGGAGATGAACCATCTACTTCAGTCATTTGATGTGAACATTTTGGGCCTAATTATGTTTCATAACGTGCTTTTCATTGAATAGACATTATCATTTTTTTGTAAAAACATCAATGGAAAGAAACTTTCATTCCCCCATCTTTAATACTAATTAAAAACCGAGGAAAAAGAAGCAGACTTTTTATCAAATACGTATTGTGTGTTTTAATTCATCAAATACATATTGAACATGAATATGTTTTGTTGATGACAAGAAACACAATGATAAAAGCAAATAACATGGACAAGCAACTGAAGACCTCCTGGGGAGACTGATAATCAAACAGGAAGTCATCAGGAAGTTCAATAAGAACCCCAATGGGCAAATCACTTGGTGTTGCCTCACAGAAGAGGTACCTAATCCAGAGCAGGGGGACTTTGAAGGGCTTCCTGGAGGTGGTGGCTTCTGAGGACAGAGGGCATGGGCTAGAAGTAACCAAGTGCAGAGAAGTAGGGGTGGAGGGGAGTTATCAGAAAGCACAAAGGCTTGGAACGGAAGGAGTGCCTTCTTAGGGAATGATAGGAATTTGGTGAGGCACCTTCTACAATCTATTCAGATTTTCTAGAAAAACAAAAAAGCAACGGCAAAAAAAGGCTGCTTCACCATGCACAGATTTTGAGAAACCAAAGCTAGAAAGTTTGGAACTGTCACCACTTTTTCATCCTGCCAGCCCTTTGCGGATCAAGGGGGCCCATGACCTCAGTGAAGCACACATGAGCCTGAGTGGATGAGAAATTAAGGGGACTATCAAGGAGAACAAAATAAATGAAAACTAATATTTCAAATGAGTGCCTAAGTGCACACACTATCTATCTGAGGGCCGTGATCACAAAGGGAAAAGTCAGGCATAAACAGAGCAGCTTAGGAATCACGTGGGTCCTCACTAGTAAGTTGCTTCTGCCCCCTCTTCCAGGGGGATTTTCTGTGTTCTTGTTTTCACCTTTTACATCAGCCTAGAGAAATTCCATTCTGCAGGTCACGCTCTTGCCCCCTTCCACACCCTGCACTTTTCCTGGCTGGGAGGACACCTCTCAGAGGGAGATTGAGCCCTGGGCCCCAGGCCCGGGCCAGTCCCAGGATGGGTGAGGCCTCTAAGACCTGCCAAGGGCTCTTGACCAGAACAGAAGGGAAACTGCGTCTGTGACATTGAAATTGAGCAACAACACAACCCAGGCAAGAGGCTCTTCCTGCAAATGCGATGTCACGGGAGGGGCAGAGGAAGGCTGAGCCTGCCTGGTTTACCGATGGGTACCTTGGCAAGGTGGGTGGAGAGGACCACCCAGCTCGGCTGATGGGAGAGAAGCCAACCTATAGGTGCTCGCCAACGTGTGGGGACTAGGTCTCCTGTGGTGGACTGAGGCAGGAGTCATGCTTTAAAGGAGAACTAATTAAAAACAAAAAGAAAGGGAAGAGCCAGCATCAACCACGATTCTGGTCAAAGAGTACAAAAACCGGAAGCGCTCCTAAGGACAGCACGTCTCCAATTTGGAGGTTGCATGGTGACGGGTGAGATGAGTGAGCCGTGCCAGGATGTATTCCCTCCTCCATTTGTTAGAACTGGCTGAAAACTGCTGGGCAGGATTGCATTTGTGCAATTTGCTCTTTTCCAAGCCCTGCGTGGCGCCGTGAACAGAGAGACCCAGATGCATGTGCCCGATGATTGTACAGATTATTACTTGGTCCTTACATATCAGGTAGGAATAATGATGTAAAATTCCATGGAGACTTTCGATTGGGAATTTGAGCTTTCATTAGAAGTGGAAGTAGTTAGCGCAATGATTCTAAAACAGAAAAAAAACAAACAACAACTTTCCAAACATTAGAAATGAGGTCACTCCAACTCTAGATAATAGCATACTACTTGTTACAGAAACATATTTTTTCATCATTTCTGTCTGTTCTTTCTTGATGGGGGACTGAAAAAGCTGCCAGGTCTGGAGATGGCAATTCTCTAAAGATTTAGATGAAGGTCAAGAGAGACAAGTATTCCAGCTGCTGGCCTCATTCTCTCACAGGCTGAGCGTGGACCGTGTTTCTACGCTAAAAATTGGGAACATAGCCAGGAAAAGCCAGAATGAATTAACCCTATGCAAAATGCTCTGTTAGGGAACTGCTTTCACCTGCGGTGAGCAAGCCAAGTGAAGTGAAATGAGGAGGACACGGGGTGTGGGAGAGTTTTCTCAGCAGAAGGATAAACATATGGAATGTCCCAGAAACATGAAGTTTTTGTCTATGGCTAGGGCAATGAGTAGAGGAGGAGAAGCCTAGCAATGATCTGCAGAGCAGGCATGGGTCCTTCATGGAGGTTGTGATGTGCCATTCTCACACTGATAGCACATCACTCTTCATCCTTCAGACAACCTGAACCATGGAAGGGGGGGTCATTTACCACTTAGAAGGCCAGCCAGCTGTTCCATCACTTGTTATTTCCTGACAACAATGTCAGATCTACCTCCAAGTAGGCATTTGATGTGTGGGAGTTGAAATCGATTTCCCATGTCCATGTACAGAGTTACACAACATTCAACAGATGGGTGTACCATTTTATACAGCAGGTGATATGGATTGAGTTTGAAGCACAAAATATAAAAATAAGAATTTCATTCACCAACCAGCAATGAGGTGGTTAAAGAAAGCAATAAATTACTTCTGTAAAAATGTATCTGAAAATTGGAAATCTGCAGTAAATATTATACATTGTATTAGTGGGAGGAAAAGAACTCTAAAACTTAAGGAAGGGATATACTAAAACTCAGTAAATTTACAATTGAAATATTTCCAAAATGTAAGACAATTAAGCAAATTCTAATCTGCAGGTGCTCTCTTGCAAAGATTTCTGATGAATGGAAGATAGAATCATCCAGAGAATGGTAATAAAACGTTAGGTCCCAATTTGGTAGTCACTTGTGATATTTTCATTTGATCAAAATGAGTCATATTTACTACACCATTTAAGTAGTTTTATACCTATGCATGTAAGACTTTCTGAGCATTAATTAAAAAAAAAAACAGTAAACTTGTTCTAAGTAGACATTTTTGGAAGAATTTCTTTTGGTTAACTCTCTTCTTCCAACTATTTCATGAAGCATATTATCAGTGGGAAAATTTGCAGAGTATCAAAGAACTATAGTCTTCATACTTAGTGCTCTAATACATAATTATTTAGATTAACTGTATATATATTATACTTGTCTATATTGATAATGTATTTTATATAGTTGCCATCTTAAATTTTATAAGGTATTTATTTTAAGCATTTATAATTATTTATGTCATATACCATTTAACTCTGTGAATATCTACCTACTCATATATATACATGAATGTGTATGTATTTACTCACGCATATGTGTGCATTCAAACATGCAGACACATACCCATAGTTTAATCAATAATTTATCATAGCTCAAAGACGTAATTTTGTACATTTTTCTTTCAGATTCCATAAGTACACACAAGCGATCTTATTTATACTACTACTGTATGGGATATGGAAAATATGAATTGATTTTAAATTTCCCAAGAGTGTGTTCATTTTTAATGTCTCACAAGAATATTCCAAAGATATTACATTAGAAATTATCTTCGGAAACAATAACAGCCAATTTTAGTGAGGCCTTGGGTATTGTTCCCAGGAAATTTGCTAATGTATATAATCAGACCAAATAACGAGCCGTAATACAGTGAGCGTGCTGTTTTGTTTGAAAGGTATGCAAAGGAAATCTTGCTCTGTGCTTCATATTTAGTGAGAAAATTAGTAACAATTCTACAAAGAAAATTCAGTGAAGAGATGCCCCATGAAGCATAAATATTTCCCTTTAAAACCTGCAATACAAACAGTACACATACACATGCATGCACACACAAATGGACATAAGCACACACATACACACACACACATCACGGGAAGTAGAAACCTGTAAAAACTGTGTCAGGAAGGAAAAACCTAGAATGAACTGAGCTTTTCTAACCATGATAGTAGCAATATTAGATTTGCAGCAAGTTCAGCTAAGGAAGGAAAAAATTATCTGTAAAGGGTATGGCAGGATGGCTAGAGAACAAAAAAGGTTGACATAAAAGATCGAGTCTAATTTTGCACACCTTTTCCATTAAGGAAAACAACTGTCTAAATCAAAAGAATGAACTACATTGTAAGAGTAGAGCCTTTTCCCCAGCCATGCGGGAGTAGCTGGTAATAGTTTCTGCTCCTCTGTTAGATTACTAACATCAGGAAGAAACATTTAAGCAACAGAATTCAGCCATTGGACAGCTTAGCAGAATAAGATAGTGATTCCGGAGACCAGAGAAACAACTACGGAGCCCTGTGATGACCCACAGGCTGCGTGGAGGGAATCTCCAGTGTGTGGTGCAGAGGTAAGGGTACTCAGGCAGAACCTAGCACTCCCCAAGAGTTGAAAAGACACAGAGCAGATTACAGGTAGACCCAGGTAGCTAGAATGTGCAGGGCCAACTACAGACAGGAAAGAATTCCAGAGAGAGGGCGCTCAGAAGATTTACAGAGGGTTTCTTCTCCTAGGCATTTACACAAGAGAAATGAGAACACATGTCCACACAAAGATTTGTACACAAATGTTCAGAGCAGCTTTTTCCCAATAGCCTTAAACTGGAAACAATCCAAATGTCCATTAAAAGACAAATGGATAAACAGATAGTGGTACATCCATTCAGTGGAATACCACTCAGCAGCAACATGGAATGAACTATCAATCCAAAAAAATGGATCAATGTACTTGGTTGAATGGTGGCCCCCCAAAAGATGTGCCCATGTTTTAGCCCCCTGAACCTGTGAACATAAAGTTGTTTGCAAAAAGGGTCTTTGCATATATACTTAAGGATCTTGAGGTGAAATCATTCAGATTACCTAAATGGAGTTTAAATCTTATGCCAAGTGCCCTTATAAGAGACAGAGAAGACAGAGACACACAGAGGAGAAGGTGATGTGAAAACAGAGACGGAGATTGGTGTTATGTAGCCGAAAGCCTGGAGCCACCAGAAGCTGAAGAGGCAAGAAGATTCTCCTTTTGCTGACACTTGAGAATTACTGAAGGACTTGGTCACTACCTACCATGGTGACTGCCACACAGAACATTAGTTATGAGCGAGAAAATGGTTTCACTGAAAAATAAGAGAGAGATTGTATCAAATGGGGGTCACTGATATTGCTATGTATCCCATCCCTCTGATAAAGACCCACTGTGGATTTAGGTAAGTTGCTAACTGGGTAAAGTTAATTCTAGTAAAATCAGAATCATGGAGAACTCAGACTTATTTGGAATATAGGCTTGACTAACTCTGTGATGTAAAACTCTCTTAACAGCTGAGATGCTGGCAGAGGGCACAGGGAACATAGAACAGAAGGTAAAAGATTAGGTTATAAATAGCACCTCTGTTTAGTTAAAATATGAGCATTAAACTCACAGCTCACACTCTACTGGCAGTAGTTTGGTTTTGACCTATAGAGAAGTGTGATCACAGAGCTTTGTAAGGATGGAGGGACCGCTCTCAAAAATATTTCTCCCACTCATGGTGAAAGGTGGATCTTCTGACCTCCCAGGGGGAGTGGAAGAATCCAGCCTAACGTTCCAGCTTCCATAAGTCTTTGGACCCCATCCTCTACAGTATAAAGGCGGCTCTGGCATTGCACCTTCATTTAGTGCAAGCTATCTGTTGGTGCGCATTTTAGCCAACCAACCAAACAAACAATGAGAGCACTTTCTAACCCCTCAAAACTACAAAATTAAAATCCAGAATCTCTACTTAGTGAGTCCACATTAATAAAATCATCCTGACCCAGCTTTATGTTCCCTCCACCATGGTCCCACACCCTTAGTATCCATTCCCACACATATTCCCTGGATTTTTTTTTTTTGAGATATCTTTTGCCTAGATGAAAAAACTCAATGTTACAAATCCTCCAGTCTTAAAACTTTGGTTCAGCCTAGCCACTCAGCCTAGGTCTCTCCAGAATCATATTTTCCCACCGAGAAGATGAAGGAATCCATTTCAATAGCAACATCTCCCAACTTTATTCTCAGCCTGCAAAGGACAACCATTACAGTACCTTCCTGGGGTTCTTGTGTTCTTTTTGTTGATGTATTTCTCGGTCTTTCCTGGGTGGCACAGTTAAGTGAACTTCAGAAGGGTTGTATAGATTCAGCTGCTAGAGTAGTGAGAAGTACTCTCACAGGAGCACAGAGGAGTGAGTTCACTGTAGAAATGGAATACAAGCTAGACTTTAAAAAGAGGTAGCATTTAGACGTTTGTTGAAGTGGAGAGGAAAGTCATGAAGAGAAACAAATCTATCAAAGACAGCCCATGTGATGCTTACACATCAGTCAGTGAACCACCCAATCCAGTTAAAGGGCAAGTGTTAAAATAGATTCCAGGAAGGATTACAATAAGATGTCTATCCTATATTGCTCATTATCCTATAAACTCATTTAGAAACCTAATGTCTACTGTATCATTTAAGGGACATCTGAAACATAGGAAAGTGAACAAATTATTAAAAGAACCAGAATATGTGCAGTTATGAATGTTCACTGGAATTTTTGTGGTGACCATTTCACAATATATACATATATTAAATCATTATGTTGTACACTTATAAATAACATGTTATATATATTAGAAAAAACAGAACAATGAGAATATATAGAAGCACTATAGATTTTATTAGAAAGTATTCATTGCATGAACTCTATATTGACAATCGATTTTTACTGTGGTTATTTTAGGTTCTTAATACATAATATGGATATGGGTTTCACATCAGCTTTATAGTTTCTGGGCATCTTTTTATTCTCTGCTTTTTATTGTTACTTTTTTATTCAAGTTACTGTCTTTGTACTCCTAAGGGTGAAACAGAGTTATTCAAGGACTGAATGGGGTACAATTGTTCTAACTCCCTCTTTTTTTCTTTCCTTTTTTTTTTTGGAATTGTTCTTTCACTTGACTATCAATATTCCCTCTTCAGTACTGATTGATGGCAGCTTTCAAGAGAAAAAGATCAATCACCTACATGAATGACAGAGATCGGGTATCATTTAGACAAATGTGTGCCTTCTGCTACCAGCAACCCTATTTATAGGAAAAGACAACTTTATGAACCATTTGGCACATGTTCAGTGGTAAAATTATTCTTTCTTCTCTTTTACATTTTAAAGTTGTACATTTTCTAAGTGACTTTCAAGTGTCATACTTTAATGACTAGGTGAAATTAAGTCTTCCACCCCCCAAAGCAACACTTACCAGGTTTTTACATAGCTTCACTTCCATTAAAGGTTATATACTTTGGAAGAAATGTAGTTTTGCCTCGGAGATTTCATTGTCCCTCTATCAAGGGTGGTTTTTCTGATTATTCTTTCCGAAAGTATACTTTATGGTTCAATAAATGACTCTTGAACATTTTAAGCATAACGTTGTCTTTACAAAAGCATATCTAATTTTACTTTTGCTTAAAGTATATAGTTTAAGAGGAGTATTCACATGCCAGAAGTAAATACCAAGGGATCGTCAGGTTTTCTCTATCACTAGATAAAAAGAAGTAAAACTTTCGTTCTACCAAGAAACAATAGTTCCTTTCAATTCCTAAAGTCAAAATACTAGGCAGTCTTAAATTCCTTGACCATGGATTCTATCTCAATATTCTAAATGCATAAGCAATTACTGTAGTAAGTAAGCAAGTGAATGAATCCTATTTTTATGGCCAAAGGTTCAAAGATCCGAGTTCTTTCAGTACACATATTTAATATTTTACAAAGCACTTTATCAAATATAATAGTAAGGAATCACAAGAAATGAAATATTTAGAAATATATACTGGAGGAAATAAAGCATTGATATTCATGCAAGTACTGAGAAGTACATCAGCATGAAATAAAATGAAACTAAATACTGAACAGCTCCATATGCCATGTTATAATTTAGTATTCTTATTTTCAATACGACGTTCTGGTTTTCATCTGGTCGCTGCTCATTTATGAACTATATTTTTAAAAACTATCAACTCACTATTTAATTCCCACTTCTACTTATCCAACTACGTTCAAACTCCTCAGCCAAGATTTTAATTGATTTTTGTGGTAGCCAGTTGTTAATAGGATAATTTGTCAATACAATAATAAAACAATTGTCTTAATGGCTCTCGTTGCTCAGTTCATCAGATAACAAAGTTGAGTTTTCTTTCATTAATTGAATGCAGGTGTAGGATTTGTTGGATGAAAGATATAAATCCCTGTGGAATGGTGGAAATCTGGGTCAGAGATCACAGAAAAATTAGTTAAGCATGATGGGTCAACAGAGACCCAGACAGGTGTCCCAGCTTTGTTTCTCTGTGTCACTTCCTGTGCTCTCTCTTAAACGCTGGTCTGTTGAGCTCTGGCACACAGGTCAACACATGTATGTCTGAGTCTGTAGTAAGTTAGAAACCAGGCTAGGATTCCTTATACTCACAAACACATGACCCCAAACACCCAGACGGTATTAACCTCTCAAGATAAAAATATTTCACTGTATGTTTAATGTTTTCAAAGACGGTAGTGAGATATTTTCTTCTCCTTCAAGAAGAGTGATAATTTTAAAAGAGATGCAAATAATTTTCCTTTCTTGAAAAATAAGAAAAATAAAACATAAGACATTCATTTATACCCAAAAGGAACCTAGAATTGTTGAGAAAAGGAATTGATTCTAGTCGAAATACATCTCTATTTTTAAAACTATCCTTAATATTTCAGTCTTGATATTCTGTAGTTTTTTTTTTTTTTTTACATTTAAAACCAATTTATTACTTCATTTTTTCTGAACAGCAATGGTAAAATCTATGACATGGGCCAGTAGGAGTAGTATTGTTGCACAGTTAAAGAAATGGACAAATAGGTTTCAGACTACAGTCACGCAGTCAGTGATTTGAGGTTGGATTCCACCTGGAATTTCTCTATTTCATCTAGTGCTTTTGCCACAGGACCACACTGCTACTAATTTAAGTCTAAGGCTTCCCATCCCATATACAACCACAGTATCATTTACTCCCTGTTCCCCTCCCCAATTTCTTTATTTTTTTATTGAAGTATAGTTGATGTACAATATTATATGTTACAGCTGTACAATATAGTAATTCACAAATTTTAAAGGTTATACTCCATTTATAGTTATTATCAAATATTGGCTATATTCCCTGTCTTGTACAATATACCCTTGTAGCTTATATTTTATACATTTTATACATAATAGTTTGTACCTCCTAACCTCCTATGACCCCTCCCCCCTTCTCTCTCCCCACTGGTAACCACTAGATACTTATATGTAGTTTGGAAATGGGATACAGATACCCCAATATAATGTTAAGGGCCCTCATATAAAGTCTTAAACCTGATCTGCCCTACCTGCAAAATGTTGCATAGACTGCTCTGGGAGCTACAGCTAAGATATTTTAAAGTTATGAGTCACAATACATTTCCTTGGATGTGATGAAACCTACCATACTGTAGCGGGAGGAGCCGGGGGCACAGCTGGAATGTGTTACATTAAAGAACCATAGTGGGATCCATCCTGGTTGGACAAAAGCATGTCCTTACACAGGGGCATCCTTGGCTCCAACCCTTATAGATTCAATACGGCCTATCCCAGGTCTCTTGGATAAAGTTACAGAAACTTCATTCTTAAAGTTTCTCTCATTTCTTTAGTTTTCAAACATGAATAGGGCCAGAGCCATACCATGACTGCCTTTTTACTTATGAATGTCCCCCTCCTGGTTGAGACGACTGTTTAACAGTACAGGCTGGAGATCACACCCAGCCCTACACTAACTCAGCAACTCGAAATCCAAGCAAAAAGGATCCCAAACCAATCTCTCCTCACTCCCCGCAAATCTGCTTTGGCTCAGCTGGGAGTCTGGTGGACAGAGTCTTGTAATTACCCTATGGGAAACAGAAGACAGGGCTGCATTTAAATGTTATGGGCTGATCCAGTAAGCTCCATTATTTATTTTAATAAAACATGGTTGTGTTTGTTTAAAAATATATTCTGCAGTTAATCTATAGCTATGCCACTTACAGTTCTTTTTTATTCTGTCACTTTATTATACTTTTAAAAGTTGCCACTTATGATTCTTGTCCATACCCTATTGCTATTCTCAGTGATAAACATAGTAGAGTTATTCTTAAGTATCTACAAAATAGAATCCAGATTGAATGTAAAACATGGTCTTAGACACTTAGAAGAACTCTACTGTAAAGGCTCTTTCTGATCATATAAGCTCAGTAAATGGGTACACACAGAAACCATAGCTTAATTGTGGCCTCATTTATGCCATGACTCCCTAGCACACATGCACACACACTCACACACACACATACACACATACACCATATATCTTTTCTTCTCACTAAAAGACTTCTTCATAAGTTTAAGAGTTCTTAACTCCAAAAGTAAGCCTAACTCAGGAAAAAAAAAAATTAAGACAAATGGATTTAAGGTGAAAAAAATCAAAATGATATTCTATACAAAAGAAGTTAGTCAGCCCTGGAAAGAAAAGCTGAAAGAGCTATGGAAATTTTATTGAAATATTTAAACTAAACATATATGTTGCAATAATTATTTATGCTGCAGGTTAAGAAATGTTTGTATGTCATGTAAGTCCTACTTTGATAGTATCCTATTGGGCAAGTGTGCATTTTTTCTGTTTGTTATCTTTCATAGATTCTAAGATGCATCATTTTTCTCATTTTGACATCTCTGAAATTGGGATGTATCTTAACATCACTGTTTTATCAGTTATGACAGTGATGTTTTTGTGTCTTACTGATTCATATAACAATGGTGCATAATATATAATGATGGCATCTTAGATTTGAAGAAATACAGATACAAGCTATCCCTCATTTCTACAATAACGATATTTCACTGGTATAACACTTTTCAGTATGTCCACTCATAATCATGTCTGATAGTGTGGCTGAAAAAAATGGCAATTTCCCACCCTAGATGGAGGAGGGGAGGTAAATAGAATTGACCAGGAGCTGGTGCCACAATCAGAGCAATTTAGTTTTGTTTCTGCATGTGTGTTTGTGGCATCACCAGGTCCCAAAATGATTAATAAAACCAAGTCCTTCACCACAAAATGGTACCTACTTGACCAAAAGGGTTTTCATTTTTTCAAATGGTGTGCTTTCTTTACAGGGCTGAGTAAGGGAACTAGCAAACCCACATCTCTCATATATTTAATGGTTGGATGACTCAGGTTCTCCAAGTTCAGGGTGTTAGAATCCCTCAGCCACCCCGGAGACTATATTCAGACAGATGCAAGAGGCTTTGCTACCTATAATGAGGTCTGGGGAACTCGATTGGGAACCAAGTTTGGGGGCCTCCTTCTGCTGAGGATGTGACATTTTCATGAGGGGGATGGATGAGTCAGTCTGAACAGTTTGAAGAGAAAAACACAGACAGTCTAGGCAGGAATCTGAGAAAAGAGAACTCACTTGGCAGCAAAGGGAGCAAAGAGAGCATCTGAAGGAAAACCCTCCTTGAGCAGGTTCTCCTTCTTGGAAAGTGAAAAAAGTGAAGTCCAATGCCTATGATTGCCCTAAAATTCACTTCCTATACTATCACAGTCTTGCCGGAGGCTGAGTGAACAGGGCAGTCAGAGAAAAGGAGAGAGGATGATCCTTCTTCCTGATCACTTCAGACTAGAGCAAGCCAAGACCCTCTCAGTAGGAACACAAAGAAAATGATCTGTGAAGATCCTCAGCTATGTCAGAGAAACAGTCATATTAACTCTCTGAGTGCCCCCAGAGTGGCAGGTTAGTCCCGGCAAGGGGAAGAGGTGGAAGCAGGTACCATCCTGTACTCGATATGATAGACAATTACGTTTTTCATTTCACAGATGTGCAGATCAAGTAACTGAAAGGTTAAGCAACTTGCCCAAAGTCTAGCATTTACTTAGCTTGAAAGTTCTAAAACAGAGACTAAAGGTCTTTTACTCCAAAGTTATCACTTTTCATAATGCAATGCCCTCTACGCATTACCAACTCAGTCTCATTACTAGAAACCTTTGTGCATATGTGGGACACTTTGTTGTGCAGACTCTACATGCATAACACTATCCCTTCAGATAATTTACAATAAAAGCTCGAACAACATAGAAAAGGTCTCCAACTGTCTCTCTGATTAATTCTTTCCTTCCAGTAATATGGTCAATTGAAAACCAACACTTAAATGTCAAGGTCATAATGTTAGGCCCAGAATTTTAAACATTTTCAAATAGCTTTGATACCACTTAACTGTATTTGTTTCTACTAAGTGAATTTTGATATGCATACATTATATATTTTCCAAATAGTGGATATTAAACTTAATTGCCCCAATTTTAAACACTTATTTAAAATCATATCAAGATCAGTTTTATTTTTACATCCTCAAAGATTCAATGTACAAATTAAAAATGGACAAGTGCCATTCAATATTCAAATTTTTATCAGGAGCTGCAGTTGTTTTTATGTTTTTTTATTATATTTATACTTATTATATTTATAAAATATATTTATATATTTTACAAAGAAGATCTGATACATATATACAATGGAATATTACTCAACCACAAAAAAGAATGAAGTAATGCCATTTGCAGCAACTTGGATGGACCTAGAGATTATCACACTAAGTGAAATAAGTCAGAAAGGGAAAGACAAATACCACATGATATCACTTATATGTGGAATCTAAAATATGACAAAAAAGAACTTATCTACAAAACAGAAACAGACTCACAGACATAGAGAACAGACTTGTGGTTGCCAAGGGGGAGGGGGTTGGGGGAGGGATGGACTGGAAGTTTGGGGTTAGCAGGAAAAAAAAAAAGTGCAGTTATTTATCTTGAAGCACGCATGCTATTAAGAAAGGCACAAGACCAGTGATGGTTGGGGACTGTTGTGTGAAGTTGTGGATGAATGAGAACCTCTGGGCAGGTCTGTCTGATTGGCTATCTGGATAACCAAAACCAACCCTCTTATTCTGTCTACATTACCTAGATAATTTTAATTAGATCTGGATAATTTAGAAGAAAAATTGGGAAAAAGAGACTGGCCTAAAATATTGATATTGGCCAACAATATTATAAACATTCACGAGTAACTACAAAATATTACCTCCTTAAATCACTCAAGAAACACCTAGCTTGACTTTGCAGGGAGACTTCTCTCTAAGGGATCTGCCCAGCTTATACTCACCCCGTTTCTCTTCCTTCCTTATCAGGCTACTTTTCCAACACTACTCAGAGTGTAAGAGTACTTTGGAGGGTATTTTGTTTCTTTGTTTCCATTGTAATAGAAGCTAGTTCAAGATAGAGACCTGGTGATGGTCTCTGATGGTTTGAATCTCAATTCCTGGCACTTACAAAGACAATTTCACCCTTTTTGATGACAATAACATTGTGCAAATAAAGCTTTTTCTTTTTTTCATTAAATTTCTTCCATCAAAATTTGTTCAGCAAAATATTTCCAACTTTCTCATTTCCAGTGCCAAGCAACATCCTTGGTTGAGGTCCCCACAGACTACACAGAAAAAGGTGTAACCAAAAGACTCATCTTTTAGTACAAAAGAAAGATCTGACCTTACCTAAGTCATACAGTAAAATTTAAACTATTTTTTATCTACTATTACTTTACTATTAATTCTTTTTGAAACCTAATTTTAGAAAAAAGCAAATAACCATACGCAGACATCTTAAAAAGAAAGAAAGAAAGAAATCTTTAAACAGAACAATTTCCAGTTTAAAATAAAGAAAAGAAATTACTCACGAAAACTTTAGCATACCAGCTGGCTCCAATACAATTACACAAACGGAATACATTTAAAAATTATATATCACAATTTGAAGCGATTTTACATTTTTATACTTTTAGAATTGGCAAATGAATAAATGCCATAGTTTTTCTATTGTTTAAAATTAAATAAATGCCTCATTTTGCAGGTAAGCTCTACAACCTGGTGCCAAACTGTGATTGCCAAGTGCATCTCAGGCAGTGCCAGGATGCCATTTACCTTTATTGAATTATGAAATGACTAAGGAAGGTGTCTTTCCAATTCTCCCCAGTTATTCCCTTAGGGTTCTCACTGCCCATGTCCAGCTTTCACTGCTGTGGCCCGGGTTCAATCCCCAGTCCAGGAAGTAAATCCCAAAGCCTTACAGTGCGGCCAAAAAAAAAAAAAAAGAACGAATACAAATAGTTGTCTTTTGTTTCTCAACAACCAGTTATTTACTCCCATTTCAGGTTAAAAGAAAGCTTTGCTTAGGAGGATATGAGCTGGTACATACAGCAGAGTGAAGAGAGTGCCGCTCTTGGTAGCTCAGCAAAGCTAAGTCATAAATATAGCAACAATTAAGAAAAGAGGCATTTCACAAATTTCTAGAAAATTCCCAGATGTAGTTAAAAAACTTCTGTAGCAAGAAATGAAAAATAGGATTCAATTACATCAAAATTATTATTCAACCATATTGGTCGAATCTCTATTTTACACGTGTTTTATTTTGTATTCTAGTCACAGATCATTTAAACCGCAACTAAGTTTGAAAGAGTCCTTCTGCTTGCCTTGTTTAAAGTATTTTTTCCTTGGACTATATACTATGGGAAGCAACCTAAGAATATTCTTTCTTCTTCATATAATGGAGCCAGAGTTAAAGCCGTCAAACCAGGTTTGTGGGGCTGAGATAATTTGGGAAGGACATTCAGACACACTTAAACACTTATCTTGGGTAGTTAATATTATAAATTATTATTAAAGGACTTCCCTGATGGCACAGTGGTTAAGAATCCGCCTGCCAAAGCAGGGGACACGGGTTCGAGCCCTGGTCCGGGAAGATCCCACGTGCTGCAGAGTAAGCCCGCGCGCCACAACTGCTGAACCTGCACTCTAGAGCCCGTGAGCCACAACTACTGAAGCCCGTGTGCCTAGAGTCCGTGCTTCACAGCAAGAGAAGCCACTGCAGTGAGAAGCCCATGCACCGCAACGAAGAGTAGCCCCTGCTCACCGCAACTAGAGAAAGCCCGCACACAGCAACAAAGACCCAACGCAGCCAAAAACAAATAAATTAATTAAGTGATTGATTTTTTTTAAATTATTATTACACACACTGCAAGTATTCCATTTCATTAACGAATGTGCAGATACGGAGATAAACATTAAAGCTAATATAACATGTAAGTAGAGGGGAATTTGGTTTCTGGAATTCCCCTTGCCACTTATTTTTATGTTAACTCAGAAATCTTCTTAACCTATTCTGGGCTTGCACTTCTCATCTGTAAAATGGGGGCATGAATAGTATCAAACTCAGAGAGTGTAGGGTGATTGATTAATTATTAGGATTAAGTGAAGCATCTGAATTCCATAGGACAATGCTGGGAGCTGAGTGCCATCACTATTTCTACTAAAAAAACTATAAAGTAAAGTTCCACAATCATCTAATAATGTTCAAGGGGTTATATCTGGGGAGAAATAGCTCTTGGCAAACTTTCCAGGCCAGTTCATCTAACATAAATTTTAATTAAAATGTACTTTTAATGTAAATGTAATGATTATATTTGCATTGCCTCCTCTTCTGTGGTTATAGAAAAGCACTAGAGATCTGTAATTTGTAACAACCAAAAAGATGAATATATTTTAGTAATAACAATTTAATGAAAATCATGGCCCTCAAGTTTTCAACTGAAACTTTTCTTTTGTTAGTAACTCTCTGATAATGCATTCCTATAAATTATAGCTTGTCTTTATATTATGTGTTTCCTAAACCAAATGTGGGTGTTCTGGGTTGATCTTCAAAACCTTCATGCGGGGGAAGGGAAATGCTTTCCAGAGTTTCTAGCTGCTTTTGTGGTAAACATGTAAGGTCAGGTTTTGAGGAAAAATGCTTTGGGGCTGTTTATTTAAATACATTCAAGTGTGAATGCCTGGACTTTTATTAAAGCTGTAGCTGATAATACTGAAAAACAAATCTTGTGGATAACATGTGGAGATCCATATATATATGTACAATTGTATTTCTTCTCTTAAGGCTGCACAGGGCATACGTTGTTTTCAAGCAAGCCTCGGACTCCTACTGCTCCAGCTGTCGTGTGTAATTAAACATTTGGCCTCCACAATTGCTCTACAGTGTACATATGCCAGCATTTCAAGCCTGGAATATGCATTTCAAAGAAGAATAATTCCCTGGAAATCCTAAATTGACAGGAGCAAAGACAGCCTGAAGGAAAGTAGTCAGTGAAAACTGTAAGGTCGGGATCTGATGATTAAAAAAGAAACTTCAAGAAGAACTTCAACCCTTAACTAAACCAATGGGAAAAGGAACGCCAGTTGGCAGGCAGATTTCTGCACAGGGATTCTGACTGGGGATCTCTTGGGGTAACTTACTATTATCAGTGTGCTTCACCTTGCTAGATGCTGCCTTACCATTAATATCATTTAAACAGATTTTTTTTTTAAAGCGCATTTGGCAACACTTATTTCTTCATGAATCTTTAAAATATTAAATGTGACGATTCATGTTGTCTGTAGTTGATTTCTCAAAAAGCATGCCTCTCCTCTTTTTCTTCTTCCTTAGCTCCTTCACTACAGATGATCCTACTTACATGTAGATGGTAGTATCTGAGGAAAAAAACCAAAAAATATATATGTGTGTGCATGTGTATACTGCTGAGTTGACACTTTCAGTGCTAAAATTATTTGTAGCAATTTGTTCCAATTCCATTTCCAATTATATGAGAAGAAAACTAGTCAGTGAACTTGTCACTAAAATGCAGCGTTTGTTTTTAATGTTAAGTATTTGAATCAATTAATATATTGGCAAAATGGTCATTTAGTCTCAGGCTGATCTCTTGTGTATGTAGTCAATCTTATGTTTACTACTTTCAGGAAGTGCATAAAATAAGATTTTTTTCAGGTAGCTGAAATAGGAAACTTCAAAATAACTATGAAGAAGTAAAAGAACTCTCAATTTCCTTTTCCAGCCTCACCTGTGTGAGTGAACACTCGTAGTGCCCGAGTCACTGTGATATTCAAGGAACAACCCCATCCTCCTCTACTTGGGGATTTGCTGGATAGTCTATGAAAAACGTTCAGAAAAATCCAGTTGTATGATTTGCCATGCAATTGACTAAGTACATCTAAAAAAATTTTGTCCAGAATTAAATATTTTATTGTACCATTTGTTTCCATAAATCCACTGGCACAGAAAAAGAATATCTTATTATTTTTTTAAATACTTAAACAATCCAAATTTTTATTATTAAACAAACCTAGAACTAATAAAGCTTCCAAACCCCAACCCCCTGCCCCATCCCAGGCCAAGAGAACTTATCATCATTCAAGCTATTACCCAATATTTGAGGAAAATGACAGATGAAACTTACCAATGTTTTTCAAAATTAAAAGAGAAGTTTTTGACAGAGTGAGCTAATCTGTACATGAAATAGTAATAAATCTCCAAAGTTTCCATTTTTGTAAAGGGAGAGCAAACTAAAAATCTGATTTACCTTATCTTTAAGGATTTATCTAAACTTTAATCTTATCTATGTTATTATAATTAAGCAAGATAATATTAATGTTGTCTCTCCAGCAAAGGCAACAGAATACCTTTCAGTAACCTAAAATCCGAAATTTGAATCCCCCTAACACATAGGTGTATACACAAATGAGTTAAAAAAAATTTTTTTTCAGATAAACTGGTAACATTCTTAAGTCACCGATCAAATTATATAAATCTGATAAAACAAATCTAAAGATTTAGTACCTAGGTTATCTCAAGTCGCAAGATTTAGTCTGTCCCTGTGAGCTTTTTGAATAAACAGCCTACTTCATTAAAGATGAAATAAAGCACTCTCTTGACAGTTTTGAATATTCACCCTGAAGATCCATGACAAGCTGCTCTTTGTAATTAGCTGAAGTATCTATTAAAACCCCACCCACTCTGTACTGCAACTGATGTGAAGATAAAAGATTATTCAGGGACACAGAGTACGGATATTTTATGGATGTTCTCTTCATCTTGTAGATTTCACAGTGTGTACCTTTAGGTTTTAAATTGGTCCTTAAAATAGCCAGCAGAGCATGGGAAGATTACAGAAGGATGCTTCTTATTACAAAGAAGAAGAAGCCACTTTGAAGAATAGAAGAGTCTAATGTTGACTTTGGAAGGACGTGATTGAGATTTGAACACTTGATATTGAAAAAGGGAGAACAACAATTATGGAATTATTTTCATATGAACTTCTGCCAGCGAGAGATCATCATTCATAAGGATATGGACTAAGAAAGGCCATACGATTCAGAAGAAAGCTAGATTTTTTTTGTTTTTTGGTAGGGATATGCGTATGTGTCTGCTTACGAGTCTAACAGACTGAAGTCCAGTTAACATTAAATGCCAGCAGGGTAAAGATATTTTTATCTTAACTCCACAGAATCTTACTGAAATCAGGTGATATAGCAGAGCTGAAGTCACAGTGCATTAATTTAAATATAAGCTCTGTGAATACTGGCTGTGTAATATCTCTAAGGTAAATGGAGAAAAAAGAGTAACACCTTCATGGGGATCTCATGAGGCTTAAAGAAGGGAGTCATATCAGACTCGGTGCTGGACCCAGTTTAGGGATGTACACCCGCCCTGCCTCACCCTGGAGAAGCCTGGGAATCAAAGCCCCGTTGGGCACATGCTGACCCATCCAAGACAGGAGATGGAAAAGCACGAACAGATTAAATTTTTCTCCATTTCCCCCCCTGACAGACATTTCTGAGACACAATGGTTCCATTGGCTTGTGCAGAAAACATCCCACGCAGACAGAGGAGCCAGCGGGGTTTTCTTCTAAGCTGCAGCCTCTTTGTGTTTCTTTGCCTTGCTTCTTGGTCTCACATCCTTTTCTCCTTTATTCACACTGCTCTGAGTTTGTCCTCCTAATAAAGCCAAAGCACGAAGCTTTTACTTAGGTTTTGTTTTCTAAGCAACTTAGACCAAGGCAGATTCGTAACATGATAATTAGCACACAGAGTATCTTTAATTAATATTAGCTATTTTAATGCTATTTCTAAGGTGATATCATCTCTTTTTTTTGTTTTGTTTTTGCGGTACGCGGGCCTCTTACTGTTATGGCCTCTCCCATAGCGGGGCACAGGCTCCGGACGCGCAGGCTCAGCGGCCATGGCTTACAAGCCCAGCCGCTCCGCGGCATGTGGGATTTTCCCAGACCGTGGCACGAACCCGCGTCCCCTGCATCGGCAGGCAGACTCTCAACCACTGCGCCACCAGGGAAACCCTGATATCATCTTAATAACAAAAATGAACATCAATAATTTCAAATACAACATGAGAAGAACACGTGTTGAATCCAGTGAGAATGGGGTCAAAACAAGGACATACACACCTCTGACTTTGTCCAGGAAATAGATTACTCCCCAAATAATTGTCTTAGTGCTGAAAGACCCAGGCAGATAACCCTTGTTTAGAGGAAATCAATTTAGGTGAGAAAGCCATGAGAAAGTGGAGTCTATCTCTATACTGAACAAATTCTACCCTCCCAGAAGGCCAGCAAAAGAGGAACTAATGATCACAAGCTATGAAACAAGAGATCACAACATAGTAACATATTGAGATGTTAAAGACGGAAGGATGGTGGGGGTTATGGTGTCCAAGAGAACTGTGTCTGTGTATGTGTGTGTCTGCTTAAGAGTACATGTCTATGTCTATACCAGTCTATGTCTATCTATATATAGAGAGAGGATATGGAAGGAAATTAAAATAAAAGCCATGATAAGAAGTTCCACTAGAAGAAAAACTGCTCCAGGAAACAGGGGAAGATTTTGGATAATGAATACTGTACAGTCTGGAAGTATTTAATGAGGACAGGTTTTTTTTTTTTTTCTGACAAGCAAGCTCAAAGAAAAGACTGAAAATATTGAGTGATACTTGTATTAGGAAAAGAGATAAAAAATAAAACAGTAGCATAATATATTAAAATGTGTGGAATGTAACAAAAGCAGGGCATGAAGGGAAATGTATGGGATTAAATACTTAAGCTTAAAAAAGGAGAAACATCTCAGGATGTTGCTTGAACATCTTAGGATTCATCTTAAGAAACTAAGACAATGAGAAAAATTAACTCCAAAGCAAGAAGTAAGAAAACAATAAAGAACAGAAATTAATAACATTAATGAAAAAAGCAAGAGAGAAAAATCAATGAATTGTAAAGCTTATTTTTGGAAAAGAACATTAAGCCTTTAATCAGAATAATGAAGAGAAAGGGGTGGAGAGAGAGACAGACAGAAAGACAAGGAGAAAAAGAGGAGAGAGAGAGGAGATACAATTACTAATATCAGGAAGAAAATAAAGACATCACAAAAGATCCTATAGCTATTAAAAGGATAATAAGGGGATAATAACAACAACTTCATGTCCAGAAACTTAAAGTTTAAAGTTCTTCAACAGCTTAGTTGAAATGGAGGAATTCCCTGAATGAAAAAACAAAATACCCAAGAAGAAATAGATACCGTGAATAATCCTGTATCTATTAAATAAATAGAATTCATAATTAAAAACCTTCCATCAGAGAAAACTTCAGGGCCAGATGGCATTATTGGTAAATTATACCAAATATTAAGGAATGAATCATATCAATTCTACATTAATTCTCAAGATAACAGAAGAATGGGTAACACTCCCCAATTCATTTTATGAAGCAAGCATCACACTGACATCAAAATCAAAGAGAAGAAAACAACAGCAATCTCTTCCATGAAGGGAAATTCAAAAATCCTCATCAAAATACTGGAAAATTGAATGCTATGGATCCTGCCCAAGTTGAGTTTAATCTCAGAAATGCAAAGCTAGTCCAATATTCAAATAATTCATCAATGTAATATACATACAAACAGAAAGGAGAAGAAAAAAGTCTATATGATCATCTCAGTAGATGAAGAAAACATGTTAGAGAAAGCTCAACACCATTTCTTATAAAAACTGTCAGCAGAACACAGAAAGAAGAGAATTCAAAAATGAATGACTGAATGCATTTCCTATAAGATAGTGAACAAGGCAGAGATGTTCATCATTTGCCATTCCTGTTTAGGTTTGCCACGTAAAATACTGGATACTCCATTCAACTTGCATTTCAGGAAAAAAATATATGTTTTAGTATAAGTATGTGTCATGCAATATTTTCGACATACTTGTACTAAAAATATTTTGTTTATGCAAAATTCATACTTAACTGATTGCTCTCTCTCTTTCTCTCTCTCTGAATATATATATATATATTTTTTTCTAACAATGGCAACTCTACTCCAATTCATCACTGTACTGAAGACTAAAAGGACTAAATATGGTATAGGAAGGAAAAGAATAGAAGCCATACAAATTGGAAAGGAATGAGTAAAATTGTCTTTATTCACAGATGACATTATCATATATGTAGAAAATGCCATAATAGCACAAAAAAACTACTAGAAATAATAAATGAGTTTAGCAGAGTCACTGAATACCAGATGAATATATAAAAATCAATTGAATTTCTATATACAGCAATAAAAAATTGTCACCTAAAATGTTTTAAAGTAACAATTTAATAACTCAAAAATGGAATATTTAAGTATAAACCTATCAAAGTATGTGAAGGATCTCTATAGTGAAAACTACAAAACACTGCTGAAAGAAAGCAAGGAAGACCTAAATAACCCAAGACATAGCATGTTAATGGCTGGGTCAATCAATGTTATCAAGATGTCAGTTTTCCCCATATTGATCTGTAGATTCACTGTAGTACCAAACAAAATTCCAGAAGGATTTTTTTTAAGAAATTGACAAGCTGATTTTAAAATTTATATGGAAGGGCAAATGAAATGGAAGAGCCAAATCAATTTTGAAAAAGAACAAGTCAGATGATTCATACTATGTGATTTCCAATTTACTATCAAGCCATGAAATCAAGACAGTGTGATATTCAGGTAAAGACTGACACTCATGAAAGAGTCCAGAGAATGACCCCCACTGTAAGGTAAATTGATTTTTGACAAAAGTGTAAATTTAATTATATGGAAAACAGAGAGTCTTTTTAACAAAAGGAGTTGGAGCAATTGGATATTCAGATGCTAGAAAAAGATGAAGGACCTGTTTCTATTCCTGTATCTCATACAAAATTGAACTCACAAGGAATCATACACCCAAATGTAAAGCCTACAAGTATAAAACATCTGAAAGGAAACACAGGAAATGATATTTTTGACCTTGAGGGAAGCAAAAAGTTCTTAAATACGACAACAAAGCATGATCAATAAAAGAAAAAAAAAAGATATTTGGACTTCATCAAACTTAAAACTTTCTGCTCTTTGAAAGACACTGTTAACAAAATGAAAATTCACAGTGAAAAATCTATTTGCCAAAAACGCTTCTGCACATATATTCAGACCACATATAGAAGCCTCAAACATCAACAATTAGAAATCAAATAACCTGGTAAAGAGAATGGGCCAACAATGAGAAAGGACACTGAACCAAATAAGAGCTGTGGGTAGCAAATAAACCCTTGAAAAGAAATTCAACACCATTAGTCATTAGGGAAATGCAAATTAAAGCTAAGAGATACCACTGTGCACAGTTAGAACGGATTTTAAAAAAAAACAACACAAAGCTGACAACACCAAGTGCTGGTGAGAATGTGGAAGGGTTGGAGCCCATACATTGCTGGTGGAAATGCAAACTGGTTTGACCATTTTGCAGAAGAGTTTGGCAGTTGTTCTTTGTTTGTTTGTTTGTTTTGCCACACCATGAGGCTTGCAGGATCTTGGTTACCCCGACCAGGGATCAAACCCATGCCCACTTCAGCGAAAGCGTGGAGTCCTAACCACTGGACCGCCAGAGAAGTCTCCGTTTCATATAAAATTAAACATACGTTTAGTATGCTGTCTAGCAGTCACACTCCAAGGTACATACCAAAGAAAAATAAAAACTCATATCACACAAAAACTGTCCATGAATGTTCCTAAGGCTTTATTAATAATAAATCACCAAGAACTGGAAATAATGCAAATGTCCTTCAATTCATGAATGGACTAGAAACATTGTAACGTTCATGCCATGAAATATTATTTGGCATTAAAGAGGAACAGGTTACTGATCCACAAAGCAGTATACTAGCAACTAATTCTTTCAGCTTTCTTTTGAGAAAGTATTTCTACTTCACTCGTGAAGCTTTATTTCACTAGATATATAAATTTTAGGCTGGTGCAGTCCCTTTCTTCTCCAATATTTTAAATATTTCCTTCCACTCTCTTCTTGCTTGTATAATTTCTGAAGAGAAATCTGATGTAAATTGTATCCTTGTTCCTGGCTAGGTAAGGTGTATTTTTCCTCTGACTTCCTTCAAGATTTTGTCTCTGTTTCTGGTTTCCTGCAGTTTTATACAATATGCCTTGGAGTTTTGTTCTCTTTTATTTTTTACATTTCATCTCCTTTGTCTCTGAGCTTCCTGGCCCTGTGGTTTGGTTTCTGTCATTAATATTGAAAAGTTTTCAATGACTATCACTTCAAATATTTTTTCTTCTCCATTCTCCTGCCATTTTTTTCTTTCCATTTCCGTTTTACAAGTTGCAATTGACCTCTCTTTAAATTCACTGTTTCTTTCCTCACCTGTGTTGAGTCTACGGACGAATGCATCAAAGGCATTTTCATTTCAGTCACTGTTGTTTTGACTTTTAGAATTTCCTTTCGGTTCCTTCCTGAGCCTCCATTTCACTGCTATTATTACCCTTTGGATATTTCGTATTATCCACTTTTTCCCTTAGAGTCCTTAACAGAGTAATCATAGTTACTTTAAATACTTTCTGTTCCAACATCTGTGTTTTATATGAGTCTGATTCCGACATTCATTTGTCACTTCAAATGATGGTTTCTCTTGTCTTTTGGTAAGCCTTGGAATTTCTTTTAAACTGGACATGTCATATTTGGTAATAGGGACTAAGTTACATAAACATTTAGTTTAAGGGTTTATGCTCATCTGTTTAGAGGTTGGGCTGTGTTTGTTTGTTGTAGCTATTGGTGACAAAAGGTCTCAAGTTCCTCTAACATTTTGTTCTCATCTCCCTTCATGGCTTTGTGGCTTTTCCCTCTTTGCTGTTTCTCAGAGAGTGGCTGTGCCTTTCGCAGCTCTTTACTCTCTGCCATTATTCTGAAAGCTCATTGGTGTGGAAGTGTAATGATTAAGTCTCCATCTTTCAGTGGAGCTTGTTCTCAGGGGTGAGGCCTTCACAGGTGTTTCTAGCCCTTCCTCAAGGTACACCCTTTCCCTCATTTTCCCATTCCCTTCCATGACTGTAGTATTCCCTTCCTATTTCTTTGAAGCCCTGTCCCCTGTTGACTATATTTTTTCTTGTGTTTGATTTTATTTTTCCTTAGGTGAAGCAGGAAATCTGGAATGACTGGAGTGAAACAGAATTCCCTTCCTTTTTTAGTGAGAAGGGTCTGAAAGTACATCACGTTGACTACCCTTCCCTTCTCGAGCCAGAACCATGAGGAGATCTTTCTCAAAGAATCTGGTGGGGTTCCTGGAGGGAAAGTCTGGAAATATGTAGGGCCCCCTACAGACCCCTGGAGTTTCTCATTCCTATGCTAACTCACACTCAGTCTCCATTTATTCTTCATCATTACCACTGAAAACGAGTGCATGGATTCCAGAAGCTTCTGCTCCATGGAAGTAAATCTTGGGTATTCTCAGAATGTGCCTGTTACTTCAGACTTTAAAGTTGTAGTAACCTCAGTCCTCTGATGAGCCCAAGAAGAATCATTGATTTTCAGTTTTCTAGCTTTTAATTGTTGGAAGAAGGTAGTGATGACTTCCAAGCTCTTTACATGCCAGAATTAATACCGGAAGTTTTCCATTGGTCTTTTACCCATGCGATTTCCCTGAATGCTCCTTCAATCTACAGTGGCCAAATTCCATGATCACGTTTCAGTTTTCACTGTGGCATCTAAGTTGTATTTACCATAATTTCCTACTCCTTCTTTTTGAGACCTCTTTTTTTAAAAAATCTTACTTTCTTGACCTCTATGACATCACATTTTCCTGTTTTTCTTCCTATTTCTCTGGTCTTTCTTGTTCTTCCTTAACTAAACAACATATTGAAGTTTTCCAGGACTTGGTAAAAGGCCTTTTCTTATTCTTCCTATAATAACATTCTTTTGCACAACTTTAAAAAGCATTTATATCAGCAGTCCCCAAGCTTTTTGGCACCAAGGACCAGTTTTGTGGAAGACAATTTTTCCACAGAAGGGGTGGAGCGGGCGGGGGAGATGGTTCAGTCAGTAATGTGAGCGCGATGGGAGGGGATGGTTCAGGTGGTCATGGGAGAGATGAGAAGCGATGGGGAGAGGCAGATGAAGCTTTGCTCGCTCGCCCGCTGCTTACCTCCTGCTGTGCAGCCTGGCTCCTAACAGGCTGCAGACTGGGGGGTGCGGACCCTGATTTATATGATTAAGCCTTCTAAATTTATATCCAATCTCAATTTTTCTGTTACAATCAATCATCTATATAGGACTTCCACTTGAGTGGGTCATTCATAGGCATAGTGGACTTAGTATATCCAAAATCAAACAATAGACTCCATAACCCTAAATTTGGTCCCAAAACGTTGTCCTTTGCCAGTCTTTTTCATCTCTGCAAATGGCACCACTATCTGAGTCAAGACATAGAGCTGGAGTCGTCATTGATCCCTCCCTCTGCTTAACCCATGCATAAAATCTAGCTGCACATTTTTGCTGTTTCGTCATTCAAAATCTTCTCTCTTGCCACCATCTTAGTTCGTTTCACTGCCATCTTTTGCCTAGAAAATTTCAAAAGCTTTATTACTGGTCTTGTCTTCTACTGTCACCTTCTTCCAATCTGATTTTCATGTAGCAGCTAAAGTTACTGTTTAAAAATCATGTAATTGCCTGAGTCTCTGTAAAAAGTCCCTTTAGAAGCTTCCCATGGCTCTTAAAGTCTGGACTCATTTCTTTCTGATGTTTTCTGTCACTACATCCAATGAATGCCTTTATTTCCTTCATTACACTTATCCTAGTGTGTAAACACATGCAGAGTTTTTCTGTTTTCCCATACTCTTCCTGGAGGAGGAGATTGTAGGATAGGGTATCAGGGGCTGGGTCTGTTCATTCACTAAGAATTTCACTGCCCAGCACAGGGTTCCCTATTGTGAGTATGGATCAACTTCATTTCTTAAAATCTGGGAGACAGCTGCTCTGACCAAAAGGGATATTTGATTGGCATAAGAGGAGAATTAGATCATGCCCAGGGGCTGGAGGGAGGAGAAGGCTGCGTACGGGCACTCTCTGTATAGAGAAACGAAGAAATGGAGTAATTGTAAGCATATAAGGCAAACTATGATAGAAGATGAGAACTACTAAATGTTTCATTTTGAATATTTTCCTAATGCAAGAAGGATTTTTTTCCTTTTGATTAGAAAGAAAAGAGGAGAAAGAATATATTTTTCTAATAGAGTTCATAGAAATATATTCTTACACTCAAGAAATGAATAGTTTTTACTTTCAATGAAAGAAAGTCATTCAGACAAATTCTGAGAAGATCCAAAGTTAAGCAACGATGCTGTAGGAGATCATATGCCACCAAAGATAAATTTGGGTGCTGAGTGAGAAGATGACCACAGAGATCATGCAGAATGTTTGGTTTCTAAGGGAGTAGTCAAAATGAAAACAATACTTAAAAAATTTCATACCTGTGAAGCTCAGTTTGAGAGCATCTGGTTCAGGTGAATTCTTTTTCTGAAGCACGAGGATTCATTCCATCAGGACTTTGAAACTGTTTTCCTAGCAGGTTGAGTTGCTTTCAGGATTCTGCAAAGAACAAAGTATATGCTATTAAATAATGGAGATTTGAACTGCCTGCAGAAGATATTCATCACCTTTATATGGTTTATATGTAGAGTTTTACAAAATGAATCTTGGGGCTGAAAATGTTTGAAAAATCTCAGTCCTAGACGATTTCTCTGGGCCATTTGAACAAGGGCAATGCCCCTTCCCCCCGCCCCCCAACCCTTGCTCCCTTCCCACCAAGATGGAATAAGCAGTTGTGTGATTAAGTAAGATCAGAAACCATGTGCTTGGGTTACACGGATTATTTACCTCAGGAATTTTAATATGCTAGTTTAAATGGTGGAGATTCAGGAAGGGGACATAAAATGTGGTTGCTGTTTTTATTCATTCAGATGAGAGTTGTATGTGTGTTTCTTTGTTTTGTTTGTGTTTTGTAGGACACCAATCAACATTAGTGAGGCAGAGCTCCTTGTAATGATACAATTTGGAAAGCATTGCTCTATTATTGCTCTAAACAATAATAATTATGGTATCTCATATCTATTGAATGCATTGCATTTTTTTAGGACACTGAGTGCCTAGCACATAGTTTTCACAATATCACAGGGAAAAGAAGGTATCACTAGAAGAGGCCTGAAGATGTAATATGCCTAGGGTTATACAACCAGTAAATCACCAGCATTTGAATGCAGGCTTCTTTGACTTTCTGTTGTTCTAAATTCAGTATATCATTTATTTCAATTTCTGCAAAACCAGGCTTTGATTTGCCAGTTTTCTGACCTCCTAGCCTGACTTTTGGTTTTCAGTATTTCATTTACTAGATAGGTATTAATATTTCCCATCAGAACAAGTCCACGACTTTGCCCTTGTGGGGCGAATGAACTAGATAAACTTAGGGCATTTCTAGTTCTGAATTTTTTTTAATATATATTTTATTTTTGGCTGCATTGGGTCTTTGTTTCTGTGTGTGGGCTTCTTATTATGGTGGCTTCTCTTGTTGCAGAGCTCGGGCTCTAGACATGTGGGCTTCAGTAGTTGTGGTTCGTGGGCTCTAGAGCACAGGCTCCATAGTTGTGGCGTACAGGCTTAGTTGCTCCAAGGCATGTGGGATCTTCCTGGACCAGGGCTCGAACCCATGTCCCCTGCACTGACAGGTTAATTCTTAACCACTGCGCCACCAGAGAAGCCCTAATTCTGAAATTTTAACTTCTCCAATTTTCAAAATACACATGTATTTTGGTTCCCTAAGTTATTTTTCCTTTACTTTTCATTTCAAAATTCTTATTTGTCCAAGCCAGTTTTTTTTAAAACTTTGTCTTTTGAATTTCTAACATTTTGCTTTCTTTTCAACAGAAATTGGCTATTTCTATGTTTTATTCTGTGTCCCAAACTTTCTGAGGTAGAGTAGATAGAGAAAAAAGTGATGGAGGACAGTAGGACAGGCTAATTAGTAAAACAATGACCAATCTCCGGTGGGAGGAGGCTGCTTTGAAGAAGGAAAAGCCAAAGTCATAATATTAATATATATATATATGGCATGATTATTTTTAAATCTTTATTTTTAGATAATTATAGATTCACAGAAAGTTGCAAAGATAGGTCAGGGAGATTCCCTGTAACATTCACATGGTTCCTCTCAATGGTTACAGCTTAAATAATTATAGTACAATATCAAAACTAGGGAATTTGTATTGGTGCAATGTGTGTTATAGTTCTGTTACTTCAGAATGTGTGGATTCATGTAACCACCACTGCAACAGAGCTATAGAACTGTCTATCATACTTGGTGTGATTTTTTTTATTTTTAATTTATTTTTATGAAGGTAATATTGGTTTATAACATTGTATAAGTTTCATGTGTACAACGATATATTTTGACTTCTGTATACACTACAGGGTGCTCGCTGCCAAAAGTTTAGTTTCCATCTATCACTGTACAGTTGACCCCCTTTATCCATTTTGCCCTCCCCCTACTCATTCCTCTCTGGTAACCACTGCTCTGTTCTCTGTATCTATGTATTTGACTTTGTTTGGTTTGGTCTGTTCATTTATTTATTTTTCTTTTTTACTTTTCCACACATAACTGCAATTATATGGTATTTGTCTTTCTCTGACTTGTTTCACTTAATGTAATACCCTCAAGGTTCATCCATGCTGTTGCAAATGGTACAACTTCATCTTTTTTTATGGTGGAATAGTATTCTATATATACATACATATACACCACATCTTCTTTATCCATTCATTTGTCAGTGGGCACTTAGACCGTTTCCATACCTTGGCTATTATAAATAATGCTGCAATGAACATAGAAGTGCATGTATCTTTTCAAATTAGTGTTTTTGTATTCTTTGGATAAATACCCAGAAGTGGAATCGTTGGATTACATGGTAGTTCTATCCTTAATTTTTTAAGGAATCTCTATACTATTTTTCATAGTGGCTCCATTGCACAACTAACTATGCTATGAATCCCAGCTGGTATTTTTGAAGCTATCTTTTCAAGAAAATGCAGCACACTGAGCAGTGGCTTTTAAAGATCAGTAAGATGAAAGAGAAAGCCAGGTAAGAAACTATGGAGCAAAACTCTAGTCTGGCATCAAAGAACTAGAATCAACAGAGACCTCAGACAGACAAAACATGTCAACACTAAAGTTCCTTAAACTCCATACAGAGGAAAATAAAGAAAGGAGTAGGGTAGAAACCCTAAACTCAGAAAGGACATGTCGTTGGGCCCTTCCCCCTTAACACCCAGGCTTGTGCCATCTGATGTTTTGGGTGCACAGGTGCATGTCTCTAGCTTATCTCTAGGTAAGGCTGCACTACCACTCTTGCCATGGTTCTCTAAGCGTAGACTGTGATACCAGCAACCGGGCAGCGGTTTGATGAGCATCTACCCAGACCCCCACTAACTTTTGCTGCAGATCCAAGCTTGCCCTTGCACCCATTACTTGAGTCCTTGCTCTAAGTCTGGTGGAATACATTGCTATTTTTAGTTCTCCAGTACGCTTAAACTTACTGGAACACCTCTTTTGGTGTAGCACAGTACAATTATCAGTCCAGTTGTGTATTTTGTCTCACAGAGATTATAATAATACATATTTTAACTTTGAAATGTTGCTGTGATTTCAAATTCATTGCTTTGCTGCCTTCATTTGAGATTCTAGCACTATTAGCTCTGGTATGTCGAAGACTGACAGCATTCCTTAGAAAATAATTATTAGCTAACGCTCTTTCACCCTCCAGGTACAAACTCTTGTTCCCAGATTTTCTAATACAACTAATGTGAGGGCTTTTTTTATTGGAGCTAAAAGTCAAGATTAAATGATAATGTTTTTTAGATTTCTTGTTTATGACCAATGAAGCATGGTTGGGGATGAACAGTACATGGAATAGGCACAGAAAACATACATTCCAAAAAGCATTTATTATAAATTCTACAATAAATAATGCTGAAATATATTCTGGAAGCCACTGTTTTGTTTTGAAGTAATCTTTAGTAAACAAATGCAGTTTCATTTGGTATTGGTGACTAATGCATAAACATTTTATTTAAGCTTATACTAACCCCACCTTTTTTCTTTATTTCTTTAAGAAATACCACCTGGGCCATGAAAAGATAATTCAAAATAATTAATTATAACTATGAAAACAGATATGATAAAATATTGCTGGATCTTTAAATATAATAAATAAATCATTTAACAGCAATTCTGCAACTTCAGCAAATATAACTTTTTTTTGTCCATAATCTCTTTCAGGACTTGTTTTATCATACATAATTTCACATTTAATAATCAAATACAGTTTCATTCTGAATTTTCTCATAGGCTATTCCTAAATAAGCATGTTTGGGGAGTTAATTTTTAAAGAAGTCTATAACAGTAATTTAAATATTCTCCAATGTTTAGGCACTTAGAAGCTAACAGGTTTTCAATGTTATTCATACTTTAAAATAAAATCTTCAGAGCTATAAATATTTCCTAGTTTTCTATTATGAACTTCAGCATAATTCCTGGATTCACAATTAACAATAGGCTTACATGTATCTTGATGGGTAGAATAGAGTGGTCTCTATTACAGTTACAGGGGTTATTTCTCTTAAATGATACTATAAGCTTTAGTTCTCAACCTATTTCATTTTTATAGAAAAGAGTTCTTTCAGTTTCTAAGTATCATTTATGTTCTTCACATTTCACACAGCACAACTACAGGGTGATATTTATGAAAGGTATTTTCTAGAATGACCACTTAGCAGAGATAGACCAAAGTCAATCACAGGGGCGTTAATGTGCCAGTTCTGCTTATCGTTGCCAGGAAATTACGCTGGCCTTGGGAACAGACGCTTGTGTGGACCTGGGTTTCTAAGGTTTAGGCAAGGATAACAATGTTGGTAATGTACTCCATTCAGGCCTGGCATCTTTTATCTTGCTATGACTGTACATGTTCTAATACTGTTTTCCTGTTTTTATAGATGGTTATCTTTAAGTGATGTCATAATAATTAAAAATACTAGCAATGTTTTATTTTGACATCAAATTGATACTTTAGTCATTCATACAATATTATCTTCTCATGGTGTATTTTAAAAGTGTAAAAATTTTGAAGCAAAACTAATAAAAAATAAAAAGAAGCCATTTTATGAATAAGAAATGATATAAAATAAATTAAAAATCTGTTAATAGAACAGATAGATAAGTATAACAACTGGTCGGTAATCATGCAAATCCAGCAAGACATGGCCTAAAAGAAAAGGTAGACAGGGGAGGTAGCCACATTTGTAAATAAATGTACAGAATGTTCATTTAAATTTGAAAGTCTGAAACACATTTTTTGGTATAAGTATGTCTCATATAATTATTAAGATATAATTATACTAAAAGACATCACTTGTTGTTTATCAGAAATTCAAATTTAGCTGTGTCCTCTCATTTATCTTGCAACCCTATTTAAGACAGGACACTCACTAGATTTCCAGCATTTTGGTGACTAATGCATAAAAATTTTATTTAAGCTTATATTAACCCCACCTTCCTTTCTTTATTCTGATGAATACAATACAGCCATATAATCAAGGCAACAAATATCACTTTACTTCTTTTGAAATATGAATTTATCTTTTCCAAAACTTTTACACTTCCTAGCATTATTTTAATTCATGCATTCACACACACACATACATACATACACGTGTATCTATAGCAGCTAAAGGGTTATTTGCAATATCTTGAATCTAGTTGTAAGAAGAAACATATCTCTATGATTGTTATTGTCTAGCTATTTATATGATAGGGTTTACAAAAGAATCTAGTAAGTAATGAAATGTGAGATGGCTTGTCTGTTTCAAATAACCAAGCTTCAAAAGAAGCCTATTCATTGTTATATAGAAAGCATTTTCCCAAGAGCACAGCAATGCAATTTCATTCCATCGAAACCTCCTCCCACTTAGCAAAATATTTAGGTACATAGACATATAGGTAGAGCATCATAATAGGGCAGAGAGGAAACAGACAATGATTAGAGGATAGATTTCACTTTCTGCAACATATTTTCATGATCCACCCCCCCACCAATGCATTGCCTCTGGGGTGTTAAAGCATGTTGTAGGTGAAGCACATAGCTGGAAATGGTTTACACCTTGCCTATCTTCCAACAAATCTCCTGCTTTTTGCCTAAAAATATTTCAGTCAAATAATCCATCACACATCAGTCTTAGTGAACAGTCACCTTCCTTTCTTACTACTATCATTTGCGGCCCATAGAGCTTTTGGGAGCTGACAGCTGTGTTACAGGAAACACAGAATTCTGATCAAAGGTCATTGTCATCCAATTAAAGGTCATCCAACTAATCGTTTGTTCAAAATTATTCTTTGAACACTTTGTGCATATGTGTCTGTGTTGTGTTCGTGTGATAGGATGAAGTTAGACAATAGAAAGACAACTACGCCCTAATGGAACCTGGTGGTAACTCTCTGTCGATTTCTGTGCATCTGTTATAACCAGAGTTAATGTAAGTTTGATTGTGGGGTGAACTGAGTAACTCGTTTTTTTCCAGTAATGTACATTTTAAAAATTTTTATATAATTTTTAAAGGTTACACTCCATTTACAGTTATTACAAAATATTGGCTCTATTCCCAGTGTTTTACTATACATCCTGGAGCCGATCTTACACCCAGTAGTCTGTGCCTCCCACACGCCACCCTTATATTTCCCCTCCCTCCCCACTGATAACCACTAATTTGTTCTCTGTATCTGTGAGTCAGCTTCTTTTTTTGTTAAGTTTGTTGGATATTTTAGATTCCACATATAAGTGATGTCATACAGTATTTGTCTTTCTCTGTGTGATTTATTTCACTTAGCATAATCCTCTCTAGGTCCACCCAAGTGTTGCAAATGGCAGAATTTCATCCTTCCTTATGGCTATTATTCCACTGTATATATATATACCACATCTTCTTTATCCCTTCTTCTGTTGATGGACACTTAGGTTGCTTCCATATCTTGAGTACTGTAAATAATGCTGCTATGAAGAGCATTATTGGTGCATGAATTAGTTTTCTTCAGGTATATACCCAGGAATGAAATTTCTGGATCATATGGTAGTTCTATTTTTAGTTTTTTGAGGAACCTCCATGCTGTTTTCTACAGTGGCTGTACCAGTTTACATTCCCACCAATAGTGTACAAGGATTCCCTTCTCTCCACATCTTCATCAGCATTTATTATTTGTATAATTTTGATGATGGCCATTCTGACAAGTGTGAAGTGATATCTTATTGTGGTTTTGATTTGCATTTCTCTGATGATTAGAGATGCTGAGCATATTTTTATGTACCTGTTGGCCGTCTGTATATCTTCTTTGGAAAAATGTCTATTCAGGTCTTCTCCCCATTTTTTTTATTGGATTGTTTGTTGTTGTTTTGTTGTTGTTGTTGTTGATATTGAGTTATATGAAATCTTTATATATTTTGGTTATTAACCCCTTATTGGTCATATTATTTACAAATATTTTCTCCCATGGTTATCTTCTTATTTTTCAATGGCTTGTTTCCTTTGCTATTCAAAAGTTTTTAACTTTGGTTAGGTCCCATTTGTTTATATTTGCTTTGGTTTCTTAGGAGAGAGTTCCAAATAATATTGCTGCATTTATGTCAGAAAGTGTTCTTCTCTTCTAGGAGATTTATAGTTTCAGGTCTTACATTTAGGTCTTTAATCCATTTTGAGATTATTTTTGTACATGGTATAAGGAAATGTTCTAATTTCATTCTTTTACATGTATCTGTCTATTTTTCCCAAAACCACTTATTGAAGAGACTATCATTTCTCTGTTGAATATTCATGCTTCCTTTGTCATAAATTAATTGACCATAAATTTGTGGGTTTATTTCTGGGCTCTCTATTTTGTTCCATTGATCTGTGTCTGTTTTTGTGCCTGTGGCATGCTGTTTTGATCACTGTAGCTTTATTGTATAGTTTGAAGTCAGGGAGTGTGATACCTCCAGATTTGTTCTTTATTCTCAAGATTGCTTTAGCAATTTGTAGTCTTTTGTGGTTCCATATATGTTTTAGGCTTATTTGTTCTAGCTCTGTGAAAAATGGCATAGGCATTTTGATAGGGATTGCATTAAGTCTATAGATTCTGCAGATGAGTACTTTTATTAGTCTGCTTCCCACAATAGAATTTTGAGGGTCTGATGGTCCTCTTTCATTTTGTCCTCTCTCTGTCCCTTTAAGTCCAAGCTAGCAATGTTTGTGCTGGTATAAAATTATCATAAACCTTGTGGGCTTTGTGTGAGTTTCAGAAGGTTTCCCTCCATAAGACAGAAGACATGTCCACAAATCTTTTAGAGATAATGCCTTCTCTACCTCTGGTTTCTGCTTAGATGGCTGAGGGTCTACACCATAAAGATTCCTACAAGCCCTCTGCTTTGGTTAAGAGGATCTGTGAGGCACATCCCTAATCTCTTCAAAGAGCCTTTTGTGTGATTCAAGGAGCTGATCTTTTGATGTCTCTGAGGTTTTAGTAAAAAGTTGTCTAGCCACAAACTTAGCTTTTACTCTTCGCCACACTTTTGGAATTAATCCCTTAATTTTATTGTCTTTTGCCATCAGGATAGGCCAAGAATTTCCCAAACAATCACGCCTTGGTTTCTTTCTTTTTAACAGTATTTCACTCAATTTATCTCTCTCCCTGCACATTTCACTCTAAGCAGCATGAAGAAACCAGAAAAGTCTTCAACATTTTTCTTGGAAAGGCCCTCAGCTATTTATTCCAGTTCACCTTTTTACAAGTTATGTTTTCCATAGAACTACAGAACAAAATTCTGTTGAGCTTTGTGCCACTATATAATGAGGATGTCACTTCATTTCCAATAACATGTTCCTCACTTTCTTCTGAGCTCTCAATAATAGCATCTCCAATGACCATAGTTCTACAAACAGTTTGTTCATGACAATTTAGGTATTATTTAAGGTGATGTAGGTTTTCTCTCTAATGTTTTCTTATTGAGTGAAACTGTTATGAGTTTATAATGATACTGCTGTAGTATACTTCACAAAATAACCTCTCCTTTCAGAAATTCAGTGATTTTATAAATACAGCACTAACACAATGTTTACCTAATCTCTTTAATATAAATTCATGTGTACTACCTCTTCTAGTTATGGCAGACGTTGTAATTGATAAAGCACTTTTTTTTTTTTTTTTTTTTTTTGCGGTATGCAGGCCTCTCACTGTTGTGGCCTCTTCCGTTGCAGAGCACCGCTCTGGATGCGCAGGCTAAGCGGCCATGGCTCACGGGCCTAGCTGCTCCACGGCATGTAGGATCTTCCCGGACCGGGGCACGAACCCATGTCCCCTGCATTGGCAGGCGGACTCTCAACCACTGCACCACCAGGGAAACCCAGCACTTTTTCTTTCTAAGCCCAAACACAATCTCATCATCATTCCAAGCACTGCACTCCAGGTCATCGTTAATTATCCCTAAGTTTTGACACAGGAAATAAAACTATTTGCCAAACATTAGTGCCTCATTCTATTATCTGACCTAATCGTTGTAATAATAATAACCAGAAACATGCCTAAAAATACAAAATTAAAATAATTAATGTCTTACATGATCACTTGATGTGACCTCTTGTTTTAACTTCATATTATACAAAGTAAAATACTACCTATAAGTTTTACACATGATATTATTATTTTTATTTTAAAAACATGTACTCATTACCAAAAAGCTTAAGTAATACAGAATAATACAAATAATAAACAAAGAAATACCCTCATTTCCTGCTACCCAGAAATGAACACTCTCAATATTTTTTCCAAATCATTTTGGATATATATATATATATATATATATATATATGTGTGTGTGTGTGTGTGTGTGTGTGTGTGTATTCTGTTGTTTTTGGGTGGAATGTCCTATAAATATCAATTAAGTCCATCTTATTTAATGTATCATTTAAAGCTTGTGTTTCCTTATTTATTTTTATTTTAGATCAGCTGTCCATTGGTGAAAGTGGGGTGTTAAAGTCCCTACTATGAATGTGTTACTGTCGATTTCCCCTTTTATGGCTGTTAGTATTTGCCTTATGTATTGAGATGCTCCTATGTTGGGTGCATAAATTTTTACAATTGTTTTATCTTCTTGGATCGATCCCTTGATCATTATGTAGTGTCCTTCTTTGTCTCTTCTAATAGTCTTTATTTTAAAGTCTATTTTGTCTGATATGAGAATTGCTACTCCAGCTTTCTTTTGGTTTCCATTTGCATGGAATATCTTTTTCCATCCCCTCACTTTCAGCCTGTATGTGTCTCTAGGTCTGAAGTGGGTCTCTTGTTGACAGCATATACATGGGTCTTGTTTTTGTATCCATTCAGCCAATCTGTGTCTTTTGGTGGGAGCATTTAGTCCATTTACTTTTAAGGTAATTATCGATATGTATGTTCCTATTCCCATTTTCTTAATTGTTTTGCATTCGTTATTGTAGGTCTTTTCCTTCTCTTGTGTTTCTTGCCTAGAGAAGTTCCTTTAGCATTTGTTGTAAAGCTGGTTTGGTGGTGCTGAACTCTCTCAGCTTTTGCTTGTCTGTAAATGTTTTAATTTCTCCATCAAATCTGAATGAGATCCTTGCTGGGTAGAGTAATCTTGGTTGCAGGTTTTTCTCCTTCATCACTTTAAATATGTCCTGCCAGTCCCTTCTGGCTTGCAGAGTTTCTGCTGAAAGATCAGCTGTTAACCTTATGGGGATTCCCTTGTGTGTTATTTGTTGTTTTTCCCTTGATGCTTTTAATAAGTTTTCTTTTTAGTTAATTTTTGACAGTTTGATTAATATGTGTCTTGGCGTATTTCTCCTTGGATTTATCCTGTATGGGACTCTCTGTGCTTCCTGGACTTGATTAACTATTTCCTTTCCCATATTAGGGAAGTTTTCAACTATAATCTCTTCAAATATTTTCTCAGTCCCTTTCTTTTTCTTCTGGAACCCCTATAATTCGAATGTTGGTGTGTTTAATGTTGTCTCAGAAGTCTCTGAGACTGTCCTCAGTTCTTTTCATTCTTTTTTCTTTATTCTGCTCTGCAGTAGTTATTTCCACTATTTTATCTTCCAGGTCACTTATCCATTCTTCTGCCTCAGTTATTCTGTTATTGATCCCATCTAGAGTATTTTAAATTTCATTTATTGTGTTGTTCATCATTGCTTGTTTCATCTTTAGTTCTTCTAGGTCCTTTTTAAATGTTTCTTGCATTTTGTCTATTCTATTTCCAAGATTTTGGATCATCTTTACTGTCATTATTCTGAATTCTTTTTCAGGTAGACTGCCTATTTCCTCTTCATTTGTTTGGTCTGGTGGGTTTTTACCTTGGTCCTTCATCTGCTGTGTGTTTCTCTGTCTTCTCATTTTGCTTATCTTACTGTGTTTGGGGTCTCCTTTTTGTAGGCTGCAGGTTTGTAGTTCCTGTTGTTTTTGGTGTCTGTCCCCCGTGGCTAAAGTTGGTTCAGTGGGTTGTGTAGGCTTCCTGGTGGAAGGGACTAATGCCTGTGTTCTGGTGGATGAGGCTGGATCTTGTTTTTCTGGTGGGCAGGTCCACATCTGGTGGTGTGTTTTGGGGTGTCTGTGGACTTATTATGATTTTAGGCAGCCTCTCTGTTAATGGGTGGGGTTGTGTTCCTGTATTGCTAGTTGTTTGGTATACGGTGTCCAGCACTGTAGCTTGCTGGTCGTTGAGTGAAGCTGGGTGCTGGTGCTGAGATGGAGATCTCTGGGAGATTTTCGCCGTCTGATATTATGTGGAGCTGGGAGGTCTCTTGTGGACCAGTGTCCTGACGTTGGCTCTCCCACCTCAGAGGCACAGCACTGACTCCTGGCTGCAGCACCAAGAGACTTTCATCCACCCGGCTCAGAATAAAAGGGAGAAAAGTAAGAAAGAAAGAAAGAAAGAAAGAAAGAAAGAAAGAAAGAAAGAAAGGAAGGAAGGAAGGAAGAAAGGAAGCAGGGAGGGAGGGAGGGAGGGAGGGAGGGAGGAAGGAAAGAAAGAAAGAAAGAAGATAAAATAAAATAAGATAAAATGAAATAAATTCATTAAAATAAAAAATAATTATTAAGAAAAAAATTTTTTTAAAGAAAAAAAAAAACAGACAGATAGAACCCCTAGGACAAATGGTGGAAGCAAAGCTATACAGACAAAATCTCACCCAGAAGCATACACATACACACTCACAAAAAGAGGAAAAGGAGAAAAAATCATAAATCTTGCTCTCAAAGTCCACCTCCTCAATTTGGGATGATTCGTTGTCTATTCCGGTATTCCACAGATGCAGGGTACATGAAGTTGATTGTGGAGATTTAATCCACTTCTCCTGAGGCTGCTGGGAGCGATTTCCCTTTCTCTTCTTTGTTCTCACAGGTCCCAGGGCTCAGCTTTGGATCTGGCCCCGCCTCTGCGTGTAGGTCGCCAGAGGGCGTCTGTTCTTCACTCAGACAGGACGGTGTTAAAGGAGCCGCTGATTCGGGGACTCTGGCTCACTCAGGCCGGGGTGAGGGAGGGGTACAGATGCTGCGGGGTGAGCCTGCGGCGGCAGAGGCCAGCATGACGTTGCACCAGCCTGAGGCATGCTGTGCGTTCTCCCGGGGAAGTTGTCCCTGGATCCCGGGAACCTGGCAGTGGCTGGCTGCACAGGCTCCCCAGAAGGGGGGTTTGGATAGTGACCTGTGCTTGCACACAGGCTTCTTGGTGGCGGCAGCAGCAGCCTTAGCGTCTCATGCCCGTCTCTGTGGTCCGCGCTTTTAGCCACGGCTCCCGCCAGTCTCTGGAGCTCATTTAAGCAGTGCTCTTAATCCCCTCTCCTCGCCCACCAGGAAACAAAGAGGGAAGAAAAAGTCTCTTGCCTCTTTGGCAGTTCCAGACTTTTCCCCGGACTCCCTCCCGGCTAGCTGTGGCGCACTAACCCCCTGTAGGCTGTGTTCATGCTGCCAACCCCAGTCCTCTCCCTGCGCTCCGACCGAAGCCCAAGCCTCAGCTCGCAGACCCGCCCGCCCCGGGGGGGGAGCAGACAAGCCTCTCGGGCTGGTGAGTGCCGGTTGGCACCGATCCTCTGTGCGGGAATCTCCCCGCTTTGCCCTCCGCACCCCTGTTGCTGTGCTCTCCTCCACGGCCCCGAAGCTTTCCCCCTGTGCCACCCGCAGTCTCCGCCTGTGAAGGGGCTTCCTAGTGTGCGGAAACCTTTCCTCCTTCACAGCTCCCTCCCACTGGTGCAGGTCCCGTCCCTATTCTTTTGTCTCTGTTTATTCTATTTTCTTTTGCCCTACCCAGGTATGTGGGGAGTTTCTTGCCTTTCGGGAGGTCTGAGGTCTTCTGCCAGCATTCAGTAGGTGTTCTGTAGGAGTTGTTCCACGTGTGGATGTATTTCTGGTGTATATCTGGTGTATCTCTGGGGAGGAAGGTGATCCCCGCGTCTTTCTCTTCCGCCACCTTCCCTTCATCTTGGTTTTAGTCCTTTTAAAGAACTCCATGTTCACTTTCAGCCCTTGCCATAGAGTTTAGTTCTTTTTTTGATTTCAGCTCTTTGTTGGTTGAATTTCATCCTCAAATAGCATTCTTTTGTTTTCTCCAGAAAAGATGCTTGGTGTCAGTCTGTTGGTGTGAACTTCAAGGAAATTTCATCTGATTGTTAAATTCTTTACAGTCTTTGCCTCAGCTATTTACTTACACTGATCTACTGTCTACAGGAATTTAGCATTGCTATGAAGAAGCCTCGCTTAAAATAGTGCTGATTTGTTTTTCTGCTTAATTGCTCATAGTGAAGCTTGAAATAAGTGGCTTCACCAGAATGAAATTCAGTTTTTTTTTTCTCCTTAACCTGAAAAAGAAGGCTCTGTTTGGATCTGAGGTCACACTTGGAATTCAGAGAAAAAATTTTTTTCTAATGTATCTTCATAACGATTTTTTCTGTTCTTGCTTCCATTTTATTCGTCAGAAACATCAATGTTTATATGTTGAATCTCTTTTATCTAAGGTCCAGTCATTGTAATCTCCATATGTCACTTTTTATTTTACTTCCTTTCACATAATTTCCTTAAATCTGCCTCCACAACCCCATAGTGTAATTAACTGCATTTGTTTAATAAAATTTATCTTTCACATCCATAATGATATTACTTTTCCCTTCTTAATCTTTTCTAAAATCTGCCAGTTAACTTTTATTTTACTGTGGTATAATTTACATGAAGAAAAAGCCAGTCATTTCAACTTACTGTTCTGTGAGTTTTAAAAATATGTATAAAGTTGTATAACCAGCACCAATGCACACAGAAAAAGATACAGAATCACTCAGTCACACTAGAAGTTCCCATGTGCTCCTATGTAGGTAAGCACCCCCCAACCCCAAGACCCTGGCCACTAGTAGACTTATTTTTTCCCTATGGTTTTGCTTTCTCCAGAATATCATATTAATAGAATAATACATGATAACATTTCTTCCACTTAACATACTGCATATTTGACCCATATACTCATGAAATATTGGGTCTGTATTCAATGCAAACTGTATATCAAAATATTTCTACAGAATTTAAATATATGTATTGTAATTGTTTTCTGACTTGAGGGTCTCGGAGAAGTCTGAGGCCATCATAACTGTTGTGCTGTTCTAGATAATCTGGTTTTTGTTTGTCTTGGTGGTGGTTGTTTTTGTAGGGTAGTTTATGTGAATGTTTTGGTTGGTTGTTTTCATAGCCTATATAATTCTATTTAATTTTCATTCTTAAGTAATATTTTCAACTTGGGAAAACTTCCTTGCTTTGACTATTGCCTGTACCTCCTTTGTTATAGTTTCTCAGTCAGGAACACATGCAAAGCTCCACGCTCTCTTCCCAAAGTCTTTAGTTTCCACATGCCACTTTTAACTAGTCTCCATCTGTTTTCTGTGGTAGCTCCTCACATCAGTCCTCCACATTTCTGACTCAACTTTTGGTGGTGTCGTTTCTGCTCATCATGCCTCCAGCACAGATGTCAATTTTCATCTTGCATTTTTACTTGTGTAGCCCCTTTTCCATCTCAAGTTATTAACTTTCCCTCAGATTAAATTAGCTCACATATTTCTGCTCTCATTTTATAGAGGCCCCCTTTTTTGTATGTTACTGAATATATCAATAGCATTTATTAAAATTATAATTATACTTAGTTTTCTTTGATTTCCATATTATTTCCACTGACCTTTCCTTCATCTAAATACTGCAGCATGATGCCTTGTTGATTTGCTTATTTTACAATATTTTTATAAGCCCCAGGTAGGCTATTTTGTCCACTTAATTTTGAAAAAGTTAAGATCTCTCTAGATACAGCCAGCAGACCTACTAAGTAGATTGTTCATATTCCAGTTCTCAACCAGCTCAGCTATTTCTGGACCCCCTTCCAACATCGGTCTATAGGTAGGAAATTGATTTCTGGGTTACTAGCCTCAGGCAGGCTTTCATCTTGTGCAGCTGTCCTGTCCTTAGATGGATCATCTTCTAACCCACTACCTAGATCTCTGACACTTGGAGAGATGAAATAAGAAAACTATTTTATAATACTTATAACCCATGACTTTCAATTATCTACCTCTTCATGTTTTTCACTTTTCCTTAACTATTTTCTTGTGGGAAATATGCATCTCTAGATTCAATGTACCAGTGCTGGTCTCCCATGTCCACTCAAATCCCCACTGTTCTAAACATTCAGTTGGTGCCATTTAAAGTTTTTTTCACTGTCTTTTACCACCAGAGGGTTACTGATGAAAGGGTTACTGATGAACTTAGGAATCTCCACAGCACTCTGACTAGAAAAGCACACTCACACCATGGGCAGATAGATTAATATGTTATTTGTACAGACTTGGACTTTCTCAGCAAGAGACCTGGAAGAGGAGGAAGAATCCATAAAAGACCTTCCTCTTCACTTTTAGACGGGCAAGCTAGCCCCTTTCAGGCAGTGAGTGGGTTACATTCAGTGTAAACGTCTCCTAGATTTTGGCAACAGATTTTTACATAGCCTTTTTATAACTGCTTTGAGTTTGAAGAAGTTATTATAGTGTATTAGAGGGTATCAGCCAAAGTTATTTTAAAAAGAACCTCCTTACACCTGAAACTGATACAATGATTATAAAAAATAAATTAAAAAAACAAAAAGAACCATTTTATTATGTTTTTATTAAAATCTGTAAACCATCAATTTCTACCTCAGTTTCTTTTTTTTCTTTATAGCTTTTAAAGCGCTAGTTCTTCTTTCTTTTTTAAAAAAATGTTTATTGGAGTATAGTTGCTTTACAATATTGTGCTAGTTTCTACTGTACAGCAAAGTGAGTCAGCTATATGTATACATATATCCTCTCTTTTTTGGATTTCCTTCCCATTTAGGTCACCACAGAGCACTGAGTAGAGTTTCCTGTGCTCTACAGTAGGTTCTCATTAGTTATCTATTTTATACATAGTATCAATAGTGTATATGTGTCAATCCCATAGTTCTTCTTTCATTACCATTTGATGTAAAAGAAAAGTGAATTAAATGTTTAAGTAAGTGCCCTTTATTTTCTGCTGATTCTGGCACTTCTTTTTATTTTATTCTTAGGGTCTCTCACATCAACTCCAAGTTTTCCCTGCCTGGGTTACAGTGTGTTTTTGTCTTTTCCCATAGGAAAACAATTTGAAAAGTCCCCTGTTCTGCTAGTGTTTCTATCTCCAGTTTTACATCATGGGAAATTAATTACACTGTATATACTGAAATATTGACGAGCGCTTGATAGGCTCCCACTGCAGGCAGTAGCAGATCGCAACGTCATGCTTCCAGCTCTGTCCAGCCCATTGCATCTTCAACCTTCCAAATAAATTATTTAGAAAATGCCATTCCTCTCCTCGCTGGGAGCACAAAGTAGGAAGAGAAATGAGATCAGCATCTCACTTGACATAAATCATTCTTTATTTTGGGCAACTGACCACTTGCAAGGCTACATTGGAGTTGACTGTTTCCCTGTTATATCAGAGAGTGCAAACTTTGAAAGAACCATCAATATTTTTCCCAAGAGATTTTGATCATTATACCAACGCACGAAAAGTATTTTTAATCTTTACCTATATTTGGCCTTTGCTCTAGTCTTTGTGTGGATGTGTCACAAGAGAGGAGTAAAACATTGCAGAAGAAAGGAAAAAAGAGGCAATGAAGTGAATTTTCAAAATGACCATTGCCCACCCCTCTATGCTAGGGATTCGTTTGTGTGTATCTCAGAGCTGCTCCTGCTGTTCCTTACTTCTTGACAAATTACAAGTTGTCATCATATTGTAGATAACAGTTGGGGAATATGTAGTGGAAAATCTCATGGGCTGAGCAAAGCATCACGTTATTAATTTGTCAGAAATGCTATAACCTAGAGAACCAGTTTTAAAATTGTAGCTTTTGTAACATGGCATCAGAGCAACTAACACTGAGCACTTAGCAATACCAGGAAACATAGTGGGAGAGCCTGACCAAAGTTCTTTTTTGTTTTGTTTTGTTTTGTTTTTTATCAGTAATGCCAATAACATCTCAATTTTGTAGAGTTTTTCTTCACAATAAAAAGACACTGACCGGGACTTCCTTGGTGGTGCAGTGGTTAAGAATCTGCCTGCCAATGCAGGGGACATGGGTTCAATCCCTGGTCAGAAAAGATCCCAGATGCTGAGGAGCAACTAAGCCCATGTACCACAACTACTGAGTCTGTGCTCTAGAGCCTGCGAGCCACAACTACTGAGCCCGCGAGCCACAACTACTGAGCCCATGCACCACAACTACTGAAGCCCGCATGCCTAGAGCCCGAGCTCCACAACAAGATAAGCCACTGCAATGAGAAGCCCACACACCGCAATGAAGAGTAGCCCCAGCTCACCGCAACTAGAGAAAGCCCACGCACAGCAATGAAGACCCAATGCAGCCAAAAATAAATAACTAAATTAATTAATAAATTTTTTAAAAAGACACTGACCATTAAAAAGGAAAAAAGTATTTTTCAGAAGTTTTCAGTTAGAAATCCAGCTTTCTCATTTATGTTTCTAGTTTTAATTCTTTTACTTATGTGGAATTGCTGATATTTGACTGACAAGATAGTGAAGAAATAACCCTATGATCCTGACTATCCTTACTTTGATAAAAATCACATTTGCCTACTTCTCATGAAATATATTATTAGTCAAAAAGTGAAGAAGCATGTTTAGAACAGAACGATATGACCAGGTAAGGGTAAAGTTTGAATATCTGGAATTTTGCAATATATCAAATGGTACTCAGTTCCTGTGAAATGCTTTATTTATGCTCATCAAACGTATATGGGGCAGTACGGTTGGTGGTTCTCATGCAAAAGTACACAGTTCCAGGAGATCATTAACCAGACTCCTTTCAATGGTTGTTCCATGGAGATTTCAGACGACAGAGTTCAAGATAAAAGGGTAAAGTGCAGGGGATAAGAAAGAACTCCTGAGCTATCCTAGGCTATTGAAAGACCCTTGGCATAAAGAATCATGAGACCATGAGAATTATCTATCTTCTTATAGTTTATTCAGGATTTCTACCACATCATCAAGAGTGTAAGAATTCATAATGGATATTAAGTAATTGCTTTTGTGGGCTGGAAGAAGCATATATTCTGCTTTTATAAAAGTCTATTGGGGGACAGAGAGATAAATCAGAAGTTTAGGATTAACATATGCACACTACTATGTATAAAATGGATAAACAACAAGGACCTACTGTATAAGGCAGGGAACTATATTCAATATCTTATAAAAACCTATAATGGAGAAGAATCTGAAAAAGAATATATATACATATATATATATATATGAATCACTTTGCTGTAATCTGAAACTAACACAACTTTGAAAGTTAAGTATACTTCAATTATAAAAATGGTTGAAAAAAATTCTGATTGGGACACTACATTAGCAGACACCCTCTGCACTCATCTTCTTATGAGTCTTAAACCATTTGAAATGCAACTTCCATGAACAATCTACTATAAAGTACTTGTAACTATTGCCATTATCCTTTCAACCTGTAGCCATTTGAAGCTATAATAATATTGATTAAATGCATGGGTGAACTAGAGCCAAAATGAGACCCCTTTCAAAGATGTCCTAAAAAAAGGCAGTCTAGTTTCACAAATGAATTAAATAAGTCACATGTTACAGCTTAGGAACATTTCTTATTGCTTTGATTTGGTGAATATAGAAAATCAGGATTACCTGTAAAGTAAAGCTTCAAAGCTTTACTTAAATTTGTTATCTTGGAAAATACTGATGATTTTTATGCAAATTTCCACAAAACAAAAGGAAACATTAAAAACACTGTGTATATGTTGTAGATCACTTTTCTTAATCTGTGCTGAATTTTTCTAATTCCCTTTTGTTGCAGGGCAAGGGAAGGGGAGCTTAAAAACCATATGATGAAAGCAACAACAAAAATTGATGCCTTTCTTACCATTGGGTTTTACCTTTTATTTCACTCTCTTCAGGAGAAAAGTTATAAACTCTATTACCTCACTACTCCTTATGAGATTAGTTTGCATTTTGTAACTTTACAAAGTATAAAACTTCCAGAGACATAAATTTAAGTATCAATCCTTACAAAATGCCCTCGATTAAGCTTTATTTGAAGAAGGATTGCTCTCATGCTGGATCCAACAGACCACTCTTTAAAAAGGTACTTTAAAACATTCTTGGAAGAGAAGAAATGTACCCACACAACACAAAAAAGAATCAGAACACTTAAGTTCTCTTTTAAACTCTGGTTATATTCACTTGTATAAACAACATATTAAATTTACTCTTTTCCCTCTTAAAAATTTTATTTTCCTAAGTTATGGTTTATCAGATAATTATGTATTATGAGGAGTTGAGTCTGGATTTATAATAAAAGCAATTTTTATAAAAATTTTAAATATGCCTGAACAAAACTCTGTACAATAGTGTTGTTTAAGAGGAAAATAGAATGTTTAAGAGGAAGAATATTTTAAAAAATAATTTATCCCAAATCAGGTATTTATCTAAAGAGATCAGACAGAATAATCTTCTGTATATGCCCTCTAAGAATAGAAGAAAGGTTAAGTTCTTAACTTTTTAATTAAAAAAATAAAGTAAGAACAAAAAAATATAATGGCAAGATTTCTTGTTCCAGCTCTAACATGTAAAGACCTTGGTAGTCTTCACTCTTGTACTTACAACAAGTAAAGCTTAGCAAATTGAAAGCCAACAATTTTTCTTGAACCCGTTAGAGAACTACCAGCAAACCATCATCCCAAATCTGGAGAGATAGGCAAATTCAGAGAGTCCCTACTGAATTTGCTTATCCGGAGCAGAAGCCAATGGAGGCGTAAATGGGTAGGAATGGCACTTAAATGATAATTTTGACAAGTAGATGAAGGCTGGGTCTCAACTAGCATGAGAATGAGAAAGTCCTAGGGTTGCAGTCTTAGGTGCTCCCCAAACTTTCATAGACATTACTTCCAGGAACCCCACCTAGTTATCACAGTGAGAACTAAGAAAGAAACCTTCAATACTCTGGCAGGGAGAAGAGATCAATCATCACTGTGAAACACACCTAGAGCATTCTCCTTAATAAATGCAAATTCTAGAAATGAAAAAAGAGATCTAAAATCAATATTCTAAGTTCCCACCTTAGAATACTACAAAAACAAGAGAAAACTAAATCTGAAGTAAGCAGAATACAATAAAGAAGAAAAAAAGTGGAGCAGATAGATATCAATTAAATTGAATACAGGGAAACGATGGAGAAAATAATCACCAAACATGATTCTTTGAAAACATGAATCAAATTGATAAATGTCTTGCCAGGCTAACTAAGAAAAAGGAGAGATTTTTTTAAAAAAGACCAATATCATAAATGAAAGAGTGGTAATCACTATTGTTTCCATGGACATTAAAATGGTAATAAAGGAATATCATGAACTATTCTCTGCCCACAGATTTTATAATTTATATGAAATTGATCAATTCCTTGAAAATTACAAACTACCATACTCACACAAGAAGAGATAATCTGAATAGTCTCACATATATTAAATTAATCAAATCAATAATTAATTATCTTCAAAAAAAGAAGGGACAAGATCAAATGATATGATTAGTAAATTCTATCAAATATTTAAGAAAGAAATGACACCAATTTTTTCACAATATTTTCCAGAAACTAGAAGCGTAAGGAACACTTCCTAACTCATCCTATGAGGCCAGCATTACCCTAATACCAAAATCAGATGAAGAGATGCAAAAAAAGAAAAACTACAGGCCAATATATATGAATATAGATGCAAAAATCCATGAATATAGTTGTAAAAATCCTTAATAAAATAGAAAATTAAATCTACAATGTATTAAAAAATTATAAAGACTGTTCTAGTGGGACTTATTCCAAATATGCAACTGACTCAACATTCAGAATCAATTAATGCAATCCATAACATCAACAGACTGAAGAAAGTAAATCATATGATCATATACATACATGCAGAAAAAGCCTTTGACATAATCCAACACCTGTTCATGATAAAAAACTCTTTAGAAATTAGGAATATGTGGAAACATCCTCAACTTGGTTAAAAAGAAATCTTATTAAAACCTACAGCTAACAACATAGTTAATGGTGAGATACTAGATGCTTTATCCCTGAGATCAGAAACAAAACAAAGATGTCCAATTTTCCCATCTCAATTCAACATGATACTAGAATCCCTATCTAGTTCAATAAAACAAGAAAAATAAATAACAAACATACAGGTAGGGAAGGAAGAAGTTAAACTCCCTTTATTCATAGATAACATTTCTGTCTGTATAATCCCAAGAAATTGACCAAAAAATTAGAGAAAGTAAATAAATAAAATACCATTGGATTATAGAGTGTAAGATAAATAACCATGAGTCCATATTGATGAAAATAAATGTTGGAAAGCTAGATCTCCTGTGAAGAAGAATTCCAAATAATTTATGTAGGTACGTAGATACTTTGTCCTCAGTAAGGTGGGCCATAACCTCACTCTTTAAGTGAGTTGCACATCTAAACTCCCTTCTAACGAGTAGAATTGGAAAAAGGTAAAACAGTCACTTCCCAGTGGAGAGATGTGACAACACTACCTCAGCTGGGAGTCAAGATTAGCATCAAAAGCAATATGTAACATTGGTAATATGTGACCTTGAAAGATGGAATGAGAGTGCTACTTAACCTCTGTGGTCTTCTTCCCAACAACCCACAACCACAGTGCATCATGAGAAAAATGTCAGACAAATTCCAACTGAGGGACTTTCTAGAAACTACCCAGCCAGTATTCCTCAAAACTCTCAAGGTCCTCAAAACAAGGAAAGTCTGGAAAACTGCCACAGCCAAGAGGAGCCTTGGTATTCTGGATGGGATCCTGCAACAGAAAAAAAATGTAGTAAAAACTAAAGACAGCTAAATGATGGGTGGGCTTTAGTTAATAATGATGTATCAATATTAGTTCATTAATTGGAACAAATGTACAATGCCAATGTAAGGTGTTAACAGATAGAGGAAACTGGGTGTGAGATATATAGGAATCTCTACTATTATTGATATTTTTCTTTAAATCTATACTCATCTAAAATTAAAAGTATATATATTTTTATAGTATATATTTATATATACAAATATATATAAAGATATAATATTTATATATAAATATAATATTAAATAATACATATTGTATACAAATATAAAATTTATATATAATATTATAATTTTTTTTTTTAAAGAGATAATGACAAGTATCATTCTGGGAATCTACCTCATGGTCATTCCTTCAATCAGACATGAAATAGTATGAGATATATGCATTACTGAACAATAAGTCTGATAGGAGGTGACTGAACAGAAATGTCAAATCCATAATGTCTTGCAATTTTATTTCTGAAAATCATTTAGAATCTGGGTACTCTATTCACAGTCAGTAACTGGATTTATCTTCACTAATCTAATGATCCAAAGTGTATTGATTGGAAACAGTATGTTAAAGGCACTTTGGTAGACCATACAGAAATTAAAACATATTTCAGACAGGTGTTTTACCCTCAAGGTACCTCTCTAACCCAGCTCTTTTTTTTTTTTTTTGTATCCAACAAATGCCTTTTTTTCAAAAGCTGTGGATCAGATTTTGCCTATAGCAATGCTACTTATTACCTCTTTATTGTAATAAGCATCCCAAGAAGCCTAAGATGATGTATATATGCTGAGGTTCACTGTTCCTTTTTTTTTTTAAACAAGGAAAACCAAAGTGATTTACCCAAGGTCAAAGAAAAATATAGAAGAGAAAAACTGAATTCCTATGGATTCACTCATCCACTCACGCCCGGCTTAGTTGTTTCACATGAGTGATTGTAATGTAATTAAAAGTCCAGCAGGATGGAACATTATCCTAAAGAGAATATATCACTTTAGAAGTTAATCATAATATGTTACATTTCTTTTTTTATTGTAAGCATTAAGTAAAAAAAAAAAAAAGCTCTAGCAAAAGCATTTTTCATTTTTAATGCATTTTAAAGAGAAAGTATTCAACATACAAGAAAACGTTAGTGACATTTTCCCCTTAAAGTGTGGCACTATCACAAAGTAGAGTCTACATCTGCTGATACTTTAGAAGGAAGGAAACTCAGCAACTTTTCTGAGAGGTTTTGAAGACTTATGTAATTCAGATGTTTTAGGTAAGCCAATCATTGTGTTAACATTCTAGCCACACATTTCCACCTCCTGGAAAGGGAAACTATGAAAAACTGTAGAAATTTGTCAACTTTACTGAAACACTGATTCAGCTTTTCCAGGATTCTCACGTGCATGAGCACCTTTAAGGAAATACTGTCTCTTCATACAATTCAACATTCCTAGTCTTTTTTAAGCCTCTGGTGAGATCATATTTCTGTCAACCATTTGGTTTCTGTGAAATATAGAGGAGTTTTGAAAGAACTCATTTGAATATCACAAGCTAGAATCCTAATCCAGGGCATGGGAAAGTTCTGAAGCTAAAATCAAGATTTTTGTTTTAACCATAATCACTCTGATGAAAAACTCAGGTCAAAACACCTTAAATAAGGGAAATCTGAATTGGGCATTTTAGAATATTTCCCAGGGTAATGAGGAAAGAAAGTGAATTGTGAATGGTGTTTTCATCTCTCAATTGCAGCATTGGTGGGACTTTATTTAAAATGTCATAATAATTATAATAATCTATATATTACAGATAACCAATGGTTAACAGGAATAAAGCATATGTCAATTCACTTAACTTGATGTGAAATATTTTTAAGATGCCTCATACACACAGTTTGAGGAGACTGATAGGTCTAAATCCATTATAACAAGTGAACAGCCTACAACATCTGGATTAGTTAAATATTTAATTGAACAATTACTTTGTGTGGGTCACTGTGATTTCTGCCACCTTAGAACTTGGTGTCCAGGAAATACTCTTCATGTAGTTTTCTCCCACCATTAAATGATTATTTCTGGGTCACAGATTCCTTATTTGTAAGATGGGTTTCACATCAGGAACTTATAAAATAGCGTTGCTGAGATATAGAAGGAGCTAATACATTCCACATTCTTATGACAGCGCCTGACACAGAATAAACAGTAAGTGTGAGCTGCTATGATTAGCATTAGGTACAATACATTTTTCATTGAGACCAACATTAACTGATGTATTATGCAATTCCATTTAACGGCAAAATGTGTGGCAATTAAGGAAAACTTGTCTTTAAAAAAAGTTTAGAAAAAAATTTTAAAACCATCAGAAACCTAATTCCAAGTGAAAGCTAAGAAGCATGTTGCTGTGTTGCCAAGATTCAAACATGACTTCATACTTTCGCATAAGAGGAAAGGAATCAGACCTCACTTTCAAGTGTTCTTTAAAGTTGTAAGACTGGAACTTGTCACAAATCAATTCTAGCATTTTAGGTTAGAATAAATTTCATATGATACCAACTTTGCATCTTTTCATTATTAATAAGATCGATGGACTCTTTCAAACCCCGTTAGATTCGGCTGGATCTTTTTGTCTTCTGTGCCACATGACTCTCCACGTTTTGATTGAATGACCTTTCAGAAATGATCTGTAATTTTCCTAAATTAATACATTTTATGCCAACAAAGGACACAGTGATTCTTTGAAAATTCTGAGACCAAAAATGGTTTTCCCTTTAATCTTTTGTTTCTGATCACTGTCTGATCAAAGATATTTTATTTAAAATGAGTCATGTAAAACATTGGACCACCAGGTACAATTTATACAGTCCACTGCACTGACTTATGTTTATATTTAAAAGAGTTCAATAAACATATCTATGGATGTAACATGGAACTTTTACATAAGAGTCTTCCTTTGCTACTCCTAAGCCTTGTAGAATTTTCTTTTACATCTTTATTTAAGATACAAATGGAAGGGACATGAACATTTAAAAAAGATCTCAGTTTTTTAAACTCTACACCCTATTTCTGAACAAAATTATGCTGCTCTGACAACACTTTCTTTCTCCAGCTTTCCTCATTCATTTTGTCCCTCTTCATTTGCATTTTCCTTTTCTTAATTAGTCTTCCTACCTCTTATCCCCAGAGCTGAAGATGGAGCAAATTAAGGGAGAGAGAGAGATTAAGTAAAGTAAAATGCTGAGGGTGTCTTCAGTCACAATTGGGTTTGGGGAAGGAATTTTAAACTTCCTTATAAATGACAGAGATCAGGAAACCAAGCTTTTTAAGTTGCTATTTCTTATCCAGAATTATCTGTCTATCTATCTATCTACCTACCTATCAATATATCATCTATCTACAATCTTATCTATCATACACTTTCACTTTTATCTTGTATCGGCTTTTCTGTTAAATAGACCCACTCAGCGATGGTGCACAGTCCCTTTTATCTTAGAATATTTTCCTTCAATATCTTCTATTTGGTATGTGAAAAAATAATATGTAAAATCTACTGATGCTGAGCAATAGGAAAAGAACAAAATCTGAGCAGTGTGCCACAATGTTCTGAGAGCTCCTGAGAAAGTATCTTCCAAGGGCAAACATCTCCAGGTCAAAAGCAAAATTGTCAGTGGCAAAAAATATAAGCATTTTTTTAATATGTAAGCCCTATTAACACCACTTATTTTGAGAGCTGTGCAACAAATATTTACATTCTTGTTTTCAGGCTGCTTCCAACACATCAATAAAACCTCCCAAGACTCAGCAAGCCAGACTATTCCTCTATTTTTTTAGGGATAGTCCAATACCAAAATGGCCTCAGCTATTAGAAAAGCAACAAGGATTGGAATGCTTGGTATTTTTTCATTCTTCAATTCTAATCATACTCGTGTTCCTTTCCCAGAAGGTTTAATTTATCTCGGTATGTATTTGAATGCTTATGTGTGCCTTCTCACAGATCACATAAGTGATCTTACTGATACTGAACACTATCTGTAAGCCATATCAAGACAGGATTCCCAGCTTGAGAAAACAGAGGCTACATCAAGAAAGAAGAAACCCTCGGTTCTGAAGTTGACTGAACATCAGCCCCTCCACGAAGACAATATATCTTTAGGAAGAGAAAAGTTTTTCTAAAAATAATATTTTATTTTCAATTAAGACTATTATGAATATAAATTTCCTGTGAGGAGCAGCATAGGTCATTAATTATTCAGTGTTAGTTGGATGCCTAGTTAGAATGCACTTCTACTAAAAATGTGTACTCTTTCAGAAAACCCATCATTAACATCCAATGAATAAATTAGATCTATGTCGCGTCCACCAGCCGGCCTCTACAATTATATTGCAGCCCACACATGCCAGCGATGAAATGGTTAAGTACCAAAGGAAAGGAAAATATTGACTAATACTAGGTAGGAAACATAGCCTAGTCCATTGTTTCTGAGCCATGTAATCTTTGTTAAGTCATACTCAGCTTGAAAGGGCTTGGCCTTTTGTAGGTGTCCAGTAAGTATTTATTGGCTGAAGCTATGTCTTCTTATCGGGAAGTCTAAAACCTCTGTTAAAAGCATGAAGCAGCTTAAGGAGTTGTGGAGGCAGAGGAAGTCCACGGAGAAGAAAGAGTGACTGTTAAATGAATAACTATGCCTGACTTTTGCTGAATGCGTACAAGGATAAAGGGAACCCCTTCAGTTTTGAGAAGAATTTAAATAAGGAATAAGTAGAGTTCCAGGCATATAGTATATGGAGATGGCAGCTCAGGTCAACCATGGAGAGTGAACCTGAGAATTCTAAGGTTTACTCAACAAGTATGTCTAAGCACCATGCTCTGTGCCAGGTGCAGGATTCTACATAATTGTAGTAAAAAATCCCAACAAAAGCAAATGACCATTTTTATAGTAATTATCATGGCATGGAGATATTTTTCAAATGATGCAGAAAACCACCAAAAGTTGAAATGGATTCTAAAAAGACACGGACTGAGATATTTCACTTGACTCCATTTAGCTAAGACCTTCAACAGTGATTACAAAAAAAGGACTGGACATGAACCTGAAGAAAACAATGACTGTAATTGGCAGTTTAGCATCTATATAATTATGCATATGTAATTATTTAGGAAACTGTTCTTATTCTGTAGTATGTGCCATCCATTGCAAATAAATTTTTGTAATTATAATTTAGATTTCAGGTAAAGAATATCTTTCTAGTATTTTTATAGAAAACTACCTGAGTAAGGTTTATACCAACTTATAATTTCAGGAAATATGTTGGTACCCAGAGTATTTAGATCACATATAGAGATAATACTTAGGAGATGGACTCCAGAACCAGACTATCTAAATTCAAAGCCTGCTCTGTCATTCTTCCAAGCTGGGTAATTTGAAAAAGTAACTTAGACCCTCTATCTCTGTGTTTCCCCCTCAGTAAAATGGGGAAAATGGTCATTTCACAGGAGTGACATGCTGTTAAGACCATTAAGTGAGTTACGACATGGAAACTTAGAACAGTGCTTCAGTCATGCCAAGTGTTCAATGCATACTGATCACCTTTTTTTTTTTTTTTTTGCGGTACGCGGGCCTCTCACTGCTGTGGCCTCTCCCATTGCGGAGCACAGGCTCCGGACGCGCAGGCTCAGCGGCCATGGCTCACGGGCCCAGCTGCTCCGCGGCATGTGGGATCTTCCCGGACTGGGACCCGAACCCGTGTCCCCTGCATCGGCAGGCGGACTCTCAACCACTGCGCCACCAGGGAAGCCTCTGATCACCATTTTTAATATGACTGTAGAACACACCTGTAGAATCGGGTGCCAATAAGGCATAGCCCTGCTGGCATGTGTAAGGACACTGAAAACAATGGGTAGATAGTACTGCCAATGGGAATAAAGCTTTCTGTTTTTTATGGAGTCTCACAAAATCAAACTAGATTGGATGTAAGTCAGGAAATTTGTAAAATATACCACCTATTTATAACTTAAAAAAAAATCACTTCCAACTCTGTTTCAAATGAATTTCCTATTTTGAACTAAACTTTTGAAACTTTGTATGTATTCAACACCCCAGGCAGGAAGTAATGGCAACTCAATACCTGAGTCTTTGGTAATAAACCTCAATAGAAATTACGTTTCAAGCCCTGCATGAGTAATTCATATTTAACCTGGCTTCGTTTGGTCGTGGGGACGGGAGTCCATAAACTCAGACAGCCTTTCAAGCAGACAAGACCTTAAAGACTTGTTCAACTAACTCAATTTAAGGACAAGGAAACAGAGATTCAGAGAGAAAAATTTTTAAAAATGGCTGATGTACAGGGGGTTAATACAGAAATGAGGACATAAGAAGCCAACTAGTTAGAGGTTCTTTACATCACCCCACACTGCCATTAATTACTCTCTCATGTCATCCCCACATTCTTGCTATTAAAAGTTTTCAAAAGTAAATTTGATAAATCTAGAATTATTAGTAAGCCTTTTATTGGTTTTTGTTCATCTAGCCACAAGAGTAAAGTTTGGATACAGTGACCATTCTGATTCAGATTCAGAAGAGAATGTAAATTTTAGGTGTAAGCATATACCTTCATTTTTAATGATACGATTTTAGTTAAACTCATATTGATTATTAGCATTTAAAAATATGACTCATTTGATCATCTAATAAAAATAATAAATAGATGGTTGCTTTCTAATGCATTTAAACCAATACATAAATGCCAGCAGGAAGTCCCAATCACACTAAATTAGGATTGTGCATTAATCTTAGTTAGTTTGGCTTTATACAGTGTACTGGACATGATCATTTTGCAAAATAAAAACAAATGCTTACACTTGACCTATGACTTATGCTTTATAAAAACATACACAATTAGGGATGTAATTACGCAATTTTTCAGCCGCACTCATCTAGTCAGCCGTCCAGATTTCACATTAACCTCGTTTTTCTCCATATTGGGATTTACTTTTATCCAGATTATTTTTATTAATTGTACAAAAGTAAACCTTGGAGTCAGTTTCATACATTTTATGTGTTACATACTCATTGTGTGTTTAGAAATATATGTACCCTGTTGTGGAGAACAAAAGTATGTCATTCTTATTTACCATTATCAGTTCTTCTGTTTCCTCAAAAAGTAGAACAAAGTGATAGAAAATAAAATAATGACGCATTTTGACATGTACAAAAGAGCATTATATGTACACCATGGATATTTTTCTTATAGGTCATGTGACTGGGGATGTATTCTCCAGTTTGAACCCAGGCCCTCTGCAGTACAAGCACAGAGTCCTAACCACTGGACCACCAGGGAATTCCCTTTATTTTATTTTTTCTCCAGTTTTAAACTTCACATTAATAGAAGTTTAAAAAGTTCACCCCAAAAGACAGCTAATGTGAGACTGGGTTTGTTTCTCTTTTATATTTGGGTGGTAACACTAATACATTTACTCGGATCTGCTACGTTATGAGTTTTTCCTGCTTCTTCCCAGACTTTTTCTGAAGCACCAGAATTGACTTTCTAGGAGTATTTTTCCTAAAAGGCCATGGTATCTGAGGAGCAACTTCCCTTCTGAAGCTGATTAGACAGAAAAATAAAAATAATCACTGTATGAAAGTTATCAGTGTCCTGGGCTCCTGGTTACCTTCTGCTTCATTTATCTTTTGCTGCAGATAACGCTCAAAGTGACCTGAATAAAAGACATTTTTACTTCTACATCTTCCTTGTGTGAGCAAACACAGTCAAGTTCAGAATCAAGGGCAACATTTTTCTTGGTTCCTCCATGTGTATGGGGTCGTGATTGTCCAAGCTGTGAACTATTTAGAGTCTCTGCATTTTTAATATAAATAAATCACAGAAACACATGTAAAGTAATAAAGTCTTCTACTGAGGTCGTTAGAATACATATATGGTTCTACACATATGCTTACATATTTAGACTTAGGTAGTTTGAATTTTCAAAATATTTTTGATCAAGTCTCCATTTCACTCTCCTAGAGTACCTAGGATTTAGAATGGACTTATAATTTCATGGATATTGTCTTTGTAAATTTATATTATAACACAATGTTCCACTCATATAGAAATATTAGCTGTAGACAGACTTCCAGTTTCTAGTCTGATAGGTAAAAAGCTTGAAACTCATCACTGCCATCATCACAATAAGAAAAAAGCAGAAAAAAAAAAGATGATCATAGAACTATAGGAAAATGGAGCTCATAGGACAATCTACTACCACAAAGGCTGGAGAAAAAGGAGAATAAAGGGAATTACAGCTTACGAGGAGCAGAAGCCAGAGCTGAGCTGGAGTAACTGGTGGAAACCCTTAAAGGGTAATTGAGTGACTGCTGGAGACTGAGGGTAAACGAGCTTGAGAGATAAAAATGCCTGGGGTCCCAGCCTTGCAAGGGACCCCACACTTTCAGGGGTTTACCTCCAGGACACTCATCAGCTTCTAAGAGTGAATATCAGATTAAATTTCCTCGTCTTCTGGGCAGGAGGAGGAGAGAAGTAACCATTTTGAAATGTGCCCAGAGTTTTAGGTTCTCCTGTTTCACCTGAACCTAGCTGAATTGGGTTATACCAAAGCCTAACCAGCCTGAGAAAATGGAAATACAGTAAGTCCCCTCCCTACACATGAACCCTTAAGTTGCAAAATTTCAAAGATGCAAACACACGTTCACATGTCCAATTTGGTAAGTTAGTTCATGTGTCTGCATACGTTGTCACATGCGTGCATCCCCTACAGGTGGTTGTGCTGTTGTGTACTTTACTGCACAGGACTGTATAGAATACAGCAGTACAGTATCTTATTTCAAGCCCAGGATGTCTAGAAGCAAGTGTGAAAGCAGTGATGACATAGCTGGTACTGCTAAGAAACACCAAGAGATAATGATGGAAACAAATGTGAAAATAATTGAGAGAATGGAGCAACAGGAGGAAGAAGAAGTAACAGAAGAACCTAAGAACTGAAGAACCTGTGCCACCAATGTCAGGCGTGAGTGAAATTGCAGCTTGCCCTCCATCTCCTATTGTTGACAATTCTTCAGCTCTACCATCTCCCACCTCCTCTCCCTCCTCCGGTCAGTAACTCTTCTTGCTTCTTCACTCGATGCCAGCCCCTGGATGCCAGCTGCTGTACTGGACTGCTGTACTTTTCAATGTACTGTACTGTAAGATTAAAAATGTTTTCTTTATTTTTTGTGTTTGTTTTTTATGTATTGTTTGTGTGGAAAGAATTATAAACCTAGTACAGTGCAGTACTATAGAGCCAATGGTGTTAGTTGGGTACCTAGGCTAACTTTGTTGGACTTATGAACAAATTGGACTTAGGAACATGCTATCAGAACAGAACTTGTTTGTATGTATGGGACTTTACCGTATCCAACTCCTGCCCCTTCCAGCCTTCTCTTTTCACCTAAGGAAGAGGAAAATGGAGAAACACTTGTGAAATTCACAACCCAGGGACAGAGGCTCACTAAAGGACTGTTACCTAATTGTAGGATTACAAAATGCTTCCCTTGTCCCCACACCCTTCCACCCCATCAAAGGACTCCTGTATAGTAACAGAGGATTATAGCCAAAAGTACTGCCTGTCTAAGATCTTATTTAACAAGTCTCTAAGGAAACACAAAGATAATAGGGAAGACAAAAGCAAGGACACCAGTGGAAATAAACCAGTCAAAATAAAACAATCTGAAGAACCAAAGCAACCAGATTCAGATATGGATGCTGGAATTATCAGACCAGGAATTTAAAAAACTATGATTCAAATACCAAGGGTTCTAATAGAAAAAGTGGGCAACATGCTAGAACAGATGGGTAATATACAAAAGAGGTGGAAACTCTTAAGAAAAAATCAAAAGGAAATGCTAGAAATCAAAAACAGTATAACAGAAATAAAGGACGTCTTTGAGGTATTCATTAGTAGGTTGGACACAATTAAGGAAAAATGAGTGAGCTTGAAGACATGTGAATAAAACTTTCCAAACAGAAAAGCAAAGATAAAATGAAAAAAAAGGAGCAGAATATCCAAGAACTGTGGGACAACTACAAAGGTATAACAAATGTGTAATGGTAATATCAGAAACAGAAGAATGAGAGAAAAGAACAGAGGAAATATTTAAAATAGTAAAGGCTAACAATTTTCCAAAATTAATAACAGACACTAAACCACAGACCCAGGAAGCTCAAAGAACATGAAAAGAGTAAATATCAAAATAATTATACCTTAGGTGTATCATCTTTAAACTGCAGAAAAGCAAAGACAAAGAGAAAATGTTGAAAAAGTCAGAGGGGAGAAAAATTCCATCTATAGACAAACAAGGACAAGAATTACAATCACATCTCTTCTGATACCATTCAAACAAGAGAGCAAAGTGAAATAGTAAATGTATTGAAGGTTAAAAGCCACCAACCTAGAATTCTGTATCCAGGAAAAATATCCTTCAAAAGTGAAGAGAGATAAAAATTTTCAAACAAAAATTGTGGAAATTTGTGAGCAGTAAACCTACCTCACGATAAATATTAAAAGGTGTTCTACAGAATGAAGGAAAATGATAGAGATCAGACACTCAGATGTACATAAAGAAAATTATTAGAAAAAGAATACATGAAGGTAAAATACAATCTGTTTTTCTTAATTACCTAAAAGATAAGATTATGTTCAAAATAAAAATAGCAACAATGTATTGGGTAATATAGCTTATAGTTAAGTGAAATTAATGACAAGAACGTTATAAAGAATGAGTGGGAGACATGGGTACTACCCTGTTATAAAGTACTAGCCTATGGGTGAAGCAGTATAGTGTTATATGAAAGTAGGTGTACGTTTGTTGTAAATGTACATTGAAAATTCTTGGGAAAACACTAAAAATGTAGAAAAGTATAATTTATATGCTAAGACAGGAGAGAAAAATGAATCATATAAAATACTCAATAAAAACCAGGTAAGGTAGAAAAAGAGAAGAAGATGAGAGAGCTGAGAGAAAGAGAGAATGAGAAGAAGAAGGAGAAGAAGAAGAAGAAGGAGAAGAAGAAGGAGGAGGAGGAGGAGGAGGAGGAGAAGGAGAAGAGGAAGAAGAAGAAGAAGAAGAAGGAGGAGGAGGAGGAGGAGGAGGAGGAGAAGGAGCAGGAGGAGGAGAAGGAGGAGGAGGAGAAGAAGAAGAACAAGAAGAAGAAGAAGAAGAAAAAGAAGGAGGAGGAGGAGAAGAAAAAGAAGAAGAAGGAGGAGGAGGAGAGGGGGAGGGGGAGGAAGGGGAGGGGAGGGGGAGAAGGAGAACGAGAAGAAGAAGAAGGAGGAGAAAAAACAAGGAAGAGACAATAGTTATAAATGTAGTACATATGAATCCAACTATATCACTAATCACTTTATATGTGAATGGTCTAAATACACCAATTAAAAACAGAGATTGTCAGAGTGAATTAAAAAATAACACTGAATGAAATGTTATCTGCAGGAAAATGATTTTATATACAGATTTTCACATTTAGACTTTGTAGAGTGACTTTTTATAGACTAGATTGAAGGTAAGGAATGGAGAAAATATACTGTACTAACAAAAATCAAAGAAAGTTGGAGTAGTTTTATCAATTTCAGATGAAGCTGACTTCAGAGAAAGAAAGATTATTAGGAATAAAAGGGGATACTACATAATGAAAACGTGATCAAAAGTCCAAGATGATATAACAATTGTAATGTGTTATGCCTAAAAACAGAGCATCAAAATGCATCAGGCATATCACCTCACACCAGTCAGAATGGCCATCAGCAAAATATCTACAAACGATAAATGCTGGAGAGGGTGTGAAGAAAAGAGAACCCTCTCGCACTGTTGGTGGGAATGTAAATTGATACAGCCACTATGGAGAACAGTATGGAGGTTCCTCAAAAAACTAAAAAAAGAATTACCCTTTGACCCATCAATCCCACTACTGGGCATATACCCTGAGAAAACCATAATTCAAAAACAGTCATGTACCACAATGTTCATTGCAGCTCTATTTTCAATAGCCAGGACATGGAAGCAACCTAAGTGTCCATCAACAGATGAAAGGATAAAGAAGATGTGGCACATATATACAATGGAATATTACTCAGCCATAAAAGGAAACGAAATTGAGTTATCTGTAGTGAGGTAGATGGACCTAGAGTCTGTCATACAGAGTGAAGTCAGAAAGAGAAAAACAAATACCATATGCTAACACATATACATGGAATCTAAAAAAAATAGTTCTGATGAACCTAGGGCAGGACAGGAATAAAGCTGCAGACATAGAGAATGGACCTGAGGACATGGGGAGGGGGGAGGGTAAGCTGGGATGAAGTGAGAGCGTGACATGGACATATACACACTACCAAATGTAAAATAGATAGCTAGTGGGAAGCAGCTGCATAGCACAGGGAAATCAGCTCAGTGCTTTGTGATCACCTAGAGGGGTGGGATAGGGAGGGTGGGAGGGAGACACAAGACGAAGGAGATATGGGGATATATGTATATGTATAGCTGATTCACTTTGTTATAAAGCAGAAACTAACACACCATTGTAAAGCAATTATAGTCCAATAAAGATGCTTAAAAAATATATCAGACAAAACTGATAGGGTTGTACAGAGAAATAGACAAATTCACTATTAGAGTTGGAGACTTTAATACCTCTCTATCAGTAATTGACAGGTCCAGCAGGCAGAAAATCAGTAAGGATGTAGTTGAACTGAACAGCATCATTAATCAAAAGTACCTAATCAACATCTGTAGAATACTTCAACGACAGTAGAATAAACATTTTTCTCAAGCTCACATGGATATTCAGCAGGATAAACTACATTCTGTCTATAAAACAAACCTTAAAATGTTCGAAAAAATAGAAACCATGCAACACGTGTTCTCATACCACAATGCATTAGCATAGAAATCAATAACAGAAAGATAACTAGAAAATACCAAAATATTTGAAGATTACAAAGCATATTTATAAATAACATGTGAGTCAAAGAAGAATTCTCAAGAGAAATTTTAAAATACTTTGGGCTAAATGAAAACAAAAATACAAGTTATCAAATTTGTGAGATGTAATCAAAGCAGTAATTAGAGGGAGATTTATAGGATCAAATGCATACATTAGAAAAGAAGAAATCTAATATCAATAAGCTAAGCTTCTACCTTAGGAAACTAGAAAAAGAAGCAGATTAAAACTAAGAAGAAGAAAGAAAATAGTAAAAAATTAGCATAGGAATCAATGAAATGAAAACAGGGAATCAACAGAGAAAATCAATGAAGCCAAGGGCCTATCCTTCTTCAGCTTGATAAAGAATAGATAAATAAACCTACAGCAAACATATTTAACAGTGAGATGTGAATGCTTTTCCTTTGAGATGGGAAACAAGGCGAGGGTGCCCTCTCTTACCACTCCTACTCAACATCGTACTGGAAGGCTTAGCTAATGCAATAAAACAAGAAAAGAAAATAACAGGTATACAGATTAGGAAGGAAGAAATAAAACTGTCTTTGTTCACAGGTGACATGCTTGTCTATGTAGAAAATATAGAAAGGTGCCAAGATACAACTCTAATATGCAAAAGTCAATTGCTTTCCTGTACACCAGCAACAAGCAATTGGAATTGGAAATTAAAACCACATCATTTATAATAGTGTCCAAAAAATGAAAGAAGGTATAAATTTAACAAAATATGTACAAGATCTACATGAGGAAAACTACAAAACTCTGCTGGAAGAAACCAAAGATGATCTAAATAAATGGGGAGATATTCCCTGATCTTGGATAAGAAGACTCAGTATTGTTGAGCCGTCAGTTCTTGCCAAGTTGATCTATAGATTCAACACAATCCCAATTAAAATTGCAGCAAGTTATTTTGTGTATATCGACCAACTAATTCTAAAGTTTATGAAAAGGCAAAAAACTCAACCAACACAATATTGAAGAAGGACAAAGTCAAATGACTTAACACTATCCAACTTCAAGAATTACCATAAAGCTACAATAACCATGAAAGTGCAGCATTGGTGAAAGAATAGGCAATAGATCAATAAAGCAGAAGAGAGAGCCCAGAAAAAGACCCACACAAATACAGTGAGCTGATCTTTGACAAAGGAGCAAAGGCAATTTTCAACGAAGAAAAGTTATTCTTTTTAACAAAGAATGCTGGAACAACTGGATATCCCCATACCAAAAACTCAGTCTGGACCCCAACCTTACACCTTCTTGGAGAAATTAATTCAAAATAGTTCATAAGCCTAAATGTGTAATTTAAAATTATACAATTTCTAGAAAACAATATAAGAGCAAATCTAGGTAACCTTGGGTTCAGTGATGATTTTTTAGATACAACACAGAAAGCATAATTCATGAAGTAAATGGATATTTTGAACTTCATTAAAATTTTAAAAGTCCACACTGCAAAAGCAACTCATAGGGAGTAAAAAGACAAACTACATACAGGGAGAAAATATTTAAAAAACACATATTTGATAAAGGACTTCTAAATATACAAAAAACTCTCAAAACTGAACAATAAGAAAATGAACAACCCAATTTAAAAGTGAGAAAAAGATTTGAACAGACATTTCATCAAAGATTATACAGATGGCAAATAAGTACATGAAAAAGTGCTCAGCATTATATGTCAGTAGAGAACTTCAAAATAAATAACAATTAGATACCATTACATACCTGTCATACCTACTATAATGTTGAAATCTAATGCAAATGCAGTTCTAAATGCTGGCAAGAATGTGGAGCAACAGCTACCTTCGTTCATTGCTCTTGGGAATGCAAAGTGGCACAGTCATTTTGGAAGACAGCTCAGCAATTTCTTACAAAGCTAAATATAGTCTTACTTTACAATCCAGCAATCACACACCTCAATGTTTATCCAAATGAGTTGAAAACGGATGTCCACACACAAATCTACATACAAATATTTATGGAATTTTATTCAGTATTTATTCACGATGTTATAAGGCCAAAAACAGAAGGCAACCAAGATGTTCTTGGATAGGTGAAGGGCAGACAAACTATGGTACATCCATACAATGGGATTATCATTCAACAGTAAAAATAAATGAAATATCAAGCCACAAAATGACACGCAGAAATTTTAAAAGCATATTGCTAAACTAAAGACACCAATCTGCACGGTTCTCACTATATGACTTTCTAGAAAAGGCAAAAATACAGTCACAGTAAAAAGATCAGTGGTTGTTGGGAGTTCAGAGAGTTGGGGAGTGATGACTAGATGGAGCTCAGGGGATTTTTAGGGCAGTGAAACTATTCTATGTGGTATTAATGATAGATGTGTGACATCTGTGGGAACGTATACTGTACAACACAAAGAATGAACCAAAATGTAAACTGTGAACTTTAGTTAACAATAATATATCAATATTCATTCATCAATTGTAACAAATGTACCCCTTTAAGACAAGATGTTAATAACAACGGGAACTGGGCAAGATGCAGAAGGTGTGTATGGGAACTCTTTTTTTTCCTCTGCTTATTTTTTCTGTAACTCTAAAACTGCTTTAAAATTAGAGTTTATTAATTAAAAGAATTAAATGTAAAAGTATGAGAAAATATTGAAAATCTTTATCTACAGAACTTGTGGGTTGTCTTAACATCAAGGATTTCTAGATTTGTGAGGGACAGCACCTGGACCGTCATAGGCGTATATAGAATATCTCCTGTACTCTTGGTGGTGGTGTGCATTGATTGATTTTTCAGGTATAAAAATGGATTCACCTTCCATATAGTTCATATATATGTCACTAGTTTTTCACACTCTATGTAAATTGATCCTGGAACATCTGTGAGAAGCCTTAAATAATTCTTGTGTCCCCAAGGGAATGAACATGACTCATTTATAAGCAGACACTTTTTTGAATATCTAAAATCCCTATCAATTTCATGGCAACTATAAATAACCATTAATTTACAACCCTAAAACTAGTTTCTTCGATTATGCTTCATATAATTATATATATTTTAAATGCAAATATTTGTTTATAAATATTATTCAAAGAACTAATAAGCTCTTTCAAATACCAAAATATCTCACTTTCTCTAATTATGATAATTTTATAGCTGGATAAATAGCATGTCAGACGGTTTGCTCCTCCTTTTTATCCATTGTGGTGTGCTCGAATGGGAAATCTACAAAATAAAGTCCATGGCTGATTTTCCAACTGCTTCTGATTTTGAACACAGAATGCTAAGAAAACGGGTGCTCTTCTATGAAGTTACTATACATACACTTATTTAAAATATAAGATCCATTATTCTACATTGCAAAAGATATTTATGATGGTTTATCGAGCATATATTATTTTATCTACATTAGTCTTCTATCCTGTTTTATCAAACCGGGTTAACATAAAACAGATTTAAGTCCAGAATTCAATAACTTCAGACGCTCCATGAGAATTAAATAATTTTTAAGTTAAAAACAAATACCTGCAATTGTCAACATTTAATAGAAAATACTCCCAAATGGAACCTTTGAGTGAAGGGCACAGACACTGTCAATTGTGGAGTCCTACAGGGCATGCTGCTCCCTGCCCTTGAGGAGTTTAATTCTAGTGGAAGAGACAGAAGTATAATTAAATAAATTTTGCTCAATATAAAAATTGATGGCTCATATATGATCAGATGTTTCTGATGTTTTCCATAGTGACATGATCACAGATAGTTTTATCATAGAAGTTATAGTATTATTGTTATTAGGTATTGATTAGAGAAGGGTGTTATATTCACACATTAAAATACTCTTTTGGTATAATAGATAATTTTACTCAGTTTAAAAATTGATATTCTGCTTTTAGTCACCACCATCTTTTTCTATGGAAACTCTGTTCACATTAAGGCCATTGTATTTTTTTCATCTCTATGTTCTTTTGTGCTACCCCATACTTGCCCTGCCTCTATGTCAATATCTTTCAACGTCTGGGCAACCCACACAGTAAGAAAACTTTGCATAGAACCCAAACACAATCCCTCTGTGTCTGTCTGTCTTTCTGTCTCTCTCTCTCTCTCGCACACAAACTTCTGTGTGATACAAACATTTCCCAAAGCAATACCTAAACTTAGCATATGCAAATGCCATGGTATAGTATTTAAAAGAAATTAGGGTTAACTGAGCTAGAACATGTAAAATACAGTGCCTGAACTGGTGGTTCCCAATAAACTTTTGTTGAATGAAATTGCTGAATGCTGAGTTTTGGTGCTGTTATTTACAACATATAGATGGTTAAATATAAATTTTAACATGCAGGCATTATGGAGATCATCATACGTGCTGGATGACATGTAAGAGGCCTATGCCACAGTACATGGATTAAACCCATGTTTACTGAGCATCTACGATAAAAGACGTGGGAGACACAGAGAATTGTGAACAAAAGAGACAACAAGCTCTTTCGTGGAGCTAACGTTTTAGTGGGTGAAGACAAATCTTGAAGAAGGCAAATAAATAAAATATAAGATGCCAATGAAAAAGGGAAAAAGGTGGAGCAGGGAACAATGAGGGCATGGCCCCTGCAAGGTTAGTTAGGGCGGCCAGCTGGGCATGTCTCACAGAGAGACCAACCTGTGAGTAAAGGTGATGATGAATGTCAGGGGAAGGTGTGGTCTTGGCAGAGGAAACAGAGCTTGCAAAGGCCCTGAGGCGAGAGGGTGCCTGGTGTGTTGAGGAACACCGAGGAGTCCAGCATGGCTAGGGCAGTAGGAGGGAGGGAAAAAATGCTAGGAGGTAGAGCATCAACGGGGCAGCAAGTCCTGAAGAGCTGTGGAGGCCATTTTAAGGAGTTTATTATTATCTCACAGAGAAATTGGAAATCCTTGGAGGATTTTGAGCAGAAGGATCCCATGTTCTGAATGTGGGGTTTAAAAGACCCCCGCACAGGACAAACAAATCATCGTGCAACTGTTTCAAGCCATTATGTGGTCTGACTGAAAACTGCATATGAGGAATGATAGGCAGAATATTAGCCCCCAACAATGCCTGCACCCTGAGACCCGGAAGCTGTGAATATATCCAGCCACATGCTACTGGGAAATTAAGAATGCTGGTGGAATTCGGTTGTGAATCAGCTGAGCTTGAAGAGGTTATCTGGGATTATCCAGGAAGGCTCCATGTAACTATAAGGGTTCTAATACGAAAGAAGGCGTTCTTTTTTATTTTCGTCTTCTTCTTTTTTTGGCCGTGCAAGTGACCTGCGAGATCTTAGTTCCCCGGCCAGGGATCAAACCTTTGCCCCCTGCAATGGAAGCACAGAGTCCTAACCACTGGACCACCAGGGAATTCCCAAGGGCTCTAATAAATGCAAGAAGGAGACAGAAGACTCGATCAAAGAGAGAGTTGAAGATGCTACACTTCAGACTTAGAAGGGAAGGAAGGGGCCGTGAGCCAAGGAATGTGGGAAAACTGGAAAATCCAAGGAAACAGATTCTCCCCTGGGTCCTCCAGAGGGAATACAGCTCTGCCCACACCCCGATATTAGCCTAGTGAGATCCATTTCAGATTTCTAACCTCTAGAGCTGTAACGGAATAAATTCATGCTGTTTTAAGCCACTAAGTTTGAGGCAATTTGTTACAGCAGTAATAGGAAGCTAACATTTGAGGTATTTCAATGAACTTAGCTTGGGAAAGGGACAACAAGAGGTCTTTTTCACCTGCAAGTCCTGGATGGGCTTCCAAACTCGCCATAGGTTCCAGTGTGTCCTTACAAGGCATGGAGTGTTTCCTGGGCTCCCACATCTCTGCCCCAGTTTCCTGCTGCTTTTCTCCAGTTACTAGTTTCATTAGGTAGTTTTAGTTACCTTTGCAAGTCTCATTCAATACTGGCCAATGAGGTCTTATGAACCCATTCTTCTCACGATTGTATTTTTGTGAAATATGTGTGTGTGTGTGCGTGCCTGTGTGCGTGTGTGCCTGGGCACAGGTGTATGTGTGTGCCTGCCTGCATAAACTCAAAGGGAAAAAATAAAAACCTGGACAATATATGCTGCAAATGAGTAAGAGCTGGAGGAATGAAAGCAAACTTTCATTTCCGACTTTAGGTGTTTTTTATGAAAAGTGGGAGATTTGTGAATAATTTACACACAGGTATTTAAATTAAAAAAGAAATACAAACTGGGTACTAAATACAGATTCTAATTTTTATAATCTTATTAATGTTTCAATATGTATCACAGATATTTGCAGCCCTGCTACCAACCGGAAATGCCAGTATTTTCTGTGTGGCTTATGTGTGGCCAGACATCAGGCTTCAGGTGGGTTGTTTTGACTGTGGGAAGTTAGGGTAAGCTATTTTCCCTCTTGCTTCATAAATAAACAAAAATGATGGTAAATAGTAGTTCCATAGACCCCAAAATCGTACCTTCTTTTTAGGCAAAACAAACATTGGCAATTTCATATGGTGCGAACTAATACATTGTTGCAGAAATCTCAGAAATCCACGTGTGATATTTTATGAAGGCGTGTGTGTGTGTGTGTGTGTGTGTGTGTGTGTGTGTGTGTATTGGGGGGGTGGTCTACCCACACTGACAGTCCTGTTACATGAGGAAAGGCACTGACAGCTGGGTTCTTTGGTGATGGATCAATGAAGAGGTCTATAAATATGAGTGTAATTTAGGCAGCTGGAATCAGCATAAGCAGAATGAAAAGAAAAAAAAAAAACACCCAGCCACTGAAATGGGCTCATCTATTTATTCAGTCATTGATAAAGCCTGACAAGTTAATTAAGTCACTTTCATTAAGGTTGCAATGCCATGTGATACTTCAGTGATAATACACTTAACTGCTGTGGACATTAGTTATTAAAACAAGCAGTACAGAAAAAATATAAATGAAAAGTTAATACATTAAAATCATTTAAACCAAGTGACCTAAGTTAAGTAACATAAATTAGTAAAATTTTGTCTATAAGACTATTTTTAACACATTGAACTGCCCTCAAATGAGGCCAGAAGATCAGGACTCTGGTTTGACACATTCAAAATGGGGCTGAGAATAAATATTTTATAATATAATACAAAGGTATCAATATTTAAAAGCCTTCATACTTTATACAATTCTTAATGCAATTTATGTTTCTAAAATGAGGATGTCAGGTTGATACATCTCTTTTCAGGTATTTTAGCAGAGTAAGGGTGTTTGTTTATTATCTGAAACCCATCTTAACTAATTTCATTCTCAGGGTCAAAAACTTTCTGAAAATAACTGCTCTGGGATGTTCATTATTAACAGTGTTCCTCTCTCGTTAATAGTTTATGGTGAGCTTCTCAGAATATTACGAGACTGTAAAAATTCTATCCCAATAAATGTGTCTATAGTAATAAATTGAATATAAGTTATAGTCTATGAGTTTCACACTGATTTATGCCTGTCGTAACAGGTAGCTGTTCATGGTCCGTACAACCCAGCAGACTGCAGCATATGGTTTACTATTTGTGGATGCTTAAGACCCAAAAATAATCCCAGGATGGAGAAAATAAGTATAAAATGATATCAGAAATTATTATTCCATTTCTAAACCAAACCTGAGTAGGAAACCTCCTCTCAATGAACAATTTATTTCCCCAGAATTCTCTTTTACTTGAGATAGGAAACTAGAGCCAAAAGAATGTGCTTCTGGAAGTGATTAAGTGTTCAAGTTGAGAGCCACGCAACAGAGATTTGGGGTACACAGACGCTTGGTGCATTTGCCTCCTTCATAAAACCCTGCATCCTATCTTTCCATTGCAGTTCTGTTATACGCATCACTGATAAAGCTTAGCATATTAACAGTGAGAGAAATTTCTAACTTTTAATTATGAAAACTGCAATGTTCCAATCATATGCAATCCGAAAATTCTGGCTTTAACAATTTAAGTCCAAATATCAGGATAAAAACTGAAAGAAAAATATCGGTTTATCATCACCATGCTCTTAAATGTACTGATGGTCAGTGTTTCCATATTGAAGATAAACTATCAAGATGATGTATTATTTTTACCCAAGCTTTTTGTTGTATTTGTTCAGCCTTTGTCAGTTACTTTGACACCATAGATTTTCCTTGTGTGTGTATATATATATATCTTTATTGGAGTATAATTGCTTTACAATGTTGTGTTAGTTTCTGCTGTACAACAAAGTGAATCAGCTATATGTATACATATATCCCCATATCCCCTCCGTCTTGAGCCTCCCTTCCACGCTCCCTATACCACCCCTCTAGGCTGTCACAGAGCATCAAGCTGATCTCCCTGTGCGATACAGCTGCTTCCCACTAGCTATATCTATTTTACATTTGGTAGTGTATATATGTCAGTGCTACTCTCTCACTTTGTCCGAGCTTCCCCTTCCCGCCCTGCGTCCTCAAGTCCATTCTCTACGTCTGTGTCTTTATTCCTGCCCTACCACTAGGTTCATCAGTACCATTTTTTTAGATTCCATATATGTGCATTAGCATATGATTTTCCCCCTCTCAAACAGAAATGTGAATCAAAAATGACAGAAGCATTTGGACTTCGTTGACATTAATCTTTGACTATTTCCAAATAAAGGTTTTTAATTTCTAACCCTATGAGAATAGAAATATTTGTCTTTTTGTAAATTTTTGGCATGACTTTAGATCTAAAACTTATGAAATTAATAAGTGTAAATTACAGAACATATTTAAGTAAGGATGTATATTGTGAGATGAAGAATATAAAATATTCGAAATAGCTTCATATGGTTTATTTTCTTCAATACAAACAACTATACCCACAGTTGATAGCAAGTAGATCACCTCACCCACAGATGAGAAATGAGAAAATATAAGGCCTATTCAACACAACATAATTTCACAGTAGGTCAGCACAAATTTATAAAGTACAGGTGTTTCTATAACTGAAGTCCATTGGAAAAGCACACAGTATTCCACTCTCAACAATGTTCACACACACTTCCATCTGAACTTTGCTGATCTCATAATAATATGCAACTTATTGAAATGTAAAAAATAATACATGTAAACTCCAAAATTAATTATCTTGAAAAATGCTTTGCCTCCCTGCATAAAGACTTTGGGATCCCTAATATACTTAAGAAAGTACAATTTGAATTATCTACATACAAATATTTTAATAAAATTTTTATTGGCAAACAATGTCAAATTTCAAGACTAAAATGGATCATTTAAATAGTGTGACATATTTCTAGAAAACTAAAAAAAGTGCAAGATAATTTTAAATCTTATAATCAAAATCTTATACTTTTTAAGATAGAGGGGTAATCCTTCTTCCTATGTAGGCTATGCTTATGCATTTCTGTAATTGTTTCCAAGACTTTTTCTGTAATGTAATGTTATTCATTGATGATTTTTTACCAAAACTATGCCTCCTCTTCACAAAAAGATGGAACTGGCTGCTTGCTTTCCTGGAGCATTAACTTATTAGGTTTTAAAGGGTGTCAGTACTACTTTTAGAAAGCTGTTTCTCACAAATCAAAGAAGAGATGGTTAATTGTTAAATTAGACAAGAATCATGATATTTGAGAAAGAAAACATACATTACAAAATTATCAGAAAGTATAAAGAAGTTCCAAGTTTAGAAGACAAAATGTTTTGTTTGAGTTAGCCCACTTAAGCATTGTTGCAGTAGGAAACAGGGGGAATTGGTCTAATCAACCAATAGATTTATTTGATATACACAACTTAACGAAAAGAAGGTTTGATGTGCTTTACTCGGTTTTCACTTGGTAATGATGGGCTGGTTTGAATTCTTCCCTGTGTGTGTCCATCACTACCTCTGTCCTCAGCCCCAGCTAGTTCTGCTCTTGGACCTTTCTTGACCAATAGACTCCCCACATCTTTGCTCATCTTCATTCTCTGAGAGTATTTCATCTCTTCTCCTTTGTCAGTAGGATATGACCCATCAAGTAAATTGAAAATTTTGAGTAAACTACAAATTATGCCTTACAAATACTACAAGATAACTATTCTAACTTTAGAGATAACGTATTTTGCATATTGTCCAAACATAAACATTAAAAATTGGGCTCTTTAGACAAAAGGAGTAAGAGACAAGCATCCACACGGGGGGATTTAGGGAGTTGAGTTAGTGGCGCACGTGTGCCCATGTAGCCCTCTGTACCCCCATAAGCAGGCAGCCTGGCTGATTCAGAGACCAGAACGGCCTCCACCCTGAATCTTACTCTACCTTCCCTGGATGACAGGCTTGAGCGCTATATCCAAACAAAGGCAATCCTTCCAAGGAGATATGACCCATCTCTGGTGTCAGCCCCAGACCATGCTTGTTCCTGAGGTTAAATCACTTCCACCCATTTACTTCCTCCTGACTCTGGTCTTTCCTCTCTCTTCCCATCTGTACTTTTCCTTCCTCTTATGGTCCCTCCTCAAGCCACCACATCTGATAAATATCCACATCATGACTGAGCTCCCCTTATTAGTGAACATGTTCAAATGTTTCAGTCAATACATAGTTTCTCCCAAAACAAATAACTTGAGTTGCCAGAAAATGAATGCTGTGGTTTACCAAGTTAAGGAACATATACTGTCTGCGTAAATCGCAGTTCCTTGAAATAGCAGCCATTTTTCCCCAACACACATATAGATGACAAAAACATGTTTCCCAAGCAGTAAATAATAGCATTAAAGGCAGTGAACCAGTAGTAAAATAGCACCTGTTTGGTATCCCTTAACGACCAAACACAACCATAGAACGAAAATTAAATGGAACTATATTAAAGTACCAATGCCTCTTCTGGAGCTAGAGTAAATTTTCAATCCACATATGACTCTTATACACCATCAGAAGAGGATTGGAGGGCTTCCCACACTGACAGTGAAAAAGAGCAGGACCCTGTGGGGCTCCTGGGCACGAAAGCCTTTCTGTGTCCCCCGTTTCTTGATTAAGGCAATACTTCATTCAGCCTCCACGACTTTCCCTGAGTTCCAACAGACAGATTCAAACAGATGCTAATCAGGGAAGGGAGGGGATGCAGAGACCAGGGAGGAGCAGTCAGGAAACAATAGCGCAGCTTTGGGGCAGGTCCTGGTTCCCCGTCACGGGATGCACACAACAACATCTTTCAGCTGTTTTGCAGATACTGAAACCCCCTCCAGGTGGGAGAAGTTAACTGTCTTCTGCCCACAAGCATGGAGACCGCAGACCTGTTGGAACCAGAAGGTTGATGATGCCGACCTCACCACCAACCAATCAGAAGAACGTCCATGAGCTGACCACGCCCCTTTGAACCATCGCTATAAAACTCCTCACGACCCCCTCCAGGTGGGGACACACAGTTTGGAGGGCAATTAGTCCACTGTGACCCCCTTTGCCTGGCAAAGCAATAAAACTATTCTTTTCTACTTCCCCCCAAAACTCTGTGTCCGAGATTTAATTCGGTGTCAGGGTCCAGAGGCCGGATTTGGCATCAATGGGACACATTGTGGAAGAAAAGAGATGATGCAGAAACAAATTAAAACCCAGAGGCCCTTGGACCACCCCACCCCACACCTTAAACTCACAGCACACGGCGGAGGTGTTCAGAAGGCAACCATGTGGGAGGAACACAGAGGAAGAGGGGTTTCCATAGTGATACTTTTTACTAATTTATTGAATAATTTAACATTTGCTTTTTTCCCCCAGTTTTATTTTGCAAGCACTTTGAAATATCTCCCCTTTCAAACTTTTGAATTAACTTTAACTGAACCAGCATTATCTGTATCAATGTGGAAACTGAACATCAGTCCAGGCAGAGTGACATTTCTAAAATGGTGGTTGGAATTCCATGAAAAATTTGACTTGAAAAATCCCCATCTCATAATTTTCTAATATCTCTCATAAAATAGGAAAAGATAACATGAGGTGTCTATGCCTAACAAAGACATCGTTATAAACAATATCATTAATTTAAATGTATTTAACAGTTTGAAAAATTAAAAAAAACAAATAACAAACTTGGTTCCTTATGAACAGTTTTATACCATTCAGAGGAACCAGATTTAGTATATAAAAAATAGACTTTTACATTGTTAATATGGTCTTAATCATTCTGATTATTATGTCTTCTTGGACATATTTAGATGCAAAAGACTGTATCTATAAACTCTGTGTCTATACTATGATAAGACTCAATAAAAAGGTAAAGATTCTATTAAGCAGCCTTTTTGCTTCCTTCTAATAAATCATGGCAAAAATGCTTTTAAAGTGTATATTTTAAATTTTACATTATTAAATTTTCATTTTTCTAACTGATCTAAGTAAATCCTGGTCTACATAAAACCATTATAAAATGTTAGAGAACATTTTATTTAATAGTTTCTTTTGTTACCCCTACAGAATCACAACTCTACTGCAAATGCCAGAGGCTAAGGCACTCCTTGTGAAATGAGTGTACTAACTTTATTCTTGTATATGATAAGGATATGCTGACAGATCTAACATGGATTTCTGAGTTCAGTCACTCTCCTGCCTAAATGGAAAATCAGATTTCTGAACACAGTTGTTTGAGTATACAAGTGACTCACCCATGCCAAATCTTAGGGGTAGGCTTAGATTCGTGGATATTTTCTGTATGTACCCGTGCTTAAGACTACCATTGCTTTAGGAAGTTGGTGTCAAGTTACCATCCTTCACATGGAATAAAAATTCCTCTCTGCAGTTTTGTACGTGTGAGAAATGCGGTGTTCTTATTTTTACCTTGCTTCAAACATCGATCCCTTGTGTGAGTTACCTGTATGGTAGAAAGCACTGTGGTCTGAAATGAAGTTCCAGAGTCTCCCAGATTAAAACCAAGATGTGCACTCTTTCAGAAGACTGTGTCCTCGGCAAAGAACAATGTTTTAGCCATGAAGAGCTTCCATAGCCAGGTGAAGTGATAAAGAATGAATGAGTTCTTCCCGTTACTGCCTCAATTGGTATCTCCTTGAACAAACTAGTGAAGCCACCTGGAAAGGAGATGAAATAAAATGTTGGGTGGAGGGATAAATTAGGAACTTGGGAGAGCAGATACACACTACTATATATAAAAATAAATGACACAGTCCTACTGTACAGAACAGGGAATGATATTCAATAGCTTGTAGTAAACTATAATGGAGAAGACTATAAAAAAGTATACATACATATATATATATTTATATATATACATATATATCTGAATCACTTTGCTGTACACCAGGAACTAACACAACATTGTAAATCAACTAAAGAAATGAAATTGAGTTATTTGTAGTGAGGTGGATGGACCTAGAGTCTGTTTTACAGAGTGAAGTAAGTCAAAAGAGAAAATTAAATACCGTATGCTAACACACATATATGGAATCTAAAAAAAAAAAAAAATGGTTCTCATGAACCCAGGGGAAGGGTAAGCTGGGACGAAGTGAGGGAGTAGCATGGACATATATACACTACAAAATGTAAAATAGATAGCTTTTACATAGTGCGAAGCAGCCGCATAGCACAGGGAGATCAGCTCAGTGCTTTGTGATGACCTAGAGGGGTGGGATAGGGAGGGTGGGAGGGAGACGCAAGAGGGAGGAGATATGGAAATGTATGTATATGTGTAGCTGATTCACTTTGTTATACAGCAGAAACTAACCAATATTGTAAAGCAAAGATACTCCACTAGAGATGTTAAAAAATAAATAAATAAATAAAACTAAAACAATGTTAACCTCACTTGACAACTCAGTCACATTAGCTGAGACAATTTAGATTTTAAGTAATTATTGAGCATTTGTTCCATCTGGCATTCTTGTCTGCTGCGGGAAATCAATGGACAGAGGACATTGTAGAGGAAATGGTGGCGGAAGGGCTGCTAGTGCCTTTGATGGCAAATGCCCGCTCAGGTGTGAGTTCACTTTCCTGGGGGTTTCACACTATGACTGTATTTCAATGAGACATTTTCCCTCCAGCCTTACTCTCAGGTTAACAGTAGAAAGGACAAATCTCCCGTCATATTACTGGATGTGTTGACATGTGTTTTAGAGACTTTTCAACAAGACTCCTCAATAAAAATGGAATTCACGCCAAGCTTATGAGGATGCAATCAAGCTGCATCAAGCCTTCTCAATAAATTAAGCATAAAACCTTCAAGACACTTGCTACAGAAATCAGAAATCATTATGCTCTTTTAACAATTGGAAAGGACTTAGGTTCCCTTAAGAAAACTCATTTTGGAAGTCCTAAAGAAATTAGGATCCCTTAGAGCGAGTCTTGTTTTAACGAATTTGAATACTGTGTTTTTGTCTTTTAAACACTAAGGCTTTACTAACATGAGCAAGATTGTACCCCTGTGATCTGAAGATCTCATGCTATCCATTAGAATGCCTTAGTACTGTTCTTTTTCTTTACTTCCCACTCAGAGGCATGGAGATTGCTTTAACATCTCCACAGAAGAGTTTATATAATTCTAATAGCTGCTTATTTAAGAAAGGAATAAAATTTAATTATTTTTAGTTTCAGAAGAAAAAATTCTATTGTAGTCTCTTTTTAATGTTTATCTTCTTCTTTATAACATATTCATGCTAATCTGAGAATAATTGAGAATTTGTACTATATTTTAGGTTAATTGATTGAAGCATACACCTTACTTTGAAAAATTTGAGATTGCATATTCTAAAGATTCAAACGTCAGAGTCTAGTACCAATTTAGTTCATAAAACAGACCTCACAAACAATGAAGTTAGATATCTCCTTGAAAAATGAACTCAGGATATCACTTATTTGTTCAGTCATAGGGTAAAGACCTTTCAAATCTAAATCCTTCCATCTCTGTGGGGAAATGCCCTACAGGTTTAAATATGAAATATCACTACTCTTTTGGTTCTATTAATAATATGTGGACAGATTTGGGTACACTTAAGTCTAATTAGGAGGAACATGAAAATAACTAAATGGGCAAAATACCTGTACTGCATAGTTTCGTCCTCAGACGTGTGTGTGTTTGGGGGGGAGACAGAGACAGAAATACAGACAGAGAGATGGTGAAACAGCAAGAGAGACAGAGAGTAAGAATTTCCGTACTGCAGAAAATTAAGCAGTACAAAAAAAAAATAGGTGGGTATATTTCCCAGCAAAGGAAAGGACCTTTTTTTAAGAACTCCAGGTCCAGAGATACTGTACCTGGGAGCACTATTATTCATGTTCTCTAAGCCTGGGCTTTTTCTCTAAATGCAGAAGCTAAAAGATGGGCCTATGATAAGTAATATTTAAGCCTGATTTTATTTTATTGTTGCACACAAGATTATGTGAATTCCTTAATTCATTGTCCAATCTAATTACAGCTTGATTTCTCAGAGGGAAAATATATTACCCTATCTTCTCAGGTTACTTTTGGATTATTATCTCCTCTGGCTACAGCAGTGCTGGATTACAGCCCAGTTATTCCTAGCATTTTAGTCCCCTACGTATTGGATACTGAATACTGCAGTAGATTTGATCCTCCAGCATTCGTATTGATCATGGAGACTGGCAGATGGGATGTGCTACTTCAGCCTGGTTGTTGGGAACACATTCACAACGTGTATTCACAGTAACGCACCTTTGTGATTCGTGTATTAAAGTTGCCAGGAAGGGTTCACATTTCAAACTCCTTGGGTTTACAGCCCTATGACGATTGTAGAAAAATAAAACACTCTGCAGCCCATTTTTTCTGAAACATTTTGATACATAATTACCATCATCAGAAAGTGTATTTTCAACCCTGTGTGTTCTTTATTGAGTGCTGCTTAGAATTTTTTTTTTTTTTTGGACAAATCCTCCGTGCTTCCCTAGGAACACTGGTTAATGGCGAGGTGGGTGCTGACAAAGGAATTGGTACAGGGGTTCCTGTCTTGGAGAGGAGACCGAGTCTAAGCAAAGAGCTACAAATGCAGAGAAAAAACCGTGTCATTCCTTCTGTTTCTGCTCTCTCTTTTTAATCTCTGTGACTCTCTTTTCTACCTCCCTGCCTCTGATTCCAGATCTACCTCTCCCCTTACTACACCTCCCTTTGTAAACTCAGACACACACTTCCAGGACATTGGAAACAGCTCTCTGTGAAGTGTGCGCCCTTTCTATGTGTCCAGAAAATGGTCTCAATAACACGAGGTTCTAAGTGTTCTGTCTGCTGTCCCCACATCCAGCATCCTTTGCAGCTGCCTTCAGAACCATCCCTCAAAGGTGGCTCTGAGGACTTGGGAAGTCTAAGGTTTCTGCGGGGGAAACACACAATCGCAGGAGTGAAGCCGTAGTCTAACCACAGCAGAACGAGCCCTGAGATCCGTGCAGGGGACCTGTGTGCCCCTTACCACCTGCAGACCACCACCTGTTCCCACTCCGGTGACTTAGATGCAATGTAGGACTCAGCCGGGGTCATGGGCCAGAGGGACTTCCTGGTTTCCAAGGTTTCCAGTTACTCAAAGGTATCTTTATCATAAAGCTACTGTTTTCCTTTTTAAATTAAATTTGCTACCTTTATTTTTTAAGTTAACAGTCAGTGACCAATTTGGCTGTGCATTTGTGAAAGGCATTTTTTTTTTTTTGGTTAAAGACATAAAGCTAAATATAGACCACTTTTATAGACACTGGGTAAGATTTTTATCTATTTGGATAAGATTTTTAAAAAATTAATCCCAGTTGTACAAAACATAAAACTTGAATTTGTTCATGCCTACACTGCATGAACTTGACATTGCATATGGTTCTGCAATTATAACTTCAATTGCACAAGGTTTGCTGCATTTGACCAGAGTCAAAATCCCTGCCCTAATGGAACCAAAAACATCCTAGAACTGTTCTGAGACAATTTTTAATTCACCTTTAAAAAAAAAAGCCTTTGATCAAAACAATTGGAATTTCTGTATTAGTCTCTTTGAACTGCATATGGAGATCGGCATTCAAGCTTATTTCTCCTCTTTTTTTCAGACAAAACTCCAAGAAGGGGATACATTATGCACTTTTTAAGTTCTTTAGAATGCTTTTTGAAAATGCTTTAAAAGAATTTTCCATGAACTGAAGTTTCATTGCATTTCTGATTGGTGATAAGAAGAACAGTCAAGATATATGCAGGAAAAAAGAACGAAGGAAGGAAATCCTGAAGAGGTCCAAAGTTGATTCAGTATCACAAGACAGATGAGATCCCAGAGGGGTGCAGAGCAAATGAGGCAACAGTCCACTCTAACAAAAGGAAGGGGGTCTTTTTGAAGACTTCTTGCTTAGAAAGTCCAACCATGCTCTGAACTGGACTAGAACGCCAGGCTCAGTGTGACCTGGGTTTGTGACCTGGCTTTGAAGAATTTTGGAGGCCATAACACTTGGCTTGATCCCTGAACAGTATTTAAGGCTGCTTCTTATCTTGTTCATTACACAAGTAGAAGGCTTTTGCTTTCCTTTAACAAAAGTATTTTCAACCTTACAAACACAGATATATTAAAAAATAAAAAGTCCTTTTCTCTATTAAGGACTTTCACTGACGACATTTGGTTTCATTGTGTGCATTAAATCTGTGTTAAAACACAACCACCCAATGTTAACCAAAACTGCGCTGAGGGACCTCAGATTCACAAGCATATTTTCTTTTAATCAAAGACACCTGGGTGTTTTGAAGCTCTGACTCCAAAAGATTTCTTTCTTTCGTTCGTTCGTATTTATTTATTTATTTATTTTTGATAGAAGACCTTCCTTTTCTATAGCTGGTACCATCAAAATGCATTGTTTCCCTCCACCCCCAAAGCGAAGAAGTAAACAATATTCATGTAGGGAGAATACGGCTTAAGCGATTCACGGAGTATACAAACATTTACTGGTACAAAATCTTCAACAGGAGTTTTTTGTTAAATTTTTACAATGTTTTCTCAAATCTTCAAAGCTGGCCTTGATGGTTTGCTGAAGTAATTGAATCACTCTTGAGTTGTTTTATATAGGACATCTTATCTTTCTTTCATTACCAGGGCTGTGGCTTCCTTTTCTATTCCCAGGAAATCCATGTACACACTTTAGAAGCCCTCCTGAACACGCTGCTCGCTTCTAACTTTCACAGAACCCTTAGCACCATTTGAATACGAAAGAGATACTGAATAAAAAGCTTTAATCTCTTGTCTGTTAGGCTGCTTTCTGGCCTCTCTTCATCTCCTCCTCTTCCAAGGGCTTTTCTGTGCGAGGCAAGTGAACACTTTCTGTTTAAAATGAAGTGTAATGCACAAGAAGATGCATTCGGCTGGGCTGAGACCCGAAAGCGGCTCCTGGAAATCTCGCCCCCGTCAAAATTCAGCTCCATGCGTGCCGCACCGCCTTGTGTGTAAGCCTTTGCAGGTAAAAGATTAGTAAAGAGCTCTCCGTGAACAAAAATCATTCAATCAGCAGAATGTACAGGGAGTATCAAATGCGCCCTCCACCTCAAATACTGCGGGGTCTCTCCTCTGATACCTCTTCCCCTCGGTGAGCTGGAACTGCTTGAAAGGGTTTTCTGTTCTCTGCTCTCTTGTCAATTTGAATGCCAGGAAATGAGCCCCCTTTGTGAGATTAATTAATAGCAGGAGCGGATCGGCCGAGCCCCATCGCCACGCAACCGAGCTGTAATTGCTACTTTGTGGAAAGGAAAGAAAAAAAAAAAGTTTGGGTTGCAGTTTAAGAAGAGGGTTTAAGGAAAGTTCTTTGAACTAGAGGTCTCAGTGCACTGGATTAAGGCAAGAAGCAAGGAGGCCTTTGAAGTTGGCTAAGAGGTTTTGGAAGGGAAAAAAGTTGGGTGGCAAATGGGAGCTGGCAACATCAAAAGCGCTCGCTAGGTTCCTCACCTGCTCGGCTTCGTCTTCGGAACAGGGACCACGGGCTGGAGCGCAGCGTGGCGGGTCCCCTGGCCGCGGGAAGGGGTGGGTGGGCGGCTGTGTATTCGGGCTGCTGGGTCTACACTGTGCTGCAACGCAGGGGCCGTGTACACGGGATGCTGTGTAAATCGAGCCGGACAGCACGTGCAAAATGAACATAAACGATTGCAAAACGGATTTCTCTTCTTCCTCTATGCCACCCTCCCTCCTGAGACCTTCAAAGACGTCTTCAAAAGTTTCTCTGCTTATCTCTTAGCCATGATGTATTGATAAGAAGAAAAAGAGAAATCGTATCCGTACCCTGTCTAGAAATAAGAATTAACGAGGGCCATCTATTCTCAACAGGGGCAATACCGCCCCCAAGGGGGTGAAATTGATTCCTGGGGGCTGAAAGAAAATCTTAGATATTGTAATACTTTGTGGTTCTCTGAAGGGTCACAGTGTATCAACAGATACATATTACATCTTTGCTAATAAAATTCCATGGGGAAGGGTAATTAGAAATAAAGTACGTCAAAAGGGCTCCTTGAAATATAGCATACCTATTTTTTTTAAAAACCACCACTGTGAGGATGAATGCTGTATGCAAATTTCTAAAAAGTGGCCTGAATTTCATTTTATGTGAATTGTATATTAACCAGAAGTTAACTCAAGCATGTGAATTCCATATTTTGATTTTGTATGGAAGAAGCCCTATCTCAAATATTTTTATACTTCTAAATCTCATGTTAAATTATTGTATTGTCTTACTGTTTGTCAGACTGATGGATGAGACCTACATATTTTAGTAGAAAAGTGTGAATAGATTTCAACTATCACCATTACAGTTTGTGCATAGGCTCAGATATTTTTGAAAAACAAAAATCAAATTAACTCTCCTCAGGTTTTTTTGTTTGTTTCGTTTTTGGGCGGGGGCTTCCTTAGAAGTTCTAAACTCAGGATTTTTTAAATGACCTGGCAGACCTAGATGTTTTATAAATACACCTTTGCTATTCATTCTAACTTTGTATACTTTTTTCTAAGTTAATATGGTTAGGTGTTAATTTCAAATGCTAAGCAATATTTATGGAGAGAAGTTAAAAACATTTTCTTGGCATTTATTGCCTGATGGGATTGTTTTAGACCTCTGAAGAGTATTGTTTTCATTTTGAACTCAACTTCCAAGACAAATACATACACTTTTAATTTAACCAAATATGTAAATATTTAAGGATACGCCTTAATAATGAGAAAATCTTGAGTTCCTATGTTTTCAAACTATAACTATGCTGTATTTTTCTCTCATTAGAATGACAAGGAAAGTTTGAAAATCAATAGCCAATCCCAGTCTGGGCTGAAAAAACCCAGGAACTCTTCTAGGCCTGCCCTGCTAGACACCACGTTTCTGAGCATCACCACCTTTCAGAGTATTTATTCTCCACTGACCTTGAGAAAGACATTTTGGAGGCTTCGCCTTGAGGAAAATTTATATACATAGCAGCATGCATAGGCAGCCACATCTTCTCTTTTCTAGTGTCTTTGTCTGTTGTGTTCAGAAAGATTCTCAGGAGAGCGGCAGTCCCAGCAAAATGTACCTGTGACATTTCAGAGCTTCCTCTTCATTGACATCCAATACCAATTCACGCTGCACAAGCAGGTTGGACCAGCCCAAACTTCAGCCCACAGTGAGCAATCAATAAACGCTGTTGACTGACTGCATAGGTGGACCCAACACATCAACTCATGGACTTGCAACCTCATTACAGCACCATCTTGGGGGACCTGCCATTTTGAAAGTTTAACAAATATTTTTAATACAATGAGTGAGTGAATAAAGTAGCTAGTGATTATGAGTCCATTGCCAGAATTCCCAACCCCCAATCCTTTCAAACTTGCAGGCAGGAGCACACACGGCCCTATTTCAAATGGACGCCCGTGTCTAATGGCTCATCTCACTTAGAGGAGACCTTTCCACTCTGTGTACAATAGAAATTACGTAAATATAGAACCATGTACAATATTTGAAATGCATTTCTTACAATAATGCCTAGACCCCAGTCTATGAGCTGTCAAAAAGCTGTACCTAATTATGCTCATTAAGAAAAACAGACAGATATTCAGTTACCTTCCTGCTGCCAGTGCCGGAAACAAAACAGTTTCCTCTTCTATTATATCAAGTATCTTAGTTTATGCCACGCATGTTAAAGTTTACCACTCCTTGGGGCTTGCAACTGCAACACATTTCTTAGCTACCTGGAGGATTATAATTGTGTGCGCACATCAATTACAGATTGGATTCAGCATTTTCAGATAACTTCCCAAATCACAAAGAGAGCGGTCTTTGTGGTCTCCTGGCATTTCCAGGCCAGTTTGATTACAGGTGTAGTACACGCAGCCTTGTTAGCTTTCCATGACGAGGGCATCCTTCCCTACTGGGTCTCTGGGAGAGGCACTGACCATTGCTTCTCACTAACAATTTCTTCCCATTCCCCAGAGATCCCTTAATGAGCCCCTTGGACATGGCCAAAGGCAATCTTGTTCTCTGGGCCAGTGAGGTGAAAAGCCAAAGCTTTACCTACCAGGCAAGCAATAATTAATAAGGTGTCTTTGATTCATCTCAATTCATTAACAAAGTTACAAGTTGGGCGGCCTTAAAGAGCACCATGTAAGGCTGTCATTTCATTTGCAGGCATTGAATGAAACGCATGTGCCGAGGTATGTTAAAAAAATTAACTTACAACGAAAATAAATGAATGTAGAATACTAATTGGGAGAAAGCAACTGACAGATACTGCAAAAGATTGATTTTTGGGAAAACGGAGAAATCTGTTTTCTGTTTATTTTAAGGACAGGAAATGAATACTGATTAGAAATGTATAGGCAGTTGCTGTTAGGCAGCATTTGGTAATGTTTTCACTGGATATTTGATTTGTCTAAGATTTTCCTAGATTTGATGCCAGTTATCAGAGTTAGTTTTGGTCTAATAGTTAGTTGGACTTTCTTGGCTACGTGGCTCTTAAATCACAAGCGTTTGCCATGCCTCCCTACGGAAAAAGGAACTAAACCTGAGCATCGCTTTGCCACAGAAAGAAATGCCTGCTTTAAGGAGTGAAAAGGAACCTGGGATGAGGTGGTCAAATTTCTGTTGGCCTATTTTTTTCCTAAGAAACTTGCTGTGAACTTGAGAAATAGTACCCATTTGGATTTGTAGGCATATTAAAATGCTACTATATTGTTTCTTAATTGTGTTGTCTGGAAATATATATATATATATATATAGAGAGAGAGAGAGAGAGAGAGGGAGAGAGAGAGAGAGAGAGAGAGAGAGAGAGAGAGAGC
>NW_021703775.1:3674014-3847145 GCF_005190385.1 Monodon monoceros
TGAGAGAGGGAGAGAGAGAGAGAGAGAGAGAGAGAGAGAGAGAGAGAGAGAGAGAGATTATAGATATATATGCACATGTATCCTCTTATCTGGGATAAAACAGAACAAAAGCCATACTCCTAAATAAGAGATGTGAGTTTTCAGAGTGTGTTAGAATGAAGCCACTCAGAGAAAGGAAGGGAGTACTGATGGCTCTGGGTGCAGGGAAGCTGTTCCATATTCCCACCATCCCCTGGAGTTGGGGGAGGGTGCTTCTCATTTGCATATGTTGTGTTACAGTCGTGCCCCAAGCCTGTCTCCACAGTGAATAAGGTTGCCTGTGGAAGGCAGCTTGGGGCAGGCAGAAAGGCTACGGCACAGTCAAGCTGCTTCCCTAATCAGCTTTGCTGGGACCACCGCGTGATGGCCTCTGTGAAGAAATTTAGATGATAATATACAGCATCTCCTGGAACCGTGGATACAGACGGGCTGGAGTCGAACTATTCTAATCCTTCATGGGAATTCAGGAAGTGCAGGCGTGAGATTGTAGTGACATCTAAAGGCAGACTCGTCAACTCGTGCTGCACTTCTGCCCTGCTAGTTCCTTTGCACAAGTGTTCCTCATCAGAGCTTCTGACAAATTTCTCCTAGTATCTGCATGAAGCAATTTTTCCTCGGGTCTTCTCTTTTCTCAGTCTGCTCCCTTTGGGAGTGGGAATGTTCTTGCCACCTGCGAAAGCCTTTCTTGTGTTCCATTTTCCATCACTTCTGGCACTGCTGCTATGTTATCTTCTCCTCTGCACCTGACACCCTTCAAACTTCTTTGACCTTATGTCTTGAGGCCAAACCAGCCTTAAGCACACAAGCCACACCTTGGGTGACAGCCTCCACTGCCATGGGGACCAGATGCAGCCTTATACTCCTGCCTCTGCCTCATCTCCCTCCTCTACTTTCCCGGAGCAGACAGGATGGTCCAGAGTTCGTGTGAGTTTCCTCTGAAGGGGAGACGCTGGCCAAGCCATGCACTGCTACTGGGAATTGGATATGACTGTCTTGCCAATCAGGATAAGGAAATATGCATTTTTTATGATGGATGCCCACATATGAACTGTGTGCCCTTTTCTCCTTCTTTAAATAAAATGACCTTTCCTTTAGTCAGGTCGGTAGGCTTCTTTCCCTGACTCCATCACAAATGGCAGGAACATGACCTTTGCCATGCTGCAAGGGGGCCAGCTTCCCACCTCCACTTCCGCAAGCATTCTGGCCATGGACAGTTCAGCCACATCCTCTCTCATTACAAATGTGCCCCTGAATTTCTTGTCAAGCCGATTAATGTATCCAAGATGTCTCATGCTTTGATTTGGCTTTACCATCCTTAACAATCCAATGCATGGCATTGTTAAATGCGTACAAGGGCAGGGAAATCAGACCATGTACACAAGGCAACAGGGTATTTTGCATGCAGGTGATCCCCAACAATATTAGAACCTGAATGTGTTTTCTTAGCTCTCCATTGAAGGGATGGGAGTTTTTCTTTTCTGTTCTTTTCTTTTTAATGGTCTTGATGAAAGACCTATAAAGTTGAATTGAATGGTCGGAAGATAATAACTCTGGTGGTAAAGGTCCCTGCCTTGTCTGCCACCCTGCCCTGGCAGTAATCCTGGCTTTGGGGATCTGAAATTTCCTAAAGATGTATTAGTGTCGTATACACATGTGCTCTTGTATGCTTATAATCCCTTTCACTAGCTTCTTAGCTGCATGCTTTGTATTTAAATTTTCCTTCTGACCAAGTAAATCCCTTTGGATGAAGTGACAGGATCTTTTCAGCACCCATGGCTGGTGACAGCTGGTGGAGAGACTCTGAAAGCCTGCAAAGTGTTCCTTCCTTGCTTTCTTCAAGACCAGTGCCAGCCACCAGCTGAGCGATTTGTTAGCTGTCCCTTCAGGCATCCGTCAGCTGAAGAGGTTCACAGTAAACGCTAAAGAAGTATAATAGATATTAATATAAAAGACAATATCTGGGCTTCTGGCTTAACCATGTCTTTAATTAGGTACTTATTTATTATATGTGAACATGAAACCTTTTCATTAATTCTTGTGTAACCCTTTATTAATACTGTATGAAGTATATACTGGCATCTGAAATGCAGTGAAAACCAGGCTTTGAAAGCAATAATTGCCGATAACCTTTGAAAGAACAGCTCCCAGGGCCAGATGCGTGCTGTTTCTCCTCCTTTGGTGAAGTTTCCTTGTGAATATCTAACTTGTAATACATTCTGTTGTTTTACATGAATATCGAAGGATGTCCTTTTTGGAGGAGGGGGTCCTTTCTGGCAAGGTGCCATTGTTAGATTAAGTAATGAGGTAATGAGAAAGATTCAGACTAAGCAAGAAACTAGACCTTAAATTAATGCAGGCGTTAGCAGTAGGTTGGCCCTTATGTGGAATTCTTTGGTTTCAAACTTACCTAACCAAATGTCATTTCTCTATTTGTTGAAAAAGCCAAACAAAATAATGCTCTCAGGGAAACAAAGGTTATTAACCACTGAAAAGCAACAATTAGCTGTTGTGAAATTTTTTGGTAAGTTTAAATCTCCAACATACATAAACATCTTCCTAGAAATTAAAAATTTGCTCACAAATAAAGTGAAAATAAAACGCAAACTGAAGTGTCACTTCTAAAGATGGCTGGTTATTGACTCACTTTTACATAGCCGCCGTTTGTTTTTGCCTTAATTATTCTAAGTATGAAGAGAAAGTTGAGAGGCTATTTTATCGTTGGCATCGACGTATAAATATTCCTAGAAGTTAGGATTTGAGGGAAGAGGAAGATTTGTTGTTGTGTGTTCTGTGGCACAGAGCGTAGACTAAATCAAAGGAATGGTTATCCTAGAACCTTGAGAAGTTCTGCTGGAGACAATACTTTGTCAATGTAAAATGAATGGCAGATTCCAGCATCATTATTCTGGTTTGGCAACTTATAAAAATAAATAAAAACCAAAACTTCCTCATATATATATATATATATATATATATATATCTTTTAAACTGACAGAACTTTCTACTAAATGATTCTGACTATTTTAAGAAATTGAAATACTCTATTTCATGCTATGGTTAGGTTTTACAAAAGCTATTGCATTTGAAAATGTACTGAGTCAGAGATGAGAAAATTACTACAAAAATAAAATGTGATGGGTTATCTTATTTTACCTTACAGTTTGGGGTTACTAACAATATATTAGCAGCAAAACAGATTCTGTGACATTTACTGAAAGACAAGGACGCACTTTGGAATTTGAAAACCTACATTTTCTTTTTTGTCATTCTGCATTTAACATGCCACGTTTCCTTAAGTCTGCACCCCTGAGTGGAGGGAGGGGTGCTGCCCAGAGTGGGGAAAAGGGAATTGGAGACTTCTATAATTACACATATGTTATTTCCAAACCCGGAATACAGGCACTCTGCAAAACATCAAATGATGCCTTCTTTTGGAACATGAGAAAAATTGCTAAACTCAATGACCCTAGTGTGCTGCAAGGATATTAAATAAACTATTGAAAGAATAAGATTTCTCCTATAATCAATTAAAAGCAAGCAATCTGCTTGCTGAGTTTGTTGTATTGTTGTTTGAACCAGAAGTGCACATGGGCTTTCAGATATTCAAGTAATACAACACTGTTTTGTGTGTGTGTGTGCCTGATGAATTATTAATTCAGGGCTTGCGCTGGGCTCACCAGCTACTCCTGAATCCCTATTAGTAAGTCGCAATTTGATGTGTCACAATGAAGGTGAAGAAGATGCCGAATAAGACTATAATCTATCCATCGGTGTGCATACGTTGATATCTGCTTCTTGATCTACTTCCTTTTGCACTGGATAAATTATTTTAAATGGGTTTTGTGTTTTTATGTAAGAAATTGCTTGGATTTTTGTTTGTTTTGTTTTGTTTGGGCTGCTGTTAGGGACATGCATGCATGTGCACATGGGCATGTTTTAAAGGGCAGTTTTATGTGCTCTAGTTTTTTTGGTATTTCTTTGCACCAAATATTCAGATGCAGTATACACACACATATATGTACTGCCTACCTGTATGTGTGGTGTCTGTTTACATTTTCTGTCATGTAGTCATTAAGCACACAACGTAGCCTTAAAGGATGTCAAAACTGACAGCCCCGGCATGATGGATGATGCTGTGCTAGACTGATTCTTACCAGGTGTGGTGTGAAGGGAATTCAAATGCTCTTCAGAGCTCTTGTTTGTGTTAGTAAAGTTTTGCTTTTCTGTAAGTTGTTTTTTTTTTTTTTTGAGGGGGGAGGGCTTCTGCACTTGTAATCTTAAACCCTTTTGTAAGATGTATTAAATATTTGAAGTAAAAAGGAAATATGGAGGTCCCCCCCAGTATGTATATCTGATGGATCTTATCCATTTTTAGATCACCTCCACTTCAACAAACATCTAAGCAGTCTCAAGTTATCAGGATAAATATTTTCAAAGACTTAAAATTTCTGATTCTGGGGCTTCCCTGGTGGCGCAGTGGTTGAGAGTCCGCCTGCTGATGCAGGGGACACGGGTTCGTGCCCCGGTCCAGGAAGATCCCACATGCCGCGAAGCGGCTTGGCCCGTGAGCCATGGGCGCTGAGCCTGCGCGTCCTGAGCCCGTGCTCCGCAGCGGGAGAGGCCACAGCAGTGAGAGGCCCGCGTACCGCAAAAAAAAAATTCTGACTCTGTTGTCACTAATCTTTGCAGTATACAAGGGGCCCCACTGACACCCTTAACTGGGCAGAAGTGATTACTACCTGTCTGAATCCATGAAAACACCAAGCCAAAGTTGGAATTTCATTTAAATATTAATTAACTAAAATTAACTTAAATATTTAAATTAAACTTTTATTTAAATATTTTGAGCCAGCTACAAGTTTGAAGGGATGAAGACAACATTCTCTGACCACTCTGCATACAATGCCTGGTCTCTGAACTAAATCTGAGAGCTCAGATCAGCCCCTACTGGGCGGTCAACACAAAAGAGTGGGGATTTGCCTGACAGCCTTGAGGTTGTCCCTCCCAAGCTTGTCGTGTGGCTAAGTGACACTCAGAGCCCGAGGCAGTCCTGAGCATGAACCAGGGATGCTGCTACCGGCGTGAACTTTGCTCATTTTCCATCATTGAATTCAATGTCTTCAGATCAAAAAGAACTTTTCTGTCTTTTTGACCATTTAAGGTGGGAATGACAGAACTAAAGAGGTGAATTTAAGGTCGGCACAATTCCACAAAACTGGAGGACCGGCCTCAGGATGTTGTCAGATACAATCTGTCATCAACAGGGGGAAACTGGCAATTTAAGTAATCAGTATACCTGAGGGATAGGGCTCTAACTTCACCCATGTCTTTACTGATCTTCCCAAATCATACTGGGTTAACTCAGCCTTTGAGTATAGATGGTCTGAAAAGCTTGTCCCATGGTCTGCAATAAACTATGTTCCTCATCAAGTTTCCAAAGAAAATTATAACACAAAACAACAAACCCAATGTCTAAGATATTTACTGCTTTGGTTTGTCTTCAGAGTTTCATAAACGTATATGAATATATGTATATGAGGTTTAATATACATATATGTATATGAGGTATATTATATATGAGGTATATAACATATGTATATGAGGTATATAATATAGGTATATGAGTATATATATATATATACCTCATTCCAACAAAATACATCGGTGCAGTTTGTGAAAGTTGACTGTGGTGATTTGACCATCTTTACTCAGAACATGATATAACTCTTTTATGGACACTATTCTATCCCAATGGTCAGATGCTGAGAGAGATTTTCAGCAACTGTAGTTGGACAATACTCAACACAGACAATGAAACATCGTTTCTTACACTTTTTCTACTACATACCTCCTATTTGGAGGACTTGGGTATCACCCAAGGGAATCACCTGGCCATCATCAGAATTTCCCATTACATGTTTTCTTTGTTATTTATCTTGACTTTTTCTTGGTTATCCCTTGTCTCAACCCTGCTGCCTGATACATAAGCACGATGTGCCCCGACCATGCCCATCCTTAATCCCGTAACTCTGTGTACCCGTTTCCTCAACTTTTCCTTGCCAGTTCTGTTTCCTTTGCCTCCTGGTTATCCTTTCCATTGCACCCTTCTGTGCCACTCTGGTCCCAGGAGCATGTGGCTAACCACTAAGTCCTGGTTGGGGGATTGTCCAGTTAGGCAAGAGACACTAAACCAGTCGTCAGCCCTCTCCAGGGCTATGGGAAGTTGACTAAGTGCCCTTGAGCAGGCGTTAGAAGTCTGGAAGGAGAGACAGGCAAAAACCTTTGAGTCCATACAATGTTCATAGAATTCTGAGCACATGGGCAACACGATGCTCAGAGCTGGTTGGAGAAAGAGGAAGTGTGAGGATGAAAATGCACACAGTGCAGTGTCCAGCTATGGCAGTGGTTTCAGAATATAGGGAGAGGGGGCCTAACTTGCATGCCTCAGGAAAATATTGGGGTCCAGAGACAAATCATCCATGTGTTTGGTGGAGTGACGCTCTTAGTAGGAAAATAAAAAGCAAAAGCCCAGAATATATATTATGTGGGCACAAAATAAAGGTTTGCGGACAAAGAAAAACGCTGCATATTCTCATCAAAGAGTAAAATTACAGGATGTCTATGATAAATTGTCCAAATGGGATCCATTTAGAAGGAAGAGCTGCTACTAATAACTATGCTGGGACAACAGGTGTACTCTGGGACCACCCAACACACAAGTATATATTTTTACCCTAACTGTATCTCATTTCACAGATATACAATGAGAACCTACAATGTGCTGGATTTGTGGTGTAGAGGTGGGCGGTCTGGTCCTCATTGTCAGGTGTCTCTCTGGAACTTGCTAGAAACCCATCCTCCAGGGGGCCATGGAAAGGTGTTCACAAGGAGGTGTCTCATTGGAGACAATCTTCTACCAAATCCCCTGAAGAAGGTGCCGGGGAAGCTGCTAGCCACTGGGTGGCCCTGGCCACCATGCGGGGCAGGGACCCTGTGAAGAGGCTGTACCTGCTGCAAAGGCCAGGCCCTTGGGAAGCTGGGAGCACTGCTGAGCCTGCCTGCAAGTCCGCTGGAGCTAGAAATCAGAACGCTCTTCTCCTACAGGGTCCCCCCAGCACCCTCTACTGACAAAAATGAACGCTGTGCTAGCTGACAGAAGAACAGATACTTAGAGGGCCCAGATTCATTTTCATGCATCAGGCCGTGAAGGGAAAATTTAGAGCTGAGAGCATTACATAGGTAACTGACCCACACAATGAAAGCACATCACCCGCAGACCTACTCCTCAGGGGCTTCTCCTTTGAGTGTTTCGGTTTTAGGTTTTTCTAGTAGTTACTTTTAATACTACAGGCAGACCTCAGAGATATTGCGGGCTCTGTTCCAGACCACTGCAGTGAAGCAAATATTGCAATAAAACAAGTCACATGAATTGTTTGGTTCCCCAGTGCATATAAATGTTATGTTTATCCCATACTGTAGTCTATTAAGTGTGCAATAGCATTATGTTTTTTAAAAAGTACACACCTTAATTAAAAAATACTTTATTGCTAAAAATTGCAAAACCAATTACAATAATAAGATCAAAGATCAACGATCACAGGTCCCCATAACAAGTATAACGAATTTATAAGTTTGAAATATTACAGGAAAAGTTTGAAGTATTGAAAAGTTTGAAAAGTTTGAAATATTACAGGAATTACCAAAATGTGACACAGAGACACAAAGGGAGCAAAGGATGTTGGGAAAATGACACCAACAGACTTTGCTCAAGGGAGGGTTGCCATAAACTTTTAATTTGTAAAAAGTGCAACATCTGCAAAATGCAATAAAACAAGGGATGCCTGTAAGCTACTTGTAATTCTTGCTAAATCAATTTTAAGCATTATCTACTAATACTTTACTATGAAAAATGACAAACGTGGCCCACTTGGTCATCCCAGTGTTTCTTCATCATGACTGCAGTGACCTATAAAATTTTAAACAATATACTTGAGCTTTATTTCCACCTGTCATCTTTGGACAGTATTTTGTGACTTTTCCCTCTCAGAGAGCTGTCAGTGCCTATGTACTTTCTTCTACTGACCCTCTCCTCATTAGCACAGCCAACTGAGTTCTCTCAGTCTCAATGCTACTTTTACATTCCTACTATTACATTCTTTTTTTAAAAACTTATTATTATAATTAAGTCACCTGTGCTTTGTCTGGTGGTTGGTCTTGAAAACTGAACCCAATGAATTGCACTTTCAATGTTATGATTATGTAAATGTTATTCGTTGGAGTATTATTTATGGGCTCTTGGAGACATGATTGTAAACTTAAGAGCAAATATGTAAGCATTAAATAAGAAAGGTACTCTTCTTAAGGTCATATAGCCAATAAAACTTGGAGTTTTCTGGAAACCTTCTCAAAGTTATAGTGAGAGATGGAGGTGGGATGTCTCAAACCTAATTCTAATGCACTGATATTGAACACAATGCTGCACAGTAAAAAGTGCAGACGATGAGATTTTAGTCATAGAAAAGTAATTTATGTTCATAGCATTAAGTCAGGCAATACTGAGATGTCCATATGTTCCCATATGTATCCATCCATACCAGTGTCTGTGCTTACAGAAATATACTCATGTTTTTATTTTGGGTTTATTTATTTTATTCTTTTTTAGAAAAAAGGATTATACTATGCATATTATTTTTTAAAGCTTTTTATTTTGAAATTACTTTTTGATGAATAGATGGGTTCCAAAAATATCACAGAGTGTCTTGCAAGTCTTTTACCTTATCCTCTAATCCTAACATCTCACATGATTGGGGCATATTTATCAAAACTAAGAGTCTATTAGTTAACTAATAAACTAATATTAGTTGACGCTAACTGTTTAACGTTAACTAAATAATAGACTTTTATTTTCCACTGACTTTTTTCTGACTAATGTTCTTTTTCTGTTCCAGGATCTGCTCCAAGCTACCATGATGCATTTACTTCATTTAGTCTTCTCCCATCTGGAATAATTTCTCCATCTTTCCTTGCCTTATATGACCTTCACACTTTTGAAGAATCCAGGTCAGTTATTCTGTAGAGTGACTCTCAATTTGAATTTGTTTCATATCTTCTCATATGTAGGCATGTTTATGGCTCTAGGGCAAGACTGTTATAGAGGTGAAGTGCCCACTCAGTGCATCCTATCAGAGAATATTTGATATAAACATGATTTATTACTGGTGACATTAGCTTTGATAGCTTGGTTAAAGTGTTGTCAGCCTGATTTTCCACTGCAGTTACCTGTTTTACTTTTTCATACTCAGTTCATTACAAGTGACTTATTAAGTCCAACCTGCACTCAAGAAAAGTGAAATTAATTTCCATCTACCTCCTGAAGGAATTTCAAAGTACCTGTGGACCCATGTTAATAACAATGCAGTGATTACATATATTTAATGGTGATATTTGAAGGCTATATAAACGCCCTGTTTCTCCTTAAAGTTTGGTCAGCAGGTTTGCCTGGAGTCATTGCTGCTATTGGCCTCCAATGGTAACTTTCTATTCTCATTCCTGGGTTCGCCAACTTCCTGTTGGATTTTGTTTTTAATTTGCATACAATAAAACTTATTTTTATGGTGTAGAGTTCTATGGGTATTAAAAAATGCACAATCGTGTATCCACCATCCAGTACAATATAGCAGTGTCATTCCTGTGAAAATTCCTCTACGTAGCCTCTTAGTAGTCAGCCCTTCCCTCTTGCCTAATTCCTGGAAACCACTGATACATTAATCCTCTCTACAGTTTGACGTTTCCAGAATGCCCTGTAAATGGAACCCTAGGATGTGTAGACTTTGGTTCTGGCTTCCTTCACTTAACAAAATGAATTTAATATTTATCCATGCAGTAACATAAACCCATAGTCTGTCCTTTACATTGCTGAGTAGCGTTCCATCCTACAGATGGGCCACACTTTGTTTATCCATTCACATGATGAAGAACGTCTGGGTCATTTCCAGTTTGGGGTTATCATTAACAAAGCTCTTCCAAACATCCATGTATAGGCTTTTGAGTGAATGCATTTTTTAATTCATTCAAATAAAAACTAGTACTAAGAGTGCTGCACCCTATAGGAAGTATATGTGTAACTTTATGAGGAAAATGTCAAGCTTTTTCAAAGTGGCTCCACCAATCTGCATTCCCTCCAACAATGAATGAGAGTTCATTTGGCTTTGTATCACTGGTAATGTCAGGTTGTTATGGCTGTGGAGTTGTTTAGTTCTCTTTTGCCATTTTTATTAAGTGTGAAATGGTATCCAATTGTAGTTTTAATTTCCACTTCCCAATGACTGGTGAGGCTGAACATCTTTTCATACGCTTATTTGCCAAACATATACCTTCTTTAATGAAATTGTCTGTTCAGAATTTTTTTTCTCATTTTCTGTTGCTTTCTTTGTGTTGAGCTTAAAGGGTTCTTACTATGTTCTGAAGACAATCCACATATTTCTTTATGTTTAATTCCATTATTGTCTAAGAACCTGCTTTGTATGATTTATATTCCTTTTAATTGTCAAAGGTGTGTTTTGTTAACTGAGGTATAACTTATTAATGGTGACCTTTCAGTGTGCACTTGAGAAACATATGCATTCTTTTACCGTAGGAGGGAGTGTTCTATAAATATCAATTGGTCACATTGGTTGATAATGCTGATATCGTCATTCAGATTTTTCGATTTCGTACCTACTCATTGTATCAATTACTGAAAGACAAGTGTTGAGTACACTAACAATATATATGGCTTTGCCTAGTTGTCCTTTCAGATCTGTCAGTGTTTGCCTCATGTATTTGTAAGTCCTGTTCTTAGGTGCATACAGTATAAGATTGTTATATCTTCTTGATGAAATGATCCACACATGATTAACATATTATTTACTGTTATTTTACATTTTCTGTGTGGTACTTGTCACACTTGTGTCGTATCTGAGTCTGGTTCTGATGATTGTTTTGTCTCTTCAGATGGTGGGAGTTTCCTGTTTCCTTCCCCAAGTCTCAACGAGAGTCTATCAGTTCTGTAAGGCAGCAGATTTTATTTTTCTTTCCCCTTCTGTGAATTGCTGGTGGTTCTTGGACGAAAACCCTGAAGTCTGCAGCCTCACACTAGCCCAAACTCTCACACTAGCCACACTCAGCCCTTAGGATTTCATGAAAAAATTTTAGTTGAATCTTCTTACTGAACTAAGGTGTCTAGTAGTGTCTGCCCCGGGTAACAATTACATGAGCCTCATTTATCCTGCAAGTACTTGTCTCTCCCCAGATTTCTTGCTGGCTGTTGGTTCTACAAAGTCATTTCACTGATGGGTTTGATGAAAATTTTTAATTTACATTTTGTCCAGCTTTTTTATGTTGTTGTATGCAGTGGCCATTTTCAACTCTCCTACATCTCCAAGATGAAACTGGAAGTCTTATATTCTACATATTATTTTTAACTTGTTTTTTTTCTAATTTGAAATATCGTGGATATAGATCTATTTCCATTGAAATATCAGTATACTGAGATTTAGCTTAATTTGTTTAAATAGTTGCAAAACATTCTGAGTATGCACAGTACCATAATTTATTTAACGAGTCTCCTATTGATAGGCAGTCACGTTTTTAATAAATTTTTCATTCGTTTTTTTTCTCCTTACTAACCTTGCTGCTTGTTGGCTTGTTGGGACATTTAAACTGTTAGGCATTGAATTGTGTCCCCCTAAAATATATGTTGAAATCCTGCCCATCATCAGTACCAATCAATGTGATCTTATTTGAAAATAGGGTTTTTGCAGATGTAACCAACTTAAAATGAGTTCATTAATGTGAGCTCTAATCCAATAGATGGGTGTTCTTTTAAGAGGGAAATGTCATGTAAGACAGAGACACAGTCCGTGTGACAACAGAGGTGAAGATCGCAGTTCACTCTCATTATAGCTTTTGATTCTTGCTGGACCATGAATACAGCTGTTCACTGTTTCCCAAGGAAAGAGTAGTCTTCCCTTGGAAAACAGCACTAGATATTTCCCTGTCTTTTGTCATTACTTGTTCTCAAATTCTGTACCTCTATTCTCTTAGTCAGTTGTGTGTGTAAAGTGGGTTTCAGTGAACTTCTGGGTCTGACTTCCCAATAGAAGAATAGAATGGTACTGAGGTAAATAATGTGGTTATGGAAGTGACAATGATACTCATCAAATACTCTAACTATGCCCCTGAATTTCTCAGCTGCCCCGGCAATCCAGGTGACTACTTTTTCCAGCCAATGGGCCATGGGCGGAAGTACCATGTGTCACCAGCGTGTATTTGTAAACTGGCAAGGCATTCCCAAGATGCCTCTTCTGCCACAGCAACTGAGGAGGCTTCATTTTCAGGATTGTAAAGCTAGAAGACAGTAAAACCCTTTCTACATCTCTGAATGGGTAACTCTATTTGTACCAGACGAGCAGTATAAGTGAAAACAAAACTGTGGAATGATATTTAACTTCAGCATGACCTAGCCTATCCTGACAAATAAGAAAACAAGGAGTAACTTTATTCAAAACAGGAAAGCAGGTACAATGATAGCGTCACCTATCGAGCATGAAGAAGCAGATCTTAACCCAATAAGAAAATCAAGGAAGGCATCACAGAGTAGAGAGCATCTGAGTTAAATTTCAGAACTTAAAATCATGTGTCGTTTTACACTTGAGATCTCAGAGGCCCAGAATTGCCCTCAATCATTCAGTTAATAGCAACATAAAGACCAACCACTACAGCCTCTGAAATAGTACTTTTAAAGAAAATTGTGGTAAGAATTTGTTCATTTAAATAGTTTTGATTACACAGACATCAGAATTGACCCTCTGCAATTCTTAAAGATAATAGGAAATGAGAGGAAATAGCTATTTGAAGAAACTCCTTAGTGAGTACAAAACACTGCCCTCCTCTTGGCCACAGATGATTTTTTTTCTCAGGATCTCTTCGAGTCAGATTTTCTAACAGTACATCTCAACTCCATCACTAAAGTATCAGAAAAAAGTGAATAAACATATTTACATAGGATATAAATATATATGAGCCATTCATCAGGAAATTGAGATAATCTCTTAAAAACAGCATTTCTACTCATATTGGTCATTTATTATTTCCTTTGAGAAACTTACTAAAAGGCTCAGCATAAAGGGTCTATATTCATTTTCAATAAAATAAAATAAAATCCAGCTTTTGTAACTGGATCTAGGCCATGAAACTCCTCCAATACTTTTCCCTCTCCTATATAATTGTCATTTTGTCATAATTGTCTTGGAGGAAGTGTTTTATTTGTTCAACAAAAAGACTATCCTATGAATGAAAGAAATTGGCAGAGGCTTTTGGTATTAACTACCTGTGTCATTACAAAATTTCCCCAGCTAACATTTCTGAAAACATTTTATAGGTATTTTTGACAGCCTCTTAAAATGTTTAAGTGGTATTTTTTTATGCTTTAGTTATATCACAAGTTTTAACATCATATTGTAAAGTATTATATATATTTATAATATTAATATATAAAATACTTTATAAATATATTTAAAAACCTAATAACCTTACAGAATAAGTAGATCCAGAGCTCATACTCCCAGGACAGTCTTGAGAAATTGCTGGCGTCTCTACAGACTTAGTGGATCCAATGGTATGTATGATAGTCCACAGGTGGGTCCACAATGAAAGTTCATGTAGGTTGTACTCCACAAAAGACTCTTCCCCAAGGGAATAAGTAGAGTCCAAAATCCAGTCCACTCTCTGTTTACCAAGCTTTATTTCCTGGTTAAGCTGGATTAGGTGAGAGGAAGTGGCACTTTACACAGAAAGCCATAGGCTCACTAATCCACGTGCCCCAAGTCAGAGTCCTTCCAGAAGGGTAACACCTTCCCTCTTCTGTATACCCCCTTGACAGAGTCAGCAGTGATCTCTTCTATATCTTTAGATCAGAGAGTTCTCATAATGGTTTACAAGTGTGGTGGAATATCAAACCCCATCGACCCTTGAATTGAAAGGGAATTTTTTAGACCAGTCCAAGACCTACCAACAAACAAGACATAGAAAAAACAAAACCAAAAAAACATAGAAGCAACAGGCACACCTATTACAGTTAGTGGAATTAAACATTAAAGTAACTCGAATTAATATGCTCAAAAAAAGACTTCTTAAATTTTTAAAGATTAAAAAACATTTAAATGAAATAAAATGGAAACTCTAGAACTATAAAGATATATAATGTCAAAAATTACGATATTAACAAATGAGTTTAACTGCAGAGGTATGCAGCTTAAGAGAGAATTAATAAACTGGAAGATAATTCCATAGAAAACACCCAGAGTAAAGCACAGAGAAAGAAGAAAAAAATAGAAAATACTGAAAAAGGCATAAAATTATACATGAGTTATGGTGAAAAATCTAACATGAGTTATTGGAGTCACATAAGGAGGGGAAAGAATGAGGTAGAAGCAGTGCCTGGAGATACCAACAGAATTTTCAAAACTAGTGAGAGATATCAAGCCACATATTCCAAAAGCACTGTAAACTCTAATCAAAATAAATACCAGAAACAAACTAACAAAAATATAAAAAGTAAAAGAAACACATGTAGGCATGTAAGAATGAAATGACAGAAAACCAATGACAAAATGTGAAGAGCAGCCAGGGATCAGGGTGGTTTTTTTAAAAAGTCACAATATCCTCAGAGAAATAGTAATAATACTGGAAGCTGACTTCACAAAAGAGATGGGAAGCCAGGGAAGAATGTGCTCAAAGCAAATGAAAAGAGCTGGTTAACTAGAATTCTGTACCCAGAAAAATGGTCCTTAAAAAACAAAAGTAAAAAAGGACATTTTCAGACAAGAAAAAACATAATATAATATTGGTAAACTCACACACAAAAAGATATTAAAGAGATTTTTTTTTTTAGGGAGAAGGAAAATGAACCCAAGTGGAAATAGAAATGAAAGAAAGAATAAAAACAAACGAAAGAGTAAACATGTTGGTAAATCTATAGGAATATTGACTGTATAAAACAATAATGGCAATAATAATGCCTCGAGGAGTTTGAATATATATAGTTTTAAAATTCATGAAAATAACACATAGGAGAAAGGTAATTAAATTTAGTGAGTTTAGTGAGTTTCCAAACAAAAACTTTGCTTTGTTTGGAAAATGATAGCAATACTAATTTATATTGAACTATAATAAATCAAAAAAGCACGTTTAATTTCTAGATGTGGACATTCATAAAATAATAGTAACAATCTATAAAAAGGAGAAAAGTTGCATAATGCATCCCCTTTCACATATGCAAAAAGAAAATTATTAACTACAGAGACAACTGAAATTATTTTAAACAGAAAAAGTAAAAATAATGTAAAAGAAATAAAACACAATTGTATACTTCGTAGCTCAGCTGTACATAATATTTGTTAAAATCACAGAATATAGTTGCCTAATATTAGTCTAATTACAAGTAACATATTAAGAAGTCATTGAATCATATGTAAAATGTAAACATTAAGGAGATACAGTATAGAAAATAAAGGAATAACAAAATACATTAAAAATATTGAGGTAAAGACCATAAGAAACAGCTAAACGTGTTGAAAATCATTGCCTCTGAGAATCAGGGTAAAGACAGAAGGACAAGTAGATGGTGATTTTTCATTGTAAGACTTAATAGAAATATTTTACATTGGTGAAGTAAAAAAATCAAATTAAAATTTAAAATAAATAAAGAAAAATCTTTATCCAAGAACGAGTACCCAAAAAAGCTGAATATTTAAGTAGCTCAGGCAATTAAAAACCTCAAAGGTGAATAAAATTCCCTATTAGATCTTAGTATAAGCAATGGAATGGCTCCTTCATTGAGAACTGTTGCGATGCTTGCAATAAATGAAAAAGAGAAAGAACAACTATTGATTTGAACTTCTCTCTTTTGAGATCAGCAGACTTTTCTTCAAACTAGAAATGTTAGCATAACTGTCGTTTGCACCCTGTGAGAAGAAAGGCAACATACTAACTTCCTCCCAGAATCACTGACAGAAGTCTTTCAGAGAAAAATCCTTCAAAACTTGTAGGAGGCTAAACTACTAAATTCTCAGAGGAAAATAAAGCACATTATAGAAATTTCAGTACGTTTGATAGATTCCTCCCAAATTTTTAAGTACATAATTTGTGAATATTTGAAAAAAAATAATGATCACAAGTAAGCTACATAGGTTGCTTAATTAAGAAAAGGAAGTCAATTTTTTCTTTAATTACATAAACAAAAATGAATGCTCTCTCTATACAGCAGGTCTTGAATTCTGCAATACATTTGAGAAAAGTCTATTATGACATGCTTAAATGTACATGATTCAGGAAAAGGTGGACAAAACCTGTGGAAAGGTTTACTTAGGAGACAAAAATGTCTACAAGAACTTTTGCCTAAATTGCATTTGCCGTGGTGGGTTATTTATTAATTTATCCAACAATTAACTACTGCCTGTCCACAAAACTAAGCACAATGCAAGACACTAATGGGATAGTAATGAGTAAGCATAGACAAGCTCTCCCATTCATAAGATTACAATTTACAGACGGATGCATATGGTTAAATATATAATTATAATAAATTGTAACAGATTTTATGATATCGATGTATAGAGTATGATGGGAGAAGTAAGAAGTGGTTCCCAGAGGAACTGAAATCCAAATGAATCTTTGAAGGATGAACAGGAACAAACATGTACTAGCCTGTTCCTGAGGTGAGATGAGTATAGTGTATCTGAAAACAATCAGAGTACCTTAATATTATCAGCGTGCAGAGTAAACGTGGAGTGGGAGACCTGTAGAGAGAAGACGAGAGACAGCATCAGAGGCCAGGTGTGAATAAGACAAGCCACCTTAACGAGTCATCCCTGGGAGGCCCCTACAGCAGAGGAGTGATGAGATCAGATCACCTTAGAAGGACCGCTCTGGCCACGGTATGGAAAGTGATTTGAAGGCTGACAGCACTGGAATCGTAGAAACATGGAGGAGGTCCCTGGGATGATTCAGACAAAAGTTTAGATGGGGGATGCAGTGATTCAACAGAAGGATTAGAAGGAAGTAGGCAGATTCAGGAGGTTCTTAGGAAATGACTCAGGAGAACTTGGGAACCGATGACTCTGGAATGAGGTGTTGTATCTGTCCTGGGCTGTTCACCTCGATACAGAGCATAGAGGATACACATGAGAGGGACAGTCATGGGTTAGTCTGGGGCATGTGAAGTATCTATTTGGATCTATGTATTCAAGGTGGGGAATCAGTAGACATCTGGATATCAGCTTTGAAAACAGTGAGTAGCTAGAGAATGAAGCTAGATTTCTGGCAGTCATCAGGGTCTAGATAGGAATTAAAGACACAGGAGTGAATGAAATCTCTCAGGGGGGCTTGTGAAATGAGGATAGACCGGGGCTAGGAGGCAAAGCTGATAAACACTAACTTTCAGGCAGAGATTCTCAAGGGATTGCTAGAATTAGGATCAAATCTGTGCTTGTTAAATCTTCGAAAGGCTAATCTCTTATGGTGAGACCCACAGGATTTCTATTCATACTCAAGCTTGGCAACCAGTGATCTGAAGATTTGCCAAAGGGAAAAAGATCAAGCAGGAGGTGTTAAAGGAAACAATTAGAGAAATTTAAGGGAAAACAACAGAGGCTGAAATTGTTTCAAAAAGAGGTGGTGGTCAATAGTGACAGATGTGTCCAAAATTTGAGTAGGGAAAAGTTGGGAATTACTATTGGGTCAAACCCAGGCATTTGGTTGATATCCTCGAGAAATGCAGTTTCAGAGGAGCCAGGAAATCAGGAGACAGGCTGCCCTAGGAAATTGTAGGGATGGAGAAGGATGGCAGAGCTGGTTAGAGGAAAATGAGTAGACAAACAGACACGCTCTAGAGGTATGGCTGTACAACGTTAACCAGGGGTACAGAGATGGGAAACAAAAGTGACACGGGGAACTCTTTACAAGATGGGGGAGACTTGAGTGCTAATGGGAAAGGAAGTGAGAGAAAGTATGTGATTTTGGGGCTCAGCCTGAAGAAAGATGCAGTCCAGAGGTGACGTGGAAAAATTGGTTTCAGAGAGGAAGAACAACAGCCAACGAGTTGTGACCAAAGAGGAGGGGAAATGTTGGACCCCCTGGCATTTGAAGATTTGGTGGCAAGATTTTTCACAGCTCTCTTCAATCAGATGAGTCTACAAGTATTTGGGGGGTGGGGGGTTTCTTCTTTCTCATTTGGTTTAGTGGCTTTTTGGTGCTGTTTCCATATCCATGATTTGGGCAGTTTTTTACAAAACGAATTCAATAGTTTAGGGGAAAAAGAAACTTTTTCAATGCTTTGGAATCAATTATGTAGTATGGAAATTACTTGTTTCTATTTTTTGTTTGTTCCTCTGTTTTTGTGAGTCAACTACAAGTCAGAATAGTCTTAGCTTTGCAATATATGCTTTTGACTAATTCTCAAATATCCCTGATGATTGACTTTTTTTAAAAGAGAAAAACCCTTGAGACGAAGTGAGAGAGTGGCATGGACATACATACACTACCAAACGTAAAATAGATAGCTAGTGGGAAGCAGCTGCACAGCACAGGGAGATCAGCTCCGAGATTTGTGATCACCTAGAGGGGTGGGATAGGGAGGGTGGGAGGGAGACGCAAGAGGGAGGGGATATGGGGATGTATGTATACGTAGAGCTGATTCAGTTTGTTATACAGCAGAAACTAACACACCATTGTAAAGCAATTATACTCCAATAAAGATGTTAAAAAAAAAAAAAAAAGCCCTACCTGTTGTCAATATCTGGCAGAGAACAGACACTCAGTGCACATTTTGAATGAAGAAGGAGACAAATCAGCCCCGTGCCTTCCACATTGCCCTCCAAATACATTCTACCTCTTGTAATTACAGCTCAGTTTCCAGCCGGGAGGCTTGAAGCCACATAAACTATTGGCATAAATTGAATCTCTGCTATTTGCCAGGCATTGTGCTAAGCCCTCTAACTTCAGGGCAATTTTCAGTTGTCCCCAACTCTCTCCTCACCATCTACATCTGCAGATCCCACTCAAACTAATTCTACTCAGAGATGCCCCTGGATTCCTGCCTTTTCTCTCTCTATCCTAGTGATGATACCTTCATCCTCTACCTGATGACCTCTCACCTGGACACCTAACAAGCCTCCGGTGTGAGTCCCCACCACCACAGCCAGTCTCTCCCCACTCCCTCCACCTTTTACATTCCTAGTAAAGTTATCCTCCAAAAAAAATTCAAAATCATTCACATCACTGACTGATTTTAAAATGTTGACTATTTGTGACTAGTTTGGATAAAATCCCAAATTCTTTAGCTTGAATGGTCCTTATTTCGGCCACACTTCTTATCCACATTCATTCTCAACTCTCTCCCACCCCACAGACCCTCCACCATACTCACAGTCTTGCTGTTCCCTAACCCTCCCTAGGTCCCTTGTCTCTGCTTCTGCTTAAATTGCCCTTTGCACCTTCATCTTCTCCCAAATGCCTGCCCACCCTTTACAATCGAGATCAAATGTCACCTCTTTAATGGAACTTCTCTCACATCCCCACACACAATTATTTCCTATCTCTGTAATGTCACTCATCACTGTGCATTCTTATTTACCTTTAAAATCACTCAAGTTGCTCCTCAAAGCAGGGAGACAGGCTCCTTCTCACCCCCCACTGTGTTCCTGGTACCTAGAAGTGTCACATTCAATCTTGGATTAATTTGCTAGGGCTGCTGTAGCAAAGGACCACAAGCTGGGTGGCTTGGGCAATGAAGATTTACCATCTTGGAGCTCTGGGGTCGGGAAGGCTGAAATCGAGGTGTTGGAAAGCTGGTTTCTTCTGAGGGCTGTGACAGAAGGATCTGTCCAGGCTTCTGTCCTTGGCTTGTACATGATCATCTTCTCCCTGTGCCTCTTCACAACATCTTCCCTCTGCACATGTCTCTTTGTGTTCAAATTTTCCCTCTTTACAAGGACACCAATCCTACTGAATTAGGGGCTCACCTTGCTCAGTATGACCTAATTTTATCTGATTACATCTGCAAGGACCCTATTTCCAAATAAGTTCACATTCTGAGGTCCTGGGGGTTCAATCCATAACAAATGCAACGGATGAATGCTTGTTGAAGTAGTGCATGAGCACACAATGAAGGAAGAAATGAAGGAAGCATCATCACTCTGTCCTTTGAAATGTACCCCATCATTTCCTTTCCTCCCAAATCCCACCAGCTATTTTCTTCACTCTTTCTCAGGTAACTTTTTATTGATCGCTGCTATAAGGCTCTATTTCCCAATCCAGCCTTCATATTTCTGCCATATTATTCTTTTTCAATGCTCTTTACACCAACTCATTTATCTGACTAAGGGTCTACCACGGCTCACTTTCTCCTCCTGTATCAAGTCTAAAAACACCCTACCTCCTTCTAAGAACTATTCTAATCTGACTCTATCTTATTTATTATAGGTTAGGCAATGTATGGGCTTGGCCTGTGTGCATATCTACACGAGGCTGGGAACCTCGTGAGAACCTGAGAGGAAATGAGGTCTAAAAATTGACCACATATTTTAAGTAGATGAAATCTAGAAGGAGGCCTGGGAGGGTTATGCGGCTCAGCAGGCTGAGCAACACGTCAGAAGAATCTGATGAATAAACAGGCAAATGCAAATAGAGCATCAGGAGCTCTACACAAAGGAGCAGTGGGTCCCAACAGGCTGGTGGAATCCAGCAATAGGAAATCTAAGGGCAGGTGAAATTCTGAACTGCAGGGAAGCAGACCATACAGGAAAATGTATCTCTGGGTTAAAAAGCACAAGCCACTGGGATACAGTTCAGAAGGAGGGTCCAGGTTTTCTGGTTGAGCCATTAGACCCATGAAAACAAACAAAATACAACCTAGGGCTGGAAGGGTTGAGCACCAAGGAACTGAGGTGAGAGCAAAGAGGACATGGGAACCAAATGAGTCATCCCAGTTCATTCAAGCTGGGCACAAGAATAATGGAGCCGCACAGGAATGGGATGAAAAACTAGGCTTATGTAATCAACCTTCCCTCCCAACCAGGAAGAAAATATGTACAGATAAAATATTATTTTTGTTATTATTTAACAAATATTTTACACATAAAACAACTGCTATTTAATATTATTTAAAGACTTAAATGTATGATCTGAAACCATAAAACTTCTAGAAGAAAACATAGGCAGTCTGCTCTTTGACACAGGTCTTAGCAATAGTTTTTTAGATGTGTCTCCTCAGGCAAGGGAAACAAACAGAAAAAAACAAATGAGACTACATCAAACTGGAAAGCGTTTGCACAGCAAAGGAAACTATCAACAAAACAAAAAGGCTGCCTGCTGAATTGGAGAAGATATATCTGACAAGGGGTTAATATCCAAAATACACAAAGAACTAATACAACCAATATCCAAAACAAACAAACCGATTAAAAGGTGGGCAGAAGATCTGAATAGACATTTTCCCGAAGTCTTACAAATGGTCAACAGACACATGCAAAGATGCTCAATATCACTAATTATCAGGGAAATGCAAATCAAAACCACAATGAGATATCACCTCACACCTGTTAGAATGGCTGTTAACAAAAAGACAACAAATAAAAATTGTTGGTGAAGATGTGGAGAAAAGGGAACCCTGTACACTGTTAGTGGGAGTGTATATAAATTTATGCAGCCACTATGGAAAACAGTATGGAGAGTTTTCAAAAAGTTAAAAATAGAACTACCATACAATACAGCAATTCCACTCCTGGCTATTTATCTGGAGAAAACATAAACACTAATTTAAAAAGATATATGCACACCTAATATCATTGCAGCAGTATTTACAAGAGCCAAGATATGAAAGCAATCTAAAAGTGCCCATAGATAGATGAATGGATAAAGAAGATGTGGCACACGTATACAATGGAATATTACTCAGTCATAAAAAGAATGAAATCTTGCCATTTGCAATAACATGGATGGACCTACAGAGCAGTATGCTAAGTGAAATAAGTCAGACAGAGAAAGACAAATGCCGTATGATTTCACTTATGTGTGGAATCTAGAAAACAAAACAAACGAACAAACATAATAAAACATAAGCAGAGCCATAGATACAGAGAACAAGCATGTGGTTGCCAGAGGGGAGGGGGATGGGAGAGGAGAGAAATAGGTGAGGGAGATTAAGAACTACAAACTTCCCGTTACAAAATAAATGTCATGGGTATGAAATGTACAGTGTGGGGAATATAGTCAATAATTATGTAACATCCTTGTATGGCGACAGATGGTAACTAGAATTTTCGCGATGATCATTTTGAAATGTATAGAAATATCAAATCATTATGTTATGTACCAGGAACTAACATAGTGTTGTATGTTAATTATACTTCAAAACAAACAAGCAATCTCATCGAAAAAGAGATCAGATTTGTGGTTACCAAAGTGGGGCTGGGGGGAGGGAGGATTGGATGAATGTGGTTAAAAGTTACAAGATTCCAGTTATGAGATAAATACATACCAGGAATGTGAGGTACAACATGATAAATAACAGTGTTGTACATTATATACGAAAGTTTTAAAGACAGTAAATCCTGAGTTCTCATCACAAGGAAAAATATATTTTCTATTTCTTCAATTCTGTACATATAGGAGAAGATGACTGTTCACCAAACTTATTGTCGTGATCATTTCATGATGTATGTAAATAAATTCATATGCTCTACACCTCAAACTTCTACAGTACTGTATGCCAATTATATATCAATAAAATTGGAATAAAAATATGATTTTGACATTTTAAAAAGATCCACAGCGGTTTTTCTGGTTTTAAAAATTTGTGACACAGGGGGCACAACATGACGTGAGGATAAATGTTTCCTAAAATATCAGTAACGTTTTCTCAATGAATAATCACAGCAGAGGGAGAAGAAGCCCAGCAGGTCATGAGAAGTAGACACAGATTTCCAGGCTATCTCCACAGTTCCTTGTAGGAGCTAGTAACCCTCTGATGGGCTAAGCCTCTCTTCTCTTATACTTACCTTATATGGTTGTCTTAGAACCAAATGAAGCAACGTATGTGAAAATTGCTGTGTTGACTAGAGGATGCATTTCAAAAGCTTGTCACCACCATCAAGGATAATAGTACAGCAGTAGATAATATACCACTATAGTAACATACTAATAGTAAGAGGACTAGTATTTAAAATCTTTGCTGCTGAGAATTCCCTTGCGGTCCAGTGGTTAGGACCCTGCGCTTCCACTGCAAGGGGCACCGGTTGGATCCCTGGTCAGGGTACTAAGATCCCACGAGCCGCATGGTGTGGCCAAATAAATTAATTAATTAATTTAATTAAATCTTTGCTGCTAAAGGAAAATGTGACCTCAGAGAGGTGTGCTTTTCTGCTATTCGTCGTTCGTTTTATGCCCTTTGGCCCTTGTCCAAGAGGTGCAGCAGCTTCAGATAGAGACCCAGCACAACAAAGGGCAGGAGATACTGCAGGAAGATGGTGCCGGCGGAGGACTCTTTCCTCCCTGCCCCCATCCCCCTCGGGTGCCTCTCCCCCAGGCGGGCTCAGCTCCCCTGCCAGTACCACAGTGACAATATGAGATATCGCATCTGAAAGAAGCACAGCCAAATATTTGATTTGGACGATTACACTGAAGATGCCTCATCACAACTGTGGGTGCCCAGATTACCAACTCCTTGCTCTTGGCTTCCGTACACTTTGCAGTGAGTACAAACTGCACAGAGAGCTCGTTACAACACTGATGGAAGGGATCCCAAATGGCTGATGTGCGGTGTCTTGTTTGGGGAAGGAGTTCACTGATGAGGAATAAGCTGCGGAGGCAAAATGCTGTTGTTTTTCCTGTCAAGGCAAATGGTACTAAGCACATGGCAAGCGCGTTTTAATTTTTTTTTTTTTTTTCCTTTCTAACTTGGATTCAGAAATCCTTGGCTATGAGAAAGCAATTCTTTTTCAGGCAGTAGTCACCATGACTTTTACCCTTCCCTCCTTGACACACCACTGTCTCCATTTCTGTTAACATCAGTGACAAAAATTACAGATCCTGAAGGATCTCTAGTCTCAGCTGTTTCGCCCCCTCCCCTTCCGGTATTAGCTGTTTCTGACACCCTCTTGTGTTCCTGTTTCAATTTGACTGAAACGTAAATAAAACCATTGTGCCTCATTAGCGACAAACAATACCTTCTTTATATTTTTACTCCATGGGGATAGTATCCTTTAAACTTTATGCAGCAACTCTTAACGTCCCTAAAGTAGAAAGGAGACCAGGACTTCAGATTTCCCCACATCTGATTGCAAAATGAAAGGTACACTGTGTTTTTATTTTAAATGTATAAAAGCGAATTTCTCATTCAAAAGTATCCAGTCTTCCTGTCATTGCTTTCAGTGATAATAGTTGTTATTAGAAAATCCTGGAGGATCACTGAAATGCAAGATTGGTGAGACTTTGGTCATTACACACGTACATACACATACACTGCACATTCACAGACATTAATTATGTGAGAACATAAATAGATGCACGTGCATAACGCAGAATCCTGATGAGGTTCACATTTTGTATCTAGGGTTGTTTATCTTCGCATGTATTCACATACATTCCCACTTGCGTACAAACACAAGTATATCACATGCCAACTTGTATATATACCTAAATCAAAGTCTTTAGAATGATCTAGAAAAAGGATTAAAGTGACCAGATGCGCGTATGTTTTAATAGATGTCCCTTCTTGATTTTCATAGCCTGACCTGAAAAAAACATCAAATCATAATAAAGGATGCAGAATAATTTGCTTCTGCTGTCAAGTTAGTTTGTTAGCCCTGCGTTAATCATGCCAAGGTTGTGGGTTTGGTCCCCAGGCAGGCCATTTACGTCTGTTCAGCTCCAGAGCACCAAGCTGCACTTGAACCCACATCAGTCATGAGATGAATGCACCACAAAGACTTGAGGTTGAGCATGTGAGGTCTGGAATAGACTCCATGGCTGTAAAGCCCAGCTCTCCACTCCCCAGATATGTGATTTCCAACGTTACGTAGCCATCCTAAGCTTCCATCTCCTCATCTGTAAAATTGGAATAATAATTATATTTCTCTCCTCAAACTGCTGTGGAAACTAACTGAGAACACACACAGCACAGAGCCTGCTGGGGATGGAGGCTGGGACAAGAGATGGTATCAATATTCGTCACTTTGTTACCAGGGAACTAAGCAGTTATGTTGAGTGGATCATATAAATTCCATCCAGCGATCACAGCTCAGGAGCAAGTTTGAAACCCAGGATGATGAGTTTGAAGAATTTGCTTCCTGCAAATTCAAAACTAATGGAAAAATAACTGGCTTATTCCCCAGCTCTCTATTCCCTGATTAATTATTTGAAAGGTTTACAAAACGAATTCCACGGCTTAAAGCCCAATTAAACCTTGCGTGAAAAAGTGAAAAAAAAAATCAATATATATAGTATAAACTTCAAAAAATATATAGTCAACTTGTCAAGGAGAAATATATGCAGAGAAGAAAATTAACTGTATTCTCCATGCATTCCTATTTCAACTCTACTTTCTACTGTCTTTTCCACTAGTATTGCTCTTATAATTTCACTGAGTCCCCCAGAAGAGCTTTTAGTAGAAAGTGGAGTCATTCAATTACTTTATCTAGGTCCTAATTCATCTATGTTAATATCATAAATAAGATACTATGTGATGAACCTAAATGTTTTTTGGATATATTAGGTAATTTTTCTATGTGATGATTTACCTGCTATCATTAAAACTGATTCTAGAAGGCTATTCAGTTTGAAACGTACTGTAAGTCCCAGACTCCCTTTACTTTTTCTGTGTTCACTAATATTGTAATTTCTTCTCACAGTATTGGTTTGTGTAGCTTCTTTGGATTAATTTTTCCATATGTTTCTAATTCACTCTCTAGAGAAATCAAGGTCACGTATAAACAAAACCTCAACTTGTTAAAAAGTAGAAAAAAGAAATCAAACCAATTATTTGCCATCATTTCCCACCTTTATATTTGTTTCTCCCACCAGATAATCATTTAAATGAATTCCACTTGTGATACTGACATGGTCTATTTTATAATTAGCTGTAACATAACCTAAATCTTAAACAAAGTGTCTTATAGAACATCTAGCATCTTAGAACCACTTGGAACAAATTCTTTTTAGCACTTACCAAAACCTTCTCACAGAGAGCTTCTGGAAAATTATTGAGTGTTTCCAAAAATCTCAATCCAATTTAAAATGTTTGTATTACTGACTTATTCTATATTTTACATCTACATGTAGCTTTACCATTATTTATGCAAATTCATCTTCGTGTTCCTTCATCTTAATTTTCTCTAAATTTATGTTGATTCAATCTCTTTTCCTTCTTATACTAAAATAAAGTGAAAAAAATTAAAAACTAAAATTTCCACCCATGATACATTTAATAAAACCAAACAATGAAGTTTTATTTAAATTACCTCCTCACCTGATATTTAAATATCAAAATGTTCAAATCAGACCACAGACAACATGTATGAAAGGGTAGCACCTATGTTGAACTCAAAATCTTATCTCTTACCTGCTAGTAAATATAATGCGATTATCACCTATCAGGGGGTGTAGAAATGAGAGAATTTTCCAAATATGGATTCATCTGCATTTTTTTAAAGTAGTAAAGAAAGAAATAAAACTACTATGAGATGTTGTTTACTAAGATGCTGGTTATTCCTCTTGGGACTTTTGCTGACAGTTTAATGAGGCTTCCTAAAAATAGTACCCGGCATAGAGATTTACACTGACCACACAGGAAAGCAAGAATAAAACATCGTGGGGTGGAGAGGGCCAAATCTCTCCCTTCTGTCTTTTCCCCCCCGTGAATGTCTGCTAAAGCTTAGCTAGCAAGACTGGTATCTGTCATCACCCAGTTGCTGTGCTCTGAATGCATTAGGGGCACAATGAAAACAGACCCCAGTCCCTGTCGTGAGCCCACAAAGGATACTTGAGAATTTGAAGATGTTCTCCCTGCACCCAGAGGCCAAGGCAGTGCCTTTTTTGGTCGGGGGACTGGGATTTTGGTGTACTGTTCCCCAGCATGGCTCTGTATGATTTTTCAGCTATGGCATATTAGGAGGACGGGGAGATACCAAAAGAACATTTTAATAAAGAACAGTATAACACTAATCTGGAGATTGGAGCAAGAAGGACTCCAGCACAAATCAATTTCCTTTCCACTGGTACATGGTAGTCCTGGGCCAAGGTTGTGAAGCAGGGTATTATTTGTAGCAACCATGGATAAATTATTTTCTGGTTTCATGCTTCGATTTTTAACCAATTCATGTTGCTCATGGCAAAAGAGAATAAATAAATAAACAAACAAACAGTCCAAGGAAAGGTGGAAAGCACAGGAAAGGTGATGAAGCTTTTCTTAAGATTTAATGAGTGCTGGAAGGGGATTCCGCTCAGGGAGAGAAGGTATCGCAGAAGCCGAGGGCTGCTGAGATATTTTCTGCAGCATCAGTGGCTGAAGTGGCTTCGTGTGGTCCTTCCTGCTACCCGGTACCTCCTATCTTGTGATGAGCAATAAATATTAATGGAAGATGAAAAACGCATGAAGAGGCAGGCAGGAGCCTAGTGCCAGAGGAAAGGAGAGAGAAAACTGGAGAAGGCTTTCACTCCCATTTCAATCTGGGTAAATGTAAGGAGTCCGAGAAGCATGAGGAAATCCTCAAAACTGAAAGAATAGGAATGGGACGGGGCAGCAAATTGATAATGATTTTTTAATTATTCTAAACCTGCTTTTGCTACCATTATATGGTTTGAAAGGAGCTTCATCATGACTCATTTTTCTCAAAAACTCTGAGAACAGGGGGAATGAGACACATAAATCAAAGGGCGACAGAAAATCAAAGTTGTGGAGGAGTTCAGCTTTGGAAAAAAACATGTAATGAAAAACGGAGGGAAAAAGAAAATGCACAAAATACTGAAACATAAGTAAGATTTGAGACGCAAACACCAGGGAAGGAAAGAGAACATGGGACAGGTTTGCCTTTAGTTTTTGTTTTGCTTTTTAAGTTGGTATTAGAGGTCATGCTTAATGAGATTTTGGGTTGGGAAAAATAAAGTTGACTGCCATTTCAAGCAAAAGAGAGCCCGTGCTAGGGATGATATTTCCTGCAACCACGGCATCATTTGCTGATGTTCTGAAACCCAGGGTGTTCTGGAGCCCTGCGCTGATACTGTTGAAGCCAACAGGAGAGCAGGCGCTTGAGTTACACAGAGTCTGCAAGTTAGGGGACCATGGCTAATTCCTTCCTTAATACACTTGTCTTGTGTATACTTGTTGTTTGTTTTTAATAAGATTTTCTGACCTAGGAAGGGTCTTTAGACAATTAATATAGAGGAAGATAAAGGAAAGTAGAAGAGAGAAGCAGATAGCTTTTAATGATAACAGAAGTACATCAGTGAGTTCTTTATTTTGGTAAAACAATTATTTGGATGATAAGAATAATAATAAAATTTTTTATTGTTTTAATTTGTCATGTGTCATCAGGCCTCAGTATAACCAGCCACTGCATTGTTTACATGTATCATGATGTATTTAACATAAGCCAATTTGAATTTAATTAATCAACAGATTCAATGACGATGATGATATCCTTTGTAAATAATGTCTATGATGAACATTTTAATGCCTGAAAGTAAAATTGCTGGGGCAAAGAGTGCAGAGTTGTTACTGATCTGGGAAAAGGGAAGATGTCAACAATAAAGTTTAAAAATAACTTAGCAAGGCAGTGTTATAAAGAAGGAAACAGTTTATTTCCTGTTTAGAGAAAATTAAGATGAAGGCACATGAAGATGAATTTGCATAAATAATGGTAAAGCTACATGTAGATGTAAAATGTAGAATAAGTCAGTAATACGAACATTTTAAATTGGATTGAGCTTTTTGGAGACACAACAATTTTCTAGAAGCTCTCTGTGAGAAGGTTTTGGTAAGTGCTAAGAAGAATTTCCTCCAAGTGGCTCTGAGATGCTAAAGGTTCTATAAGATGCTTTGTTTGTTTAAGATTTAGGTTATGTTACAGCTAATTATAAAATAGACCATTTCAGTATCACAAGTGAAATTCATTTAAATGATTATCTAGTGGGAGAAACAAAACAGTCAACTGCTTCTTACTAGTTTGTAGTCACAACCCGGCCTTTGTCGAGTCACTCCTCGGAAGACCTGGCCCCTGAATGCTGCAAGGTGGCCTGCAGCTCCATCCTGGCTCTGCCCCTCTCTGGGACAGCCATCCTGGGTTTTGTTTCTATAAATCATATTCTACTTGCAAATGGATCCGTAATTCCTTCCTCCATCCTTATGAGGAATTTGGTATGTTTTGAATGTGGAATTCTGTTAATATTACCAATGATAAAGAAAACATTGGGTATGGTGTATATATATATATATGTATATATATGTTATATATATATATATATATATATATATACACACACACAGTTTCCCAACTCTACATAGATTCCCCACAGACACACTTGGATGTGGATGATACCCCTGCTGTTGAGTAATGATTCACCAGGCATGAGAAGCTCCTTTGGGTGAACTTACTGGGTCTTCACGTTATCCTGAATTTTCCCAGCTGCTTAGATAGTCTTTCCATTATAACTCTGCCCACTTTCCAAGTACAAAATCTTATCCAAACAGCTCTAACACTTTCCTAGGTATTTCATCTGACATTGGTAAAGGGAAGGGCAGTTTCCCAGGAACACCAGGTCCCCCTTTTAGACATAGCTGGGGTTTATTCCTTAAAGCAGTATACACACTTTGATTTGGTTATGAGTTTTGAAAGGATAACTGTCCACCATATGACTACATAGATCTAAGCATATTAAATAAAATATGACATATCATCTTAAATATATAGCTGACATTACAAGAAAGGAAGAAAAATCCACAGACTCTGAAAATAAAGAAGCTGACAATCTACATGGTAAGTGAGTACTGATGCTTTAACAGTCATCAGGGCATTTGCTTGTCCGTGTAACCCAGCAATGTATGTTTCTAACGCCTACGAAGTGAAGAAGACAAGGTGATGAGATGAAGCTAAGATAGTGACTTAAAACTGGGTCTGAGTTTACCTTTAGCATAAAGGTACATTAGAAAAAACAGTCCATCACCCAATAAGATAAGGGAATGACTGAGGCTTGTCATGGTTTGGACTTTGCCTGGAAATAAAATTGTTCTCTGAAGATTCATAACCATAATACTACCTTCCCTTGGATTTGGGGTTTGAATTTACATTGCATTGAAGGTCCAGAAAACCCTAAACTGAGAACTTAACATGGAAATCCATCTCAGATTTTAACAGAACTAAGAAATACAGATGCCCCCCTCTCAAGAAGTTCAGATAATGGAATGATCAGGCATAAATTCTAAAATAATTATGTTTAAAATAATGAAGGAAAGAAAATTAAGATAGTCTCAAAACTTGAGAGAGGAATGCAGTATTAAAAATTAAGTGTATTTGAAAAGGAACCAAAGAAAAATTCTATGAATAAAAAAAATTGTCATTAAATTTAAACACTTAATGGGTGAGTTAAACAGCACATTAGACACAGATGAAAAGAAAATTCAAATACCGAGAGATAGATTTTTATGGAGGCACAATGGTCAGAGAAACATCAAAAACAACTTAAAAGAAGAACAAGTTAGGGGACTTGCCCTACCAAATAACAAGATCTATTTAATAAAGCAATATTTTATAGCAATTGGAATAGAATAATGTTGGTGCAGGGATAAACACAGTGTAATAGAGAAAAAAGCCATAATACTCAGAAACAGGCTCACAATATATGCAAACCTGATATATGACATGGTAAATCAGTTGGATAAGGATGCATATTTCTGGGACAACTGGTTACACACATGGAGAAAAAAAATGAAGTATATCCCTACCTTATACTGTACACAGACATCAATTTCAGCTTCTCTTCCTCAACCCTCCCCACTGCTCTCTCCTCCTTCTCCTTTTAGGAAAGGAAATTTTAAAAATAATTTAGTTTATCCTGATATTTTATTTATATCTTTTTAATATATAAATAAATAATATTTAATATAAGCAGACTTTACTTATATATACAATATATATGAAATGTATGTATATATAGATACACATTGCAGTGTATTGTGTGTGTATGTATTCATACTCCTTTTATGTATGTTTGTATTCATACCCTTTACCCTTCTTAGATGAACAGTAGCATACTACACACTCTTTTCTATCTTGCATTTTTCACCTATGGTTATAACACTGTATAGACCTATTCCTCATTCCAACAGTTACATAATACTTCACCATGTAGAATATGTACTGTATAACCTAGTGATGTTGCTTTCCATTTTTTGCCTTAGAAAAACTCTCAGGTGCATATGAATGTCTACTGTCTACAAAAAAATTAGAGAAACTCAAATGGCCGCCCACGAAGGAAAAAGGAAATCATGGTTTATTCAAATAAAAGAATATTATGCTGTGCTGGCAGGCTCACTAGTGTGTAACCTTAGATGACTTACTTAAGCTAAGTGCTGATTTCTTTAATGGTTAGGGAATGGTGATATTACAAAGAAGCTGATAAGTATTAAATGGAATAACATAAGGGAAATGTTTAGTACTATATCTGTCACAGATGAAGTTTGGTCGTTATTGGTGCCGTCTAGCAAAGGGACCTGGTGGAGGCTGGAAGAAGGCAATGCATATTACCAATGGAAAACAGTTGGTGAAACTGGTGCCTCTACTGTCTTGGAAGGGAGGTACGTGACGATGGATTGCAGCTCTCAGGGAGGAGGCTGGGCAATGGGGTGCCAGCAGCATGTGTGGTTACTACCAGCTGCGTTAAACAGGTTATCACAAGAAAGAGATGAATTCACAAAAGAACTGTTCAACTTGAAACCAGGGGTGAACGGGAATGAATAGATACCAGGAAAGCAAGGTTTGCAGGGGTAAAAGGGAAAGCTGCTCTCTGTGTCCAGGGTAAAAGATAAAACTGAAGAGGCCTTGAGCAAGAGGGTCTATTAGAACTCAGACTTGCAGCAAGAATAAAATCAAGGGCACGACTTCCACATCCTTTCGTTAAAAAACCTGAAGGTCTTAAGGTGTTTCAGAGTGTAGACGCTATTAGGCTTCGATACCCAGTAAATCTGATCAATTGGACAAAACGTTCCAGAGGGGGAAAAAAAAAAAGATTCACGTGTGGTTCTGAAGGATAGGTTCATGGTTCCAACAGTTAGGTAGAGAATGACAGCATCATATAAAGGAAAGAGAACAGTAGATCATTAAATGTGTCTAGAGAAGAACTATGGGTGTAGCTATGATGTGGAGTCATTGGAATCAAAGTATCACATAACAAGTCCATTATATTTTAAGGAAGTTTAAGTCCAAAGAAATCCTAAGTCTGACCTTAAAAACTGTGATTTAGTCAAGACATAAAATAGCCCACGATCTCCCACCGTTCTTTGGATGGGAACCCCTCTGAGAAAGCAGTTTAGCTCCAAGGAGAACAGATTCTCCTACGCCCTTTTCAGAGATGGCCAGGGAGGAACTGAGATGGAAAAAACCCCCAGGGGGTGGATGTTTAGCTCCATGCGCTAAACTAGGTGGAGCTATTGGGTTGGCTCCTTTCAGGAGGGAGTGAGTGCTTTATGCCCTTTTGGTCCTGATAGTGTTAGGTGGGGCCGTGTGATAGGTGAGTGGTGAGCCGATGGGACATTGCAAGGCAATTGGGGGCCAGGGCATTGAAGTGCAGATGAAACACATTGCTGGACTCTGCCAATTGAGAAGGTTGTCGCTTCATCACCCAGAGTCCAGAACTAGGAGACCTGGAGCAGAGTCCCCAAGCGTACTGTGAGCAAGAAATGAAATGTCATTGTTTTAAAGCAGGAAGAAGAAGTGCAGGTTGTTTACCACCACAGAATAACCTCTGATGTGATTAATCAGTAAGAACACGGTACAGTAAATAGACATTATAATAATGAAAACGTTAATGAGTAATAATGCTAATATATTACTCACTAATGGTAGTCTCTTATCTTATATCACTAAAAGTTTACATAGAATGGATAATGGACATTTATGTTATGTTTATTTAACAGGTCTCCTCTGTTTAATTGCACCATTTTTGCCTCTTAAGATTTCCTGTTTCCTCATCGAGCCTTATCTTTTCTCCTACTACCTAAATATTAACAATCATTTAACTTGTTCTTGTTCCATTTCTCATCCTCATTTTATATTAATCCCTATACTTCCTTGAACAAGGGTAGAACTTTCTTTGTGTTATCCCCACTTTTGTGCTTTTCCTTAAACAAAGGGAGAGTCCACTTTGTATATACTCAGCACCAACAGAGCACATGGGCAAATTCCCTCTGTCCCTGCTCTCTGATCACTGGGTGAGGACTGAATCCTTTTCCCAGATGGAGACAGGGGTGTTGGTTACGGTGCCCAACTCAAAGGGCCCCCTCTTCAGCCGTCAGATATAAAACAGTGTGTGTTCTGTGGGGGTAAGACTCTCCAAACCCCTGCCTGATTCTCTGACACACTGGAGAGAATGGCTGATTCTCTGAACATCTCAACCAACACAGCAATTCCAGGTGGCCCTCCTCTCCTCTTTCCTCCCCCATGGACTCCAGACTCCCTCTAGGATGTCACTTTTTATCATTAGTCCCTTGCCGTAGGGAAGACCTGTCATATTTAACACTTTGGAGAAAGGAAGTAAGGAAAAAACACAATATTATGGGTTTAATTGTGTTGCCCTGCAAAAGATATGCTGGAATCTTAACACCCAGTATCTCAGGATGTGAACTTATTTAAAGATAGGGTATTTACAGAGGTAATAAAGTTACAATGAGGTCATTAGGGTTGGCCCTAATCTAAAATGGCTGGCGTCCTTAGAAACAGGAGAAAATGTTGGTGGAGACAGACATGCATAGAGAGAAGATGATGTGAGGAGACACAGGAAGTCTGGAACAGATCCTCTCCTCCTAGCCCTCAGAACTAAGCAGCTCTGCCAAAACCTTGATCTTGGACTTCTAGCCTCCAGAACCACCAGACAATGAATTTCTGTTTTTCAAGCCATTAGGGCTGAGGTACTTTGCTATGGCAGCCCTAGAAAACTAATATCCACATGTTTAGAAATTTCATATTATTATTAAAACTAATAATTAAAGCAGTTATGTCAACCTAGATTTTAAGCATATGATGCTTCTAAGGAACCGGGATTTAATGGTGATTTCCATGGTTCCTCCCAAAATCTGGATGATGGCTTTTCCTCCAGGATCTATGCTCTAATCTTCTGATCATCCAGTTATTTGTGGCAGGACACCTGCCATCCTGTGGACTCTCAGGGTGACCACTCGTAGACTGTCTCAGTGATTTCTCTTATTTTAGGTGGAAATTACATCAAAATGCAACATTTTATTTTTGACGTTAAAAATGGCAGCTCTCTGCAGCCCACCCCAGGAAGCTACAGATTCCACAGAGGAATCTTAGAGGAAAAAAATGAAAAATCAGACATCTATACACCTTTAGTCTAAGGAAGCAGGAAAGCTTAGTCTGGAGAAGTGAAAGTTCGGGAGAGACTAGACACATTTCCTAGCTGTTGATCATAACTAATGAAGATAAAGCAAATAATTCCTGAATAGAGCAAAAAATAGGAAATAGGTTTTCTCCAAACATTGTCACCAACTCTGTTGCTTCCCAGTCTCAGCTCTGACACTGCTTCTTCGATTAAATCACAGAATCTCAAGAGCCCTCTGTTTCCTTACATATTAAATAATGGCAACCATGGACAGTAAAGTAAGATATTTTACTTACAATTCTACAAGTGTAATTGATTCTAGAATTAAAATATATAAATTTTACAAAAATGTAAAGGGCTTTAAGTATTGACAAAATGTAGTATCAATGAATAAACCTTTTTTGTCCAATTGTTTTAAAACTTTCAAACATGAACATTCTAAGGCAAGTAAAGGCTCCCTAACTTAGTTTAAATTAAGAAAATGTACTGTCTACGTCAAATGGCATAAACCACCCAATAGTATAATAAAATAATAATTATATAAATCGTTGCATACTGACATAAGATTTAGGTGTCACTTTCACTCCCTTGCTCCCCCCCAAAAAGCACATAATCACACACTCATTTATACACATACATGTACTCACACACATGCACTCTCATGTACTGTGTACATCTCCTACCCAGTTTTCCAAAGGTGAAAGTCAAATGAATACTGCTTCCCTCATGTTATTCCTGTAGAAACTCAGACACAGAGAGATTAGGTGATTTGCTTAAATTTATTTAGCACAGAAAATAAATTGTGGAGACAAGAAACAAATCAGAATTCCCTGGCTCACTTCCCCAATGCTCACTAGTAGACTTTAATGTCTCTAGCTATCATTCTTGCATGAAACGTATCAAATAAATATGAGGATGAGGTCACCTTTGATTGCGCAAAATAATTTTACTCTATTTCTTAAAAAAAAAAAAATAGGAGGGGAGAAAGGATCCCTGAGAAGATGTCATCGGCAGATGTTGTCAGGCTGTGTCTCTACCACTTTTTCTGTGAAGGCTGCCCTAATAGAGGTTCACTGCTTGACAGCGAAATGCCTCTTACTGTGTAGGACTGAAAGAAGAAGATAACTGGCCAACTGTACACTATGTCAATGGCAAGGAAAACTGTGTCTCTTTCACCTCCAAAGCCTGAAAGCCCTTTGAATACTTGAGCCAGGATCTCCTAAGAGGAATCTATTTTCCATGTAATGGTGTGAATCTCCCACATGGAAACTAAATATTCATGACTTCATGAAAGAGCTAAGCTTCTGGAGGAAAAAAAAATAGATTCTAAGTCCGTTTTATACATTTTGGACAAGCTAGTATTTGACATACTCTATGTGTTCTGAATAGTATTATAATTTCAAATAAATCTCTACTGACATCATTTCAGTAGTGTCAGATCCTTAAAAACCATCTGATAGGTGAAGTGCCCTTTTTGCGGATTAACCAAATAGACACATGAAGAAGGATGTAGAGAAGGGGAGAAAAAGCAAGCCAAGAGGAGGCTCCCTCTCATGTTCTGAGCTGGGATTGTCCCTTATCTCAGAGCTGCTTTTCTTTCTAAGCATCTTAGAAAGTCCTCCGAAATTTCTTTATGGCTCAATGCCTGGGGCATTTCACAACACAGTCAGTACATAGTAGAGTTATTCTTCCTCTCTTTCTCTATCTGGGGAAAATATTAAGCAAAGCGGATTACACAGGGGTGTGTCCTATACAAACTGAGCCAGGTAGGGAAACCAGGTGTGGCTAAAGCATGTGGTTACAATGATGCCAGCAAATGGCCTTATAAAACTGAATAAAGCTGTCCAAACCTCATTAGGATGTTCTTTATATGCAGAGCACCATACCTGTTCCTCTTTGTAACCTCTCCCTTCGCTACCCCACCCCCAGGAACTAGCTTCCTACTCACTCCAAACATACTCACTGATTTTGCTGAATAACATACAAAAACCACTTGAATGCAAAATTTCAAGCTGAATGGTTACTTGATGAATATATAATTCTCTAATTCTATTTTAAAAATAACATCAAAATAGCTAAGAAAAAGTACATTTTTACTTTTAAGTACAACCTCAAAAGTTTAGAGATGGGGTAAGCCATCAAACCTAAAAAGCCATCATTCTTTGCTAATTCAGCTGAGCCCTCAGAAATCTCTCAGTCAAATAAATCTGCATTCTTCTAATATTCCTGTTTTATGTCCAGTTGTTCTTAAAAAGGAGTGGATTCAATATTTCTTGGTTTCCAATAAAATATTTTATGTACCAGAAGCCAGTCAATGACGATTGTGAACAAAAGCCAGTCCTTACTTTTAAATTAGAATATAGTAAGGGAGAGACACAAGGAAACAGTGCAGAGCAAGGAGTGTATATGGGAAGCAAGAGGAGGCTATTTCCCTCCAGGCTCCAGGCTCCAGGCTTGAACTCTGAAGCTTTGCCAGTGCGATAGGAAGGATAGAAATTTGGGCATCCTGCCCACATACTGGTACTGAGAGTCCAGCCCTATTGTAGACCTAGAGAGTCCGCCTGCAGATAACTGAAATTCTCTCCACCATTGCAGCGGCTCTCACACTATACCTCCTGTACCTCCTATACATTTGGCCTCCCTATACCTCCCAGGTAAAGGCTTTCTTGCCATTCCGTCTAGTCCTGACTACTTTCTTAATAGTCTCCTCCTCAATCTTCCAGATTAGCCAATATACCCTCCAAAATTCTTAGCACTCCAACCCAGGATTGCATTTTGCAATTTTCTCAAATTCAGGGGGCATGCATTTGAACCCCAAACATCCAAGTTAAGAGTGACCCAGTAGAGACTCTGGGGAGGCAAGATGGCAGCGTGTGAGCAAGGGTGAAAATGGGAGGGGTGTCACCCATTCTAGGCTGCAATTCCCTTTACTCTATGAGAATTAGAATACCATCTTCATATTGACTCCAGGAGAATAGTTTCCCATAAATCACCCTTATCAGATCAATGTGATATCACTGCAACCTGCCCCATCGCGAACTACACAGCTTTCTTCCAGGAACATAGTGATTCCAACATCCTTTGCCTCAGAAGACTCCAATCGCTAGCACAGCAGATTTCACTCCACAGGAATTTGCATGTGAAGATAACAACCTGCTGAGCGTCTCCCTGTTCCCTCCCTCCCTCCTGCCTCTGCCAGGGCTGGGACCTCAGCAGCAGCCATCCCTGGCCGGTGGTGTTGTGCTAGTGCAAGAAACCAGCCTAGACCTCTGCAGCTGCCCCATCTATGTATGCACATTTGGGGCTAGCCTCTCCAGCTGTGCACCTGCACACCACTGGCCTGACACCTGTCATGGGCCTCCATGTATACGCAGGAAGACTACGGAGCTACAGGAGTGCACGGCCACTGCCGGGGCTCTTGGGCTGCTTATGGGCCTGGGTCTGGCCCTGTCTCCTATCACCAGCTGGCACCCAGGGGCTCACTTACAGCTAGTTCCTTTAGCTGTGCACCTGCACACCCTTGGCTTGACTCTTGACACCAGCCTCCAATGCCACGTGCCCTTGGTGAGACACAGCATCCAACAGCCAGGGTTCCTGTAGCCGACAGTGTGCTCACAGTAGGCACTTACCATTGCTATTGGGAATCATAGTATATTACAGAAAATCATCAATTTACAAAGGAAGACAGTAAGAGAGGAAGAAAGGAGAAAATAAACTACAAAATATCCAGAAAACAATTAGCAAGATGACAATAGAAATTCCCTACCTATAAATAATTACTTTAAATGTATGCAGATTAAATTCTCCAATAAAAAGGCACAGAATAGCTTAATGCATAAAAAAACAAGGCTCGACTACATGCTGCCTGTAAGAGACTCACTTTAGCTTTAAGAAAACCGTCCTCCAAAAAGACACCTGCACCCCAATGCTCACTGCAGCTCTATTTACAATAGCCAGGACATGGAAGCAACCTAAATGCCCATCGACAGACGAATGGATAAAGAAGCTGTGGTACATATATACAATGGAATATTACTCAGCCATAAAAAGAAACGAAATTGAGTTATTTGTAGTGAGGTGGATGGACCTAGAGTCTGTCATACAGAGTGAAGTAAGTCAGAAAGAGAAAGACAAATATCATATACTAACACATAGATATGTGGAATCTAGAAAAATGGTACAGATGTACCTATTTGCAGGGCAGGAATAGAGATACAGACGTAGAGAATGGATGTGTGGACATGGGCCGGGGAAGCGGGGATGGGGGTGGGATGAACTGGGAGCTTGAGATTGACATATACACACTACCATGTGTAAAACAGATAGCTAGTGGGGACGTGCTCTATAGTGTAGGTAGCTCAGCTCGGTGCGCTGTGGTGACCTAGATGGGTGGGATGGCGGGGAGTGGGAGGGAGGTTCAAGAGAGAGGAGATATATGTATACATATAGCTAATTCACTTCTTTGTACAGCAGAAACTAACACAACATTGCAAAGCAACTATACCCCAATAAAAAAATAAATAAAAATAAATAACAGCAAAAAACAAAAGTGAAGGAATAGAAAAATATCTTCCTTGCAACTGGAAACCAAAAGAGAGCAAGGATAGCCATACTTTTATTATATCAAATAGATTTTAAGTCAAATATTATAACCCAAGACAAAGACAGACTAATGGACAATACACCCTTGAGTCTTCAATATTCCACTTTTAACAGTGGATAGATCATCCGGAAAGTAAGTCAATAAGGAAATATTGGACTTGAACTATACTTTAGACAAAATGGACCTAACAGACACAGGCAGAACATTCTGTCCAATAGTTAGTAGCAGAATACACATTCTTCTCAAGCACACATGAAACATTCTCCAGGCTACATTATATGTTAGGCCACAAAGCAAGTCTTAGTAAATTTAAAATAATTGAAATCATACCAAGAATCTTTTCTAACCACAGTGGTATGAAACTAGAAATCAATAACATGAGGAAATCTGAAACATTCACAAATATGTAAAAATATTAATTGTATCCAAATAAATCAATAAATTTAATACAAAGGCAAAAATATAATTTTTTCCGGGCAAAGTTCAGATAGGCTCATGGCCCACTATAAAAGATTTGGGCTCCCTAAATTTGGGGTCTCTCTCCTATAAAACAGCTCACTGTGTGTGCAGGCATCCCCTGCCTTCTTTGCATCATCCACTGGGAACTGTGGCCCAGTGAACCTGCACAGAAATGATGACATTCTGGCTACTTCCAAGGCTGCAACAAATACGCTATTCTTTGTCCATTACCCAGTAGCCTAATGTCTCTGTCAGCATCTGTATAACTGTGGCAAACTCATTTGTTAACTCACAATTAGGTTACCCATATCGGAGAAAATAAGATTGAATTCCTACCTTAAAACACATGTCAGAATCGATTTTAGGTTGATTAAAAGCTTAAATGCAAAAGCCACATAATAAAAACCATAAGAAGACATTATAGGAGAATCTTTAGGGCCTCCAAGTCAAGAAAAATTTATGTCATACAAAATACAAACTGTAATAAAAATTGATGAATTTAAATCATTTAATATTGAGAACTTCTGTTTATAAAAAGGCCCTAATGAAATTGAAAAGGCAAGCCATAAACTGGGAAAGGATGTTGCTAAAACAGATAATTGACAAAGGATTAGTATTCAGAATAAGTAAAGAACTTCCAAAATTATCAATAAGATAAAAACAAACAAACCAGTTTTTATAGAAAGAAAAAAAAGCTATGAAAAGACATTTCACAGAAAATATATGAAAAGCTCATATGGAAAAATGCTCAATCTTATTTAGAATCAGGGAAATGCAAATTATAACTACAATGAGATACCTTTCCCTACCCAATGAATTGTGAAATATCTTCTTAAAAATCAGTTTATATCAAACATTAACTAGGATGTGGAATATCAGAAACTTTCCTTTGCTGTTTGTGGGAGGGTAAATCGGTACAACATTTTTTTTTTAACATCTTTATTGGAGTAAAATTGCTTTACAATGGTGTGTTAGTTTCTGTTTTATAACAAAGTGAATCAGCTATATGTATACATATATCCCTATATCTCCTCCCTCTTGCATCTCCCTTCCATCCTCACTATCCCACCCCTCTAGGTGGTCACAAAGCACCGAGCTGATCTCCCTGTACTATGTGGCTGCTTCCCACTAGCTATCTATTTTACATTTGGTAGTGTATATATGTCCATGCCACTCTCTCACTTCGTCCCAGCTTACCCTTCTCTCTCCCTGTGTCCTCAAGTCCATTCTCTTAAGTCTGCGTCTTTATTCCTGTCCTGCCCCTAGGTTCTTCAGGACCGTTTTTTTTCTCTTTTTTTTTTTAGATTCCATATATATGTGTTAGCATGTGGTATTTGTTTTTCTCTTTCTGACTTACTTCACTCTGTATGACAGTCTCTAAGTCCATCCACATCACTACAAATAACTCAGTTTCATTTCTTTTTATGGCTGAGTAATATTCCACTGTATATATGTGCCACATCTTCTTTATCCATTCATCTGTCGATGGACACTTAGGTTGCTTCCATGTCCTGGCTATTGTAAATAGAGCTGCAGTGAACATTGTGGTACATGACTCTTTCTGAATTATGGTTTTCTCAGGGTATATGCCCAGTTGTGGGATTCCTGGGTCGTACAGCAGTTCTATTTTTAGATTTTTAAGGAACTTCCATACTGTTCTCCATAGTGGCTGTATCAATTTACATTCCCACCAACAGTGCAAGAGGGTTCTCTTTTCTCTACACCCTCTCCAGCATTTGTTGTTTGTGGATTTTTTCATGATGGCCATTCTGACCAGTGTGAGGTGATACCTCACGGTAGTTTTGATTTGCATTTCTCTAATGATTAGTGGTGTTGAGCATCCTTTCATGTGTTTGTTGTCAATCTGTATATCTTCTTTGGAGAAATGTCTATTTAGGTCTTCTGCCCATTAAAGACCTAAATGTTAAGACCAGACACTATGAAACTCTTAGAGGAAAACATAGGCAGAGCACTCTATGACATAAATCACAGCAAGATCCTTTTTGACCCACCTCCTAGAGAAATGGAAATAAAAACAAAAATAAACAAATGGGACCTAATGAAACTTAAAAGCTTTTGCACAGCAAAGGAAACCATAAAGAAGACGAAAAGGCAACCCTCAGAATGGGAGAAAATATTTGCAAATGAAGCAACTGACAATGGATTAACCTCCAAAATTTACAAGCAGCTCATGCAACTCAATATCAAAAAAACAATCCAATCAAAAACAGAAATATAGATCAATGGAACAAGATAGAAAGACCAGAGATAAACCCATGCACATATGGTCACCTTATCTTTGATAAAGGAGGCAAGAATATACAGTGGAGAAAAGACAGCCTCTTCAATAAGTGGTGCTGGGAAAACTGGACAGCTACATGTAAAAGAATGAAATTAGAACACTGCCTAACACCATACACAAAAGTAAACTCAAAATGGTGCAACATTTTTTGAAAAACTCAGGCATGACCATTTAAAAACTGAATATGTGCATACCTTTTAATCCCCCAAGTCCAGTCCTAAGTCTACAGCTGGAAGAAACAGCTGAATCAAGACACATTTAAAAGAATGCCCATAGCAACATTGTTCGTAACGGTAAATACTGGAACTGACCCAAATAACCTAAGTAATAACAATGGCCAAGTAAATAGTACCATAGTCACACAAGGAGATATAGCAGTAAAACCTCAAATCAGGATAATATTATGATTACCCTTATGAGGAAGAGGGATAATCATAATATTAGTAATATTGATGATGGCACAGAGGGAACTTCTTAGGGCAGAAAATGCTTTGTTTCCTAGTCTTGGTTGCGAGTACAAGGACATTAATTTTATTATTATTTTTAAATAGGTGTATAGTATAAACATTTTATAGGTATACTGTATTTCTCAGTAAAATCTTAAAAGGCATTTTAAATTTAAAATAGAACAGTGTGCCAACTCCTTCAACATACACAGTATGATGTATAGAAAATCTAATGTCCTTCATAGTTAACTGAGATAAATTATTTGTTTTAAATGCTGTATTTGCATTACTGCTCAAATATCTCTTCTCTAAGTCACTTGTCCCTGTACTGTAGTCGTTACCTCACATCCTCTCCTTGTTTCCAAAACTGGGCTCAACTGCACATTGAAATTGCCTTTGCTCTGTTATTTTTTGTCAAAAAGAATAAAACTATAAAATACGTGGTTTTTTGCTGGCAAAATGTAAAAGAACTACCAACTCTAGTGCTTTGGGCTTCTAAGGGTGTCTATTTTTCTGTGTATAAATTTCATTGTGAGTTAACATTATAAAAGTTTTTTTGATGAGTCAGGCAGGCGATCCTGGTGAATATCTTGGCATATGATGGGATAATGTGACCCTCAAAACAGTGTTAGCTTGTGACACTTCTGAAACGGAGACAAGTATTTCTCCAGCAGAGACTTCAACCCTGTCTCAACGTAAAAACTTGTTTGCAGGACATTTGTCCTGTTATTTCACTTTGACCTGAGATGTTCTTTCTTTCATTTATGCTTTCGTAGAAAGTCTAAAGCCAAGGGGTTAAATGATTGTTAAAGTACCTATCAGAGAAAGAAGTAAGGAAAAAGCCACTGGATTGCTCAAACGAATTAGAAATGTTGATTACTACTGCTCCAGGCCAGCAATATTTGTGGTGTTTCAGGCCCAAGGGTGCCAGGCCAACTGTGGAAAAGACAAAATTAATTAATGTTTTCTGAGATTAATTAGAAAATTAAATGGAAGTCTAATGAAAACCAGCATGGCTTAGTTCACTGCATTTACAACTGTGTGCCCCTAAATTTTAGAGTTGTTCAAAATTTCTGTGCATTATTCAAATAAAAATGTAGTGAGATTAGCTGCAATCATTTTTTTCAACTCTAGCACCTAATTCCAAACAGAATCAACTATACTCCAATAAAATTCATTAAAAAAAAATAATAATAACCACAAAAAAACCCAAAGTTCTACTGTATAGCATGGGGAACTATACTGAATATCCTGTAATAAGCCATAATGGAAAAGAATATGAAAAATATATATGTATATATAATCACTTTGCTGTACAGCCAAAATTAATACATTGTAAATCAACTATACTTCAATAAAATAAATTTTAAAAAATGAAAAAAAAAAAAAAAGAACTTCACAGCATTATAAAGCATAGAGCCATCTGACAGCCCTGATCTGAGTTCATGTTCTCCAAAGTACCTCTATGTGGTATAAATTTAAATATTCCAACTTTTTTGGTGGAATTTTGGAAGGTTGCCACAGATTATTTTGTTGACCTCTCAACTGGATGATCCTTCTGGATTCCATGGGCCTTTTTCCAGCCAAAATATTTGGTCAATGTATGACTTCTTCCATCAACCAGAGGAGGTGTGAGGAAAAAACACAATGATAAATGCGAGTGGGAATGTGGGAGGAGCCAGAACATCATGACCTCAAGTGTGCTGCATGGAAGTTACGTGACACATATTTTCACCTTCTTTTACCCTGAGTCTTGTTTTCTGTAAAATGGGTGTATTCTAGATGTTTTCCATAGGTCCACATTGAGCTGTCGGATACAATGAAATAGGAATTAGCCAATTATCAAGTGACTAATCCCATCAGTGGGGTCCTTACTATAGTTTAATATGGCCAGCATTTAAGGGTATTCGGTAATTGAAAATTATTTTTAACTGCATACAATTCTGAGTAAATGCAATTTTCTTTCATCAGACTTTAGAGGTGTCTTATCTTTCTCACGAGCACTGCTAAGGGTCTTGTTCAAACCACTGCTGCCCGCTTTCCAAATCCATCTTCTCTGAGCTCCTTTTATGCTGGTCTCTCTGTTACTTTAATCTCTTGATGCCATAAGATAGAGTTATGTATAGTGGGACCAACAGAAAAGCAATCAAACTCACCTGCTTGACATCAGCTAGGCAATCACCAGACCCAATAAGATGCAACAGATAACTGGCTATGGAACGTATTATGTTTCAGAATCCTGTGATTAGGAATAGAGCAGGAAATTCTACCCGTTTTCATACCTACTTTCCTTGTTCTAAATTTTTTTTTTTTTTTTTAGGGAGAATAGTCTAGCAGTAGGTTTATTCTGTTTTGTTTTAAAACATATCTAGTACAGTATCAACAATGGCCACCATAAAAAATGTTCTTGTTTCAAGATATCAGTATTATGCAATTTTTTTAAAAATCCATGCTGTTACATTTTTAATATCATTTGTAAAGCTTGTCCTTTTACTTTCTTCAGTCACTGAGTTAAACAAGACTTTACTTAAAGACTGAGATTATAAATAAAAACTAAAACTCACCTCCTTTTAAATAGAATAATGTTACATCTCATGATATATTATTAACATTTTTAGTATTTAGATTGATGTTTCCCAAAGAGTCCTCAGGCGAACCTCATTTGATAAGATGTTCCTTGAATAATTTTTTTTGTGATGAAATGAATTAGGGGAATGCTACCTTCTCTTGGATTTACCTAACACATGAGAAATGTAAACCCCGAGAATTCTTTCAAGAAGGAAACTGGTCTGAATTTGTGTAAACATATTTGTCTATACATAAAATTTTAATTTAATATCTATTTAGATCTTTAGATACTAATTCAAACTTTGTGTTCTCCAATCAGGAATTGGACTAATCTTGTAAGTTTCCTACCAGAGTCCCACAGGCTCATAGTAAGTTGTCCTGGGCGATACTTTGGTTCCATAAGTCAACTTTATCCTAGATTAGTAAAAAGGGAATTGTAATGCCAAGACACATGTGGAAATATGATGATATTCAAAACCCCACATCATAGATCACATCAAATTGAAATACCTGGAACCTACAATAGCCAGAATGAATCTAATTTCTAGTAGAGATTTTTTTAGTATGCTTTAGTCTCCACAATAAATCTAATATGGTCACTGTGCTAATTCACCTTTGTTCTCATTACACTTACGTTACTGACCAGGGTTCTTGGACTCATTAATCAACGGAAATTGATTCCTTGTCCAGACAAGGAATTCAGGCAAGGCTGGGACTCATGCAGGAGGGAGCGAAAACAAGTAACAGGTGTCCTTGCTCGCTCCTGAGGGGGTGATGAGCTGGTCCCTTAAATGGGGTGAGGTCCAGGGGTCAGGCCGGAGGGGGGGCTTAGGTGGTGTGCCCACGCCCTTGGTGGTGCTGTGCGCAAGATGCATGCACAGTATCCTGCTTTTGCTCCCCACACCTCAGAAGTGGCAGTTGAGTTTTTGGTCTTTTTGTATCTTGTTTTCCATAATTTGTCCCAACTGTGTGTGCACACAGTTATTTTTAGACCCTTATAGTTTCTTTGTATTTTGTTGCTGGAGGTCGAGACGTTTGTCCAGGTGCAAGCACTGCAGCGAAGTGTCCCAGGTCCCAGGTCCCAGACTGTCTCACTTAGAAGCATGAGGTTAGCTTTGAGATGACTGGCATACTTGGAGGTGTAGCATCCTCTGGGGACTCCTGTATATCCATGGTCCTGGCCTCTTGTCTTCCTCATTAGCTCTCAAGATGATTCCAATAGGCACCATGCTTGAGAAGCACCCCACTATTGAAATAAGGAGTTTTCTTTCTTTTTTTTCTTTTATTATTCAGCTCCCATGCCATATCACACCCCTGCAATGAAACATAACCCCCAAATAAACCAGTTGGCAAGATGCTAAACTATTATAGAGATGAAACTCTCCCCGTACACTCCAGGGGTCATGGGTTTTGCTCAAGGAGTTATTGATGTAACAAGAACTTGATTTCATTGGTGAAATTGCCCCACCACGTCATCTATGAAATGCACAATTTAATGTGTAAGTGACCTGTTCTGTTTTGTTTCCATCACTCTCAGAATGATCAGGTACTCACCTCATCTATGCTCAATCTACAGTGCAGTTCCCAGAAAGAATAATCACAGTGGAGGTAAGGAAACCGGGCTTCAGGATTTAAAGATGAGATAGATTCAAGGGCAGAAGAGGAGAAAGCAACCCAAGAAGGGTAGGTTATTAATATATTAATATAGCTGGATGACACATGGGAGAAAGATGCCAGATTCAGCATTTCTGGTGCCCGAGAAGGACTACGGGGCAGGGGGCTTAACAACCAATGTCACTCACACCGGCATGAAGTAAAGTAGGCAAACTGAAATTTTGGATGGAATAAAGGTAGAATCAGAGTCATTCGTTGTCACTTTCATGTAAATCTAGTTCCATTTAACCTTAATCTGAAACATTCTGGGACTCGCTTGCATCCCCACCGCTCAATGAGGAGAAAGGATGCTTTCATACCCGAGTTTCTCTATTTAAGAAGCAAGCCCCCAACTTCCTAAAGTGACTGAATCCCTTATAAGCACTTCATCCTGGTTTAGAGGGAAATAAAGCATCCTGGTTAGCATAAAAAAACTCAACCGCGAGCCCTTCAAGAGCTTTGCTGAGAAATCGGTGCTTTGATGAAATAAGACCCACAAGTGCATACACACAAAAATTCAAAATTTCTTCAAAACAATCCTTCTTGATTTAAAATAGGATATAACAACAACAATAAAAAGGGGTTTTCTACAGCTTTCAAATTATATTGCACTCTCAAAATTACAGGTCAGTTACACCCACCTGAGAGGTCTTTTTTTTTCTTTCCATCCTCCCTCCATACTCCCCGGCTCTCCCTAGCACAACTTTTCTTTCCTTTTCTTAGTGTTCAGGTAGCACTGTGGATAAAGATATCAGGGAAAAAATACCAGTGCCCAAGACACTTTGATGGCCTTTTCACTGTGTAATTATACTCACTCTCAATAACACTAAAGGTGTCCGCTATTGTTGGTGGCAGAAAGACCTTCTTTTTCAGAGGGAGATGGATTGTTTCTGTGGGCCTTGGTGGTCTTCAAATTATCTGAGCACAGAAGAGAGGGCAGAGTGAATTTTATTTTAACGCATTTTATTTCTGAATTTATTTCCCAGTAGCTAGGAGGTGGTGAATGCCCCAGCAGTCAAGTCAGTTGTTATCTGTGAGACTTGATCATGTTTGGACCCAGTCGTTCATTTTGAGCAAGACACAGTTAATGAGGAGAGAAATGAAAAGTGCATCGAGACCCAGTGTGTTTGTGGTAATTTGTGACACATTTACTCCCCTGTTCTTTGTTTATTCCTCCCCCCTCTGTGCAGGTTCTCCAGAAAAAGGAGCAGATAAGTGAATTCACTGGTTGACAACTAAGGATGTGGTAGGTAATGAATCTCTCTATTTCGTCTCCATTGTTGGCAGCAATTGGGGCACCGTTCATCTCTACAGTAAAATGACAGGAAAGCTCATCTTAACGAAACGCCTTTTTTTCCCCATTATTTCACAACGTATTTTTCATTAACACCGATAGTTTCCATTTTCACTACGTCTTTTTTTTTTCTTTTCTTTTCTTTTTTTTTTTTTTGGTGCTCTCTTTGCCACTTTTCTAAATAATAGTCCATTAAACAGTTCACAGTGTGTGTTCTGTAGAAATGTAAAAAAGTGATTGGATGATACTAATTAAGGAGAGATTTTGTTTCCACTCGTTGCAGATCAATGGTGGGTTACATTAAAGCTGCATTTTGTGATGAGTTTAACACAAAAGAACAGCTGTGCTAAATACATATTTCAAGACATGCAGGTAGGTCAAATAAACATTCCTTTCTTTGAAAAGTTTATGTGTTATAACTATAAATTCTACTTGCAGAACCGTGGGGAGACACAAAGGCTAATTATTCACTACAATTATTATTGATTTTAGTAGAAACTGTTAAGGATAAAACTGAGCTATGTTCGGTAAATGCTAGTTCTTACTTTAATCTGGGTCCTTCAGTGTATTGGTTTACCTGTGATATTTTTCCAGTCTGATTTTTAACAAAATGTCCAGTTGAATCAGGTTTTCTGTTTTTATAATAACTTTGAATTGAGAAGGAGAAACGTCAATTAATTTTTGTGACTTAACCATAACTGTCCTCATGATTATCTTTACTATGTGGTGGGTTTTACTTGTTCCCAAGGAATATGATTTTCCTCTATACAAGTTTGAGGAAATACAGTTCAGTTGTGTGAGTAACGATGAATATCCATTAAAGAGTATCATCAACTCTGAGGGACACAAATACTTGGATTAATAGAATTAGAGAGCAGAGGAAGAGAAAATATTTACCTCTTTCACATAAGTTTAGCCTGCAATGGCTTCATTTCAGACTGTACGTGTGCAACCCAGATTTATACACATTTCTTTCAGTGAATGCTATTTTTTTCTCTTTTTTTCTTCTTTTTTCCTTTTTTTTTTTGTGGTATGCGGGCCTCTCAGTATTGTAGCCTCTCCCGTTGCGGAGCACAGGCTCCAGACGCGCAGGCTCAGCGGCCGTGGCTTACGGGCCCAGCCGCTCCACGGCGTGTGGGATCTTCCCGGACCAGGGCACGAACCCGTGTCCCCTGCATCGGCAGGCGGACTCTCAACCACTGTGCCACCAGGGAGGCCCAGGGAATGCTATTTTTTTATAGCAGTATATTCTTTGCGCTACCTTTTTGACATTTAGATATATACAATAGATACTTTATAGCAACTTTCTGCTCCAACTGTAGTGTCACTTGCCTGCAACAATGCCCGCAACAATGTCTACTGCAGTTACTGGTTTACCTACTCATATTCTCACAGATGCAATGTTGCTATAATATTGATTTTTGTCAAGAATGCTTTCTGCTTAGGTTTGGGAATAAAAGGTTGGACACTCTAACAGAATGAGATTGATTAAAAGGCTTACAAGGGAGGAGGAATCCAGGATGACTTTCCCAATTCCACATCTGACTTGTTGGATGACTTGGGGCCAGTAGCCCTGCACTCTGTCTAGTCCTCAGTAGAACGTTCCTTAATGGAAATGAGAGCTACATGGCAGCCCCAGTATGCAATTGGCTTCAAAGGGATCACATCTCTTGAGGGAGATTCAAGCCAGGTTGTAAAGTTAGGGAATCGGGCCATGAAAGAGTAAATGTCTTTCAACATGGGATGGAAAGCTTGGGAGGCTCTCGTTGGTTTTGGAGCTCAGCTTTTCAGAGGAAATCACAGAATTCATATTGGTTCTGAATTAAAGGAAATAGTCTTCCACGTGTTTTTGTATTCCAGGGCAATAAGATGAGACGGAAATGAAATTCCCGAATGCAATGTGAATGCCATTGTGTTTTAGTAAATATATCTATATGTATTTTTATGCATATTTTCCCACATCAATTATGATATTTTCCTTTACCACCAAGATATGTGAACTCAACATCTCAGTTACCTTATTTATAAAATTGGGATTGTACTCTCCTTACCTCAGACTCCTCATGAAGGCTAAAGGAATCCAAAAATAGGGTACGGGGAAGCCCTTTGTAAAATAGACATCATTGTTAACATTGTCAGTTTGTCATGGCATGGCTATGGCAGAAATTGGCACTGATTGTACATGCAATTTTGAATTGATTTTAATTGCGTTTTTCAACAAAAATGTATTGAGCACTTTCTATAAGGCAGGCGATGTTTTTGGCCCTCAGATATGAATGACTGGTAATAAGTGAAATGAACATGAATCATGTCAGACACTCTGAAATCCAGAACTAACTTCTCCTTCGTGTGTGCTCTTATGAGGTGTCATTATAAATTTACATTCCTCCTTCTTTGCCAAGCTCCCCCCATGACATGGACATGGTGAGCTCTGCGATGGACTGAAATGGGAGACTGGAGCATCGCTTCTTTGCAGCTCAGGGTCCAGAATCTAGAGATTGACACCATATTGTGCATCAGAAAGGGTTCTGAGTCCCTTAGGTGGGAGTTAAGGGCTGAGATGAGAACATGAGGTCCAGGAGCACCAGGGAGGGGACAGTGATTCTGTACAGACCACAGAGACACCAATCGCTAGGTCATGCTTTACCACTGGTTGGCTGAGGACTATCTGGATGTTATTATTTGGGCCCAACAAATGATTAACGACTTCCACAAGAGAGATAAGAATTGTCATGTGTGAGAAATAGAAAAGCCACAAATGCCAAATGGAAAAATCTGGAATCGAGTATAAATCCTAATCTTTGCTATATGAATCATTCAAGCAGTTTCCTTAAAACTCTGACTTTCGTTATCTTGATCTTTACAGAGGGATAGACATCTCAACCTTACAAGATAGCTGTTGCATAGACTGGATGTTTGTGTCCCTCCACATTCATATGTTGAAAACTAACCTGCAATGTGATGGTATTTAGAGGTGTGGCCCTTGGGAGGTGATCTGGTCATGAGGGTGGGGTCCTCATGGCTGGGGTTAGTGCTTTTATAAAAGAGACCCCAGAGGACTCCCTCGCCCCTTCCACCAGTTGCAGAGCTAGACATGTATTTTTAAAAAGTAAGACATTGATGCTGCTGCAAATAGCACTGTTTCATTCTTTAGAGATGATCACACTGAGTGAAGTCAGGCAGAGAAAGACAAATATCATACATTATCACTTATATGTGGACTCTAAAAAGGCAATACAAATGAACTTATTTACAAAACAAGAAATAGACTCACCGACATAGAAAACAAACTTATGGTTATCAAAGGGGAAAGGAGGGAGGGATAAAGTAGGAATTTGGGATTAAAAGATATCCAGTACTATATATAAAACAGACAAAAACTAGGTCCTACTGTAGAGCCCAGGGAACTGCATTCAATCCTATAATAAATCATAATGGAAAAGAATATGAAAAAATAGATATATAGATGTATAACTGAATCACTTTGCTGTACACCTGTAACATTGTAAATCAACTATACTTCAATAAAAAAGTAATCGACATTGATATAAATATTAAATCGTTATACTGAGCTTTCAAATTATTCTAAGACTTACATTTATTACATTATTAACTTCATGTAGCCATATGGTATCTCTTATTTTAAGCACACACAGAGTCAAATCATAGGTTCACTTGAATACACATGGTAGTTGGTGGCCAAGTGTGGAATATTAAATGGGGTGAGTCACAAATCAACAGTCAGTCAAAGGCCAACATCACCATCATAAGATGATGAATCTACGAGATGTAGGAATAACGATGAAGCTTTGTCCCAAAAGCATTTAATTATTATTGCAATTTTCTTATGAAAGTAGAGTCACTGAATTTTAGGTTGGTATTACGGCACAGGACAAACATTTCACACACCAGCAGCTTTTCCATTGCTCTTACAATCCGCTGTACTTTAAACCAAGTTGAGATTCATTTTCTATCAAGGTTAAGGGAAGAATAAGCTATTTTGAGAGTGGCACATACTTCCCTAATATTTCACCTGTTGCTCACACTGAATACATACTCTATATTCTTTATTGCATCTGGTTTAAGACAATGTCTCATGGATGTCATGCATGATTTTGGAATGTTTCTTCACTTAACTTTCAAGTGGTAAAATAGATCTTCTATTTTTAGTTCATTTTCATGAATTGTAAAGAGTTCCCACAAATTGAAAGACTCATTGACCAATGGAATCAAACAACTAAAAGTTAGAATTACAATCAATTCTTATAATTCAGAATAGTTATGTTCTGTAAAGGCGCAGCCAACACTGAACCATTGCTCCCAGGGGAAATACAGGGTTAGAATCCTGAGAGCCTCTGGTCATATTTTCATCAACCTTGTTTTATGTGTGTTTTTGTTTAAAGATACTTTACTTAATACATAGCACTGAGTCATTAACATTGAACTCACAGCCAACAGCACCATAACTCATGCTGGAAGGAAACTTACATAATATGTATTTTTTTCCCTAAGGCACATCTCAGTTATTTCATGCTTCTGAACACTAGAAAGCACTTCAGCGCTGCATTCAGGAGGTTTTTTAAAGGGTGAAATCACCAGTAACAATCACAAGGATGCAAAAAACAGTGCACTAAATAGGCCAAGAGAAGGAACCTTGTTTACGGTATGAGAGTAGAAACAAAAACTCAGAACATCTCTTGTTCATCCTCAGCTCAGAATATACCGGTACGGTGGCTGAAAGTTTTCACTGCTTTGTACAGGTTTGCATGTGATCCTGAAAGTACAGGCTTCCAGTATTGATTTTGGACTTACAAATAAATTTTGGCAAGTAGGCAAATTTGCAAATATTAAATCTATAAGGAATGAGGATTGACAGTTGTTTTAAATAATATTTTATTTGTTGTATGACCCTTAATAGCAAAATAAATGCTACAAGAAAAGAAATATAAAACAGGAGTATAATATTGTTTACATCTATTTATTTACACAAATTGTTCAAAAAATATATTATTCCTGAATTTGGCTAACTCATTTTTTTTCTAGTTTTCTAGTTTTAACTGTTAATCTATTTATTTAGTTGTCGGAGAGTTCCCAATAATAGGCCTCTGTATTAAATTTACAGTTTTAACAGTTGTCATAAATTATTGCATAATCCCCCCTTGCCATTATAACTATAACTTTATATTTCAGTAGAATTTTACCGTCTAAAACATATATAGAAAAATGTTCTCATTTTTTCTGATTTTCCAAGAGAAATCATTTTTCTGATTTTCCAAGAGAATCTAAGTGGTATACCTTGTTTATATATCAGACGTTATGCTAAGTAGGAGGATAACCTATGCTAAATACAGGACCACAGGATCATTGACAGTATAAAATTCAGGAGATCCCAAACTGATGGCCTTCTAAAGGCAGTTGGGAAAGTTCAAAGCCAACTTAGAGGGGTTAACCTAGTACTAAGAAAAAGCCAAATTTCAATGCATCCCCATCAGAATGCTGAGCCTCTTGGTTCTGATCCATTGTTCTTTCCTTCATATCACTCCTGCCTCAGCACAGCCCTACCTTCCTGTGTAAAAAGATCCATAATTGTATTCTCTTACTAGCCAAGATTTTAAAATTCATTCTTGTGTGAGAAGTCCTTTGTAAATTAAACAGTTTCTCATCAACTAAGAATGATTTAGGTAGTTCCTTGCCTAAAGGCTGGAGACAAGGCAAACTTCTGAATGCATACCATAGGAGTTTGTTGGGTTTGTTCCAATTCTTTCTTCTGAGAGGTTGTAGAACTTGGAGGTTAGACTCACACTCTGGCGTCAGACTGTCTCAAGTTGTATCCCAGCTCCGTCACTTATTAGTTGTGCAGTCCTGGGCAAGTTACTGCATCTCTGTGTGCCCCAGTCCCTCACCCGTCAGTAGGCACATCAATGGTCCCTATTTTGCTCACTGTGAAGAATATATGAGTCAACATATGGGGAGAGAGTCTGGCATGTAATAAGCACTCAGTAAGTCTCAGCCATCCCTTTATCTCGTCACCAGTGCCCTCATGGCTTCTTCTATAACCTCCGCAATTGTCAGCATTGTTCCTGGACCTCCATGCCAGACTCAGGTGAGAGCAGTGTTGAAGCTGAATCCCACCTCTGTACCCTGACACTGAATTAAATCTAGGAGACAGAGTTTTGGGTGAGGTAGAAAAGAATAGCTTTATCGCTTTGCCAGGCAAAGGGGGCCACAGCGGGCTAATGCCCTCAAGACTATGTGTCCTGACCTGAAGGGGGTAGTGAGGAGTTTTATTGTAATGGTTCAAAGAGGACGTGATCAGCTAATGGACATTTTTATGATTGGCTGGTGGTGAGCTAATCTGGAGTTGGCATCATCAACCTTCTGGTTCCAACAGATCTGAGGTCTATGTTCTTGTGAGCAGCAGACAGTTAACTTCTCCCACCTGGAGGGGGCTTCAGTATCTGCAGAAGAGCTCAAAGATATTGTTGTGTGTATCCCTCGAGGGGGAACCAGGACCCTGCTCCAAGGCTGCACTATTGTTTCTTGACTGCTCCACCCTTGTCTCTTCATCCCCTCACTTCCCTAATCAACAACTGTTTGAACATGCTCCTTGGAACTCAGGGAAGGTCCTGGAGGCTGAACGAAGCCTATTTCCTATAACCAAGAAATGGCGGACACAGAAGTGTTACAATTAATTTTGGATTCCCCAATTCTGGCTGAAAGTTTAGTTTTGATTAGGTTATGTCATGAGACAAAAGTAATAGGATAGTCACTTTCTTGATTGAGTTACATTTTATGACTCCATCTTAGTTGAGCAAAAAAAGATTCTCCTGCTGGCATTAAAGGTGCTGTGTTGCAAGAGGGTCCCAAGGGAATGACATAAGGGCAGCCTCCAGCCACTGAGAAAGATCCTCAGGTAACAGATATGGGGAAAACTGAAACCTCATTTCTCCAACTGCAAGGAATTGAATTTTTTGAATAACCTGAATGAGAGTAGGGAAAGGCCTTGAGCTTTAGATGAGAACTCAGTTCTGTAGTCATCTTGCTTTCAGACTTGTGTGACCCTGAGCAGAGAACCCAGCTATGCTGTGCTTGGACTTCTGAGCTACAGAAACTGTAGGATAAATAATAGGTGTCGTTCTAAGCCACGAAGTTTGTGGTCATTTCTTACACAACATAGAAATCTAATACAATAGCCTGAAAAGTGGGAGAGGATTTTTGATGACAACGCTGTGGCCACATTGAAAAGATTCTGTCTATAGACACAGCCGTCATGTACCAAGCCCTGATATTCAGGGCATGGTACATGCTGGCAGCAATATATGTCCTTTTTCTTATCTGAAGATACGAACTTAAACTTGAGGTCATATGACCTATGCTTCAATCCCCAAGGCCACATCACTGTGTCTTTCAAGGAAAATACATATTTATCTTGATGGCCATTCCAGCTGGCCAAATTAGACATCACCCTTGAACAAGAGCTATAGATTTATTTTGGTATCTTGAGCCATAGAGGAGAATTTAACACAATGGCTAAAGGATCACCATCATCAAATATATCTTATACACAACATATACAACTACTGATTTCAAAGAGAATTAATGCACTGTTGGCAAGACAGATGTCCATGGAGACAAATGACAATCTTTCTTCCTTCCCTTTGTGTTCATCCAAAGGAGAAAGGCATGGCTGTTTATTGTTTGCAAATGTTCTCTGCACGTCCCTGTCAAAACAATCTGCTACAATTTGAATAAGGGACAGTTTTGAAATCCTTCCCAACTTAATGTTTTCAAGGGTAATATTTTCTTTTGAGTTGACAGACAAAGCCTTCATCTGAAAAATGAATGTGCTCAAGAGATTATATCAATGGCTAATCCAATTAAAAACCTTTGAGATGTTCAGTTATCTCTGCTGTGAATTGGATGAGCTGTAGATTGTGGGGAACTGAAAGTTATATTTCCTTCTCTCTTAAATCTTTATTAATTATTTTTTGTACGATTAACTTTAGGGAAATTGTAACTTCTAATTATTTTCCTTAACTTTAGAATGAAGATACTAACAATAGAAGAATAATCTTACCCCAAACCTGTTTTTTTATATTAGTTTTCCCTTGATTGTCATCTTAAGCTTAAACAAACTTATTTTACTAAGCCAGTGGATAGACACAAAAAGAAACCCATGAGTGGGACCAACCAAATGTTCCTTTCTTCTGTGTGTGTGTGTGCGTGTGTGCGCACACATGTGTGTGTGTGTGATTTGATTAGAGATACACCTCACAATAAAGTATCAATTCATTATGTTGACTCAATTTCCAATTAGTTACTTTGTGATTCTCTAGACAGAGCTACCAAGTATGTGGTTTGTATGATATAATTTTAGACTTTCAGAAACATTGCAAGAAAAATAACCAATGATTATTTTGGAATAAAAACACTATTTGAAATCCTTTTAGAAATGAAGACATCAGTGGAGAATGGGAACACGATGAGAGTGAGGACCTTTTTCCCTTCTTACTATAGAGAGTGGGGTTTTGCCTTCTTGTTGCTATGCGCTTGTCTTTGTATGAAAGGCAGGAAGGGGCAAGGCAGTGCTTTATTTCATTTCATATTATCTTATCCTCTTTTATTTCATTTTATATTTGGCATGGATAATACTAATCCTCAGATTTGTGACTTTCTTTCTTAAGAGAGTTATTTTTCTGATTTACAAAATGTTTCAAACTGTCTCCCAAATCTTTCCAATAAATATCAAAGTGAGAACATGAATACACCATAAGAATGTTGGAAGCCTTATGAATATCTGGACATTTCTTAGGGGCAGCTCTGCATCTTGCCTGAGAATTTCCAAACTGGATTATTGTATCCAGTTCTCTAGCAAATTCTACCTAAGGAAAAGGTGTTCCTCTACATCCACCTCACACCCTGTTTTATGTTTTTAATTCTACCTTATAAAATGTTACAACCAGAAAAAAACACATTCCAGTGAAAACATTTTCCTTTATTAAGTGGTTCCTCCATGAAGAGAGCGTGGCTATGATAAGAATTCTTTTCTTCCAGTCATTTGGCTATCATAAACTTGGCCCTTCTCTCTTTTACATCCCTAAAGCTTTGCATGTGTGATTATCATAACTCCCTTTTCTGCAGGATTATGTGTAATTAAGTTTTCAATCAATCTGACTAATTAAATGGAAGCACTGTCTGTGGGCTAGATCAGGAGACTAGAAGTCTGGGTTTCTGAGTATTACCACTAGTTCACTAAGTGGATACAGCAGGTCACTTATCTTCTAATTTTGCAATGTAGGGAATAGAGGGGAAATACTCAAGCTCAGGTCTACAGGTCCCAATTTTTCTAATAACCCCAAATTCCTGTCTCTATCTCCTCATGCTCTCTTGAGCCTCACATTAAAATTCCCAACTTCCTCTCCTTGTAGGAGAGTTTTTAAACTCATCAGGTCCATCTGAAAAGTCAGCCAAGAAGGGCTAGACAACCCTGAGGGGTACTGCAAACCCTGGCTGAGGGTGCTGAGTGCCATCCTTGTGCTGGGTTTTGTAGGTTTCACTGCTCAAATGGTGGTAGATATAGGACAGAGTCTACTTTAAATTCATGGGTAAAGACTTTGACTTTCTCTTATTTCTCCATTAGGCATGAATGAAGTATTGTGCTGGGAAAATATCCTTTGTTATATCAATGTTTTCAACTTTGGAATAAATACAAAATAATAGGGAGTCATTTCTGGGTGGAACCTTAGAGACACTGTAGCCCAACCTCCTTACTTTCTGTAAGGAAGCCGAGGCCCATGAGGGAAGAGGATGTGCTGGTCCCAGAAGGAGCTGGAACTCTATGCTTCATTCCCAGTGCTCTCACCACTCTTCACCACTGACACTAAGGTATGGCTGCTGTTGACACTAAGCATGATGACATTTTTGCCAAAATCAGTCAATATTTGAGCAAACGTGACTCCACTCAGTGGCAGGAGAGTGGGCCACCATCCAGCATCTCTTAGGTATCCAGAGAAGCAGGAGCTCAAGAGCCAAGTGCAGCAAATCCTCCATGTGACCCCTACATCTGTCTCGTTTCCCCCAGGACACATCATTTTACCACCCTGGGGAGCAAATGAGAGCAGCGGGAGGAGCCCTTATGGAACTCATGAGAATTCCCAAACGACAAGCAACTCTCTAAGTGAGAGGGAAGGAGCATATAATTGCCTTCAGGATATCAGGCGTCCAAGAGCTTCCAGGCTGAGATGAAGAAAGCTCACTCTTGCTTACAACTCTTCCCTCCACTGGGCCTTTCCTCCAAAACCCCATTCCCTCCACCAGATCCCCAGATCCCCAGACCCCTCACTTCACTTAACCCACCCTGAATATTCATTTCCTTCAAAGAGCACATCGGTGCTGACCTAAGCTTCCTTCTCTGGCTGAACACAGCACAAGGCAAAGTTTCCCTTACTTTAAATTCTTCAGTATTTATTTAAATAGTCTGCTCTGTAATATCACGCATTACTAATATGTTGCCTTAGATATGTTCTTTAGTTATTTCCTGTGTGTTTTTCACATCACCCTGTAATATTACAAGTTCCTTGAGGGGAGAGGCCCTGACTCTTTCTTTGGTGTTTCTAACAGAACTTACCACTTAATAAGTGGGAATTGAGTTTATATAAATTTCCATGGAGACTTGAGAAAAGGGTGACTTGTTTGTTTGTTTGTTTGTTTGTTTTCAGCCATTCTTTCAATGTTCTTGTCATGGTGAAACCAGAAAATAAATGCCATGGGCTTCTGGGGAGTTTTAACTAGCTCAGTATCCAAGCACCAATTCATTAAAAGCACGTATAGTTTCAAAATGAAAAACAAATGTTTTGTTTTTTTAAATTGTGGATTATGTAACTATATTTTGAAATTAAAACATATATTTAAAAGGTAATATAGATAGATCAATAACTAATAAAGTTTTTGTAGATTGGCTTATAGTGACCCCGGAATCAATAGTTTTGATCTAAAAGTATGATATATCTCTACACTAGAAATGAAACCATTTTGCTTTTCCCTGCTAAACTAATTCTTATTCCGTCATGCTTACTGCTCACAAATGTTTCAGGGAATAATATGTATTAGAGCTATTAGGGACAGCTCTGCAATGTTAAGTAGTAGAAAGTCAAAAATGGCAAGTCTTGTCATTTAATGTGTCAAGGATCAGATATTAATATTGTATTAAAACTAAGCGATGTGCACTCATAGTTTGCTATTCTTTTCACTTGCAAAATGTCAGCAGAGAAGCAACAGGAAATAGCAGAATGTGGGAGAAAAAAGTTGCCCACACTTAAAGGATGGCAATGAAACAAAATGAAGTTTAATTGAAACAATGAATTGTTTAATTAAAAGAAATTCACATCTCCTATTCATTAAGATATGCATCATTGGGATTCACTTTAGAATAAAATTTTAATATCTGCTTTGTAACTTCAGTGACATTTTCACATACTCTATTTTTCAGAATAATACCGTCTTATGGAGGAGGAGGGGAAAAAAGTCTGCATTTATGCTTCCTTATGTACTGAGGGTATGCCATTGTCTCAAATAAAATTAACAACTTCAAAAGAAATGCATCAGAAATTGTGATTAATCAAGAGATATAAAGGGAGGTGAGAAGGAGTAAGACTCAGAACATTCTTGAAAGCTTTAAGTCTCTTAAAATTTACATTCATACCCACTGAATGGTGACAGATCAAGTCATTTCTAGAGAAGTCTGAAGGCAGTTGGCACCTTGGAGATTGCTTTTAATGGGAAAATTCAGAAGAGTAGAATAAAAAATTCTCTGTTAAAAATAAAATTGACTGTTGGAGGAAAGAAACTGATTTTAGAAATACACACAACCACAATTTTTAAATTCTATGTTGGTTGAAGAGATCTTACCTCTTGGATCCTGGTGAAGAACTATCAAATTATGTGGAGTGACATCTGTCTCCATCAAATAGAGTAATTTAGCAGAGAAGAACAAGACTTTCAACACAACAGGAGACTTGCCAGTTGACAGGAAAGAATGTTCCCCGACTTGACCATTGTTGATGGGACTCTGATGTGTTCTCCCAGGAGTGGATGGTCTAAAACATTGATTCATTAGTCTGTTTAATCTTCATGCTTGCTAGGAAAGAGATCCTCCTTGATTTAAAGGCTGTCAGGCTGTCATCTCAAGAGGTTCCTCCCTTGTCATTCCCTCCATCCACAATCAAAGAAAATGACACTTCGCCCTGTTATAAAAAATTAGCATAAAGAAGAAAGCCATCTAGAAATAGAACCTGAAATTTTCAGCTAAGGACATCTGCACTGCTAGCTCTACCTACTTCTGTTCCCACTGTAATTTTCAATAATTCAGGTAGATATTTTCTATTCTCAGTATAATGACATCAGTTTTAAAAATCTCTGTGGAAAAAAAAAACTCATGATATGGTTAGTATTGAGTTGACGATTACAGCTTTAAGTCCAATCTTAGTTTTGTAATCATGGTGTTATCATTTAATGTTAAAATTTTGATACAGGAACCCAGACACGTTGCAAGGAAAGTTGAGAAGAAAAGATTTTGTTGGTGGAAGGAGGACAGCAGTGGCAAAGTTCAATAGAGCTAAGTATTAGGCTGCTCTAAAATTAGTGTCTTTGAAATATATAATGTTGGATTAGATGGAGATTCACATTGGTTTGAGTTCTGCTCTGAAATTTCCAGATATGTTTCACAAGTTCTTAACATGCAGTTTATTAAGAGTCCAAGGTGAAATCTACACGCCTAGTAACTGAATTAATATTATGAAGATATTTTGTGTTTTTAATACCAGAGGACAATTTTTTTTTGAATATTTATTTATTTAGGCTGCACCTGGTCTTAGTTGTGGCACACGGGATCCTTAGTTGCAGCACGTGGGATGTTTAGTTGCAGCATTCGGACTTCTTAGTTGTGGCATGCATGCGGGATCTAGTTCCCCAACCAGCGATCGAACCTGGGCCCCCTGCCTTGAGAGCATGGAGTCTGACCCACTGGACCACCAGGGAAGTCCCCCAGAGGACAACATTTACCTGGCATTGTAACATTGATTGTAAGCATGGGCAGATACCACTGTTTATAGGCAACCATGTTTATATTTGCATGATTATCTCTAGTTACCACCCAGATCATATTGACTGATAGTTAAGAGTTGTTCTATTTCTCAGTTTCCAGGTCCTAATTATTGAGTTTGCTGGTGTGATCTCCACTGATTATTGGTCATATATAGAATGGGGATGCTGAAACACTATTAGGATGTTTTTGCAGCTTTGATTGGAATAAAGATACTAAGTATTTAAACATATAGAATTGAGCGCAAATAAAAAATTAAAAGAAGATACTAAGTATGAAGGGCTCATACAATTTCGTGACTGGTATGTAGTTTTGCACTATGTTACCTGGAAGAGAAACATTCCTTCATTCATTTCTCTCCACCTGCTTCTCAATACAGTATTCATCAAGGCTCTGTCTTCAGTGGACCACACCCTATACTCCCTTTTACTAGCCCCAGCCTTATTTGTGACTCCATCTTCAACCTGCTTCCACCAAGTATAAAATCACTTTCTGCTTACCAACCATTCTATCTTGGAAATATTCCTAGGATGAGCATTCAACATTCTGCATATTCCATGGCCTTACTGAGGCTATCAAAATGATGTACTAACCGGGCTACCCACCTTCAATTCTTCCCCTTCCTAATTCTTTGTCAGATACTTGTAAATGCCACATCTTTCTCCAGTTAAATGTCCTAATGCACAATTCCTAGCATCGTTTTCTCCTGCTTAAGATATCCTGGGCCCCTCTATTGTCCATGCCATCAAATACACACTCATCCACTGGGGTATCATTACTGTAGTCCTAAATTGAGGATTCATTCATCTTCATAACTGGATCTCTCTTCCTACTCCCATCAAAATGAACCATGTGCGATGGCTCCCTTCCCTCACCTTTGCTCTCTTTTCTGCTTCACCTCCACGTGGAGGTGCTTGTCCCCCGTATCTGCCTGTCCTAATTATGTACACTTCAAAGCCCAAAAAGGAACCTTCTCCCCACTACTTATATGAAGCTCTTAACCAGAAAAATTTTTGCTTTCTTTTCCCCCTAAACTCTTATGTCATTATTTCCTAGAGCTTCATTTATGAAATATCACTTCTGATACTTACTTTAGTTATTTACACATTAACTGTACATTTCTTACAAACGAAGTACATGTCTTTAAGTCTTTCTGACTCTCAAAAAAGCCACCAATATATACTTTTAAGATGCATATTATAATCTAAAGCATGGTTAATTACAAATATTTCCCAGAATCTTTACTGTTATTATTCTCAAAGAAGTCTAAATCTACCCAAACCGACAGTTTTCTCTCATCACATATTTATTTCTGATTTTTAACTCAAGAAGAATATTGGGGGGGAAAGCCATGGATGCTTCTATTAAATATTGGCAAGTATGTGGAAGATGAGTTTTTTGGGGGAGTGGGGTGGGCTGTGTGGGAGGACTCCACATACATTTTTGAAAGAAAAGTTTGTGCCCCAAAGAAAAGAGCACACTTTTGCCAAGATGAAAATCAGCATGCTTAAGAACACTCCTGTATTGAAACTTCAGTCACTCAATGCCTGACCACTCCATAATGTAATAAGCCCTTGAGTTGGGATTTCGTTGAAGAGGAGGTATTACCTGATGCCACTGCAGGCTCTAGTCTTAGACCCAGGAACATGGTCTTCCCCTAAAACGTTGTGTGTGAGTAATTAGAATTAGGACTGCTGGGGTTGGACATTTAAAAAGGAATAGGCGGTGCAGCAATAGTAGCTGTTGCCTGAAAGTGATCCCCTAGGCAAGATGAATAAAGTCAGGTGATGCACACTCCCTTGGACCACTCCCTTTCATCATTAAATACAGGACTAATGAAGTCAAGACAGAGCACTTGAGTGGAAGAGGTGAATTCTGGAATGCCACCTTTCAGGGAAGGGGTATCTATAGAACAGTGAGGTTGCCAGACTGAAGGACAGAGAGTGGAAAAGATGGGGGGAAAGGAAGAAGGTCAAAAGGCTTTTAAATAGTCACCTAGTAGTGTGAAGATATGAAGTTGACAAGAATTTCACCTTTTCCCTAACATTTTCCTGTCTAGGAGTGCCATGTTAAGATACGGATAAGGAGAGGTAACCAAGGAACTTCAATACTATCCAAACAGGTAGTCATGGAAAGAGATGAGAAAAAAGAAATCTAGATTGTATGGCCCCAGAATGAGTGCAATGCTATGCCGACCACAGGAGAACAGGGTCCTTAGAATAATGAACTTTTCTCCCTTTAGTATCTAAGGACTCTGTAGTCTCTGCTTTCCTCCCTTTTCTTAGAACCTGATTTTAGCCATTTCCTTCAATCAAATAGAAATGACAGGGAGCAGCTTAAAATGTCATCTATCCCATGGACATCTGTATTTTAACCAGGGATTAGTCTTTAAGCTCAGGTACCTTCAATGATGTTTCAAGCAATCTCTCCAAAATGGGGTATCACTTTAAAGACATCTAGGTTTCCATGACATCTCTAAAATCCCTCCTAAGTGGCCACATGGAGAACTAAGAGCTGATTAGAATATGCTACCCCAGCTATACCTGTTTGAAGGAGGTGCTATCTTTTATGAGCCAAAAAGCAGCTCCATTACTGAGGATAATTAGCTTAAGAGCTCTTTGCAGTAACTTGGCTTCTTTAAATGCCTTGTTAACTTCAATTTCCCTGAGTTACAATTCACCTCCTTTGTGATACACATTATTTGTACCTACTTCAAAAAAAAAAAAAAAACACTGAAGGTTGCTTTTGTCCAATTGTCGCTAATAGGCTGTTGAGTTCCACACAATTCCTTTCTGGATAAGAATATATTAAATATCTTTAATTGACCCTTGTAAGAATGGAAGGGTTTAGTGTTTTTAAAAAGGAGTTTATAGGAGGAAGTGCCTTTTTCCATCTCCTTTCATGTGCTGTCATTGAAGGAGGCTGATTTGCTAATTAATCTCAGAAAACTGTGATGCTTGCAGGGGTCATAGTTGTGGCAAACTTAGAAACCGACACGTATGCTACATAATTAAAAAAAAAAAATCTTGTTGGCTTCCTACAGGGCAAGCACTGTCGCAGTACCTGCAGGGGTGCAGCAGGAAACAAAACAGAGAGGTATCACTGTGTAACCAAGCAGGGCCATTTGGGGCCTTCCTGGGGCAGGCCCTTCCCCCATATCCTCTGCTGTAGCTCCTCTCTGAAGTACCCAGATAATAGTATCTGATGCACATTTCCTGAGTTGTTTTTACTGATGTGAAACCCCCCACCAAATGGAAGACTTTAACTACCTGATGACCATGAGCACATGACCACCCCCCCAAGACCCCAGGCCTCCCGGAGCCCAAGGATTGATAAGGTTAACCACTGTGTCCCTGCCCTATTACCCCGCCATCAACCAATCAGATTGTGCATGAGCTGATCACATACCTGTGACCCCCCTCCCCCACCCCCTCCCCTGGCTTTTAAAAATGCTTGCTGAAATAGAGTTCAGGGTTTTAGAGCATGAGCCACCCGTTCTCCTGGTATCGGCACCTTTACAATAAAGGCTGCACTTTCCTTCACCACTACCCAGTGTCAGTAGGTTGGTTTCACTGCACACCGTCAAGCGGACCCAAGTTTGGTTCACTAACAACTGCTCATGTGAGGCTGACACTGCATGCAATGGTTGGGGTCGATTCAGTTCTAGATGCTCTGGCAAGTAGGACAGTCACCTGATTTAGACAGATCTGAAACATCTTACTCAATAGCCCACATTTTTAAATAAATGCAGGAAAAATTTGCACAATAAAGATTAACATCAAAAACTTGAATAAGCATCTAATATGCTAGCTGAATGAGTGGATTTTGAATTTTCACCTATCCTACTATAAAGGGATACAATAAAAGCCATAATATCTCTATATGTAAAGTGTTAGAACAGTAATTGGAACTAAAATACATTATCCCATTCCAGCCAATTAGCTCTTAGAATGCAAAATCAAGTACTTCCCCAATAGGGAAATTTTGTTTCCTCCCTGATAACTGGACAAGAAATTTAAATAAATCATGCCTCAACTCCATCCTCTGATGCTTCTTGTAGTTTTATTAAAGATTTAACCATGACCAAGGACCATACCAAAAAGTACAACTTAATCTGTCAATTGCCCTAATTAATCCAGTTTTGATTAAAAGAAAACTGACATAAAGATATTCCATGTTAATGTTAAATTATGTGCAGTTACTTTGAAACCATACCTTGAGAAACAATAAAAGAATGGAATATAATACATAGTTGCTGGCAATGCGAGCAAACAAGACTTATGTAGGCAAAATACACACTACTATATAAAAAATAGATAACTAAAGAGGACCTACTGTACAGCACAGGGAACTCTACTCAGTACTCTGTAATGACCTCTATGGGAAAAGAATCTAAAGAAGAGTGGGTATATGTATACGTACAACTGATTCACTTTGCTGTACAGCAGAAACTAACAAAACATAGTAAATGAACTCTACTCCAACAAAATTTTTTTTAAAAAAACAAGACTTACATAGACATTGATGATAAATCAACACCCACCTCCTACCTTCAGGTCTGCTTGCTGTACTTGCCTGTTTTCAGCCTCCAGAGTCCCAGGTCCAAAGTAGTTCATATTCACAGACACTCTGGGCTCAACATCATTCATGTTCACTGTCAAGTCATCACAAATCCCACATTCCCCTCATCTCTCAGGCTTAAAAAATTCATTTAACACCAAGGGCTAATTAATTAACTGGATTTTCTTATATTTAATGGAGAACATTCTAGCCATTAGAATGCAGACTTGTTCAAATTTAGGTCACTGAAAAGTTCTAAAAATATGCCTGTCAAGAGAAAACCTAATGATTTTTTCCAAGATTTTACCTTTTTAGTAATCCGTTTTTTTTTAAATTTTTTAAAAAAAATATCATGTGAAAGCGGAGCAGGGACAGATGTGTACTAGAATGATTTCATAATCCCTATCAGCAGGCAAGTCCTTATTACCAAGATGTCTTTATTTTACACAAAAAATAAACTTCACTTTTAAAATGCACAGCATCATTAATTCTGAAAATAGTGTGAAGACCTGTTGTTAATGTTTGTGTATATTTGATTATAGGAGGGTGCCTCATCGTCTATGGCTAAAGGCAGACAGTGAACTTCCAGAAACTGTGATTGTCAGTTTTTCCTGTGTTGGAGTTGACCAATCTAATATTTTAGCTAGTCTTCTATTTGAGGCTGGCAAGCTCCCAATAGCAAACAAAAGCATGAAAGAAAATAGGGATTTATAATAGTGTATACAAATAAAGTGGTCTTATTCTGCAAAGCTTCAAATTTGCAGATATCCACACATCAATTTTCATAAACACCTTAACTCTGAAAGTAGATCATTTCTCCAGTGCAAATCTAAGGCTTCTTTTTCTTGAGGCCGAGGAATTCCAGGTTCCCTATTGCTATCAGAAATGTATTTTTCTTCATTTTGTATTACCTGCTCAGATTTATGTAAAGATTGTTTTCCAAAATAAAACCCAGATGCATCCCGAGGTAAATTCACAGTAGAAAGATTCAATCAAGCGCCAAATCATTTTTAAAGATTTATCCTCGTGGATATGCATGGATTATTCCAGCCCCAGCTCTCTGAAATCCTTTGGGTTAAAGTTTGATGACAGTACTCAAAACCGGATTTCCAAAAATGTTAATTCCCAATGAAACTGCATTTTAAAATGTTCAAAATAATATAAGAGGTGGTTTGGGATTTATTTTCATATTCTCCCCCTGGAAATGTAGCTGAGAATATTTGCTGAGGTAAAAGCTCTCTGAGACTTTCACCTCTAACTCAAAAGACCCTTTCTAGAATGAATAGGAGTAGAACATAGATCTCACGAAAATAGGATTCCCACAACATTTCTGTCATATTCTGCAGTAAGTGAACAGACTGACTGTGGACCATATTAACTCACGTGACTCTCTTCTGAGCCGCTGTTCATTCCACAAAATCCAGACCTAAGTGCCCGGGACATACATGCCCTCAGGTAGCATCTCCAGATGCATAAACAAGCCTAGAGTCTTGTGAGGGTCGGTGGTTAGGGAGGCTGGATCCATGACCAGGTGGCTGAAGGAGGTTTGAACAACTGCACCATTTTCAGTGTAGACCCTGAACCATAAAAGTCTCTTCACAACCACGACAAAGCTTACCAAACTTCCAGAACATCCACAGGACAGACAATGACCGCAAGTGCTCTGGCTGGTTTTCGAGACCGCAGATGACCTGTAAATGGGTCGGTGTACCTCACTCTGCAGCTGACAGGGAGTCTCCTGGTCTGAAGAAGCCTGAGCATGTAGGAATCACCTTGGAACTTTTTTTTTTTTTTTTTTTTTTTTCCGGTACGCGGGCCTCTCACTGTTGTGGTCTCTCCCGTTGCGGAGCACAGGCTCCGGACGCGCAGGCTCAGCGGCCATGGCTCACGGGCCCAGCCACTCCGCGGCATGTGGGATCTTCCCAGACCGGGGCACGAACCCGCGTCCCCTGCATCGGCAGGCGGACTCTCAACCACTGCGCCACCAGGGAAGCCCCACCTTGGAACTTTTGAAAGCCCTTGACATTCCTAAGGAATGACCATCACAATGACCAAGTACCCATGTTGAGAATGCCACAGTTTCTGTCACTTAACTCATAAAGTTTATTTAATAGTAACATCGGTGACTTTAATGAAAGTGAGTGTGATTTCAAGGAACGAAAGAGCAAATTATGGGCTGCTAGGATCCGGCTTCTGCTAAGTGATCATCCTCTAGCTCGTTACCTTTTCATCAGGAGACTCGAGTTCATCTTTTTATGGAAAAAGTAAAAGTTTCCACAGCCCACAGACCTTCCAGGACTAAACCATGAATGCTTAATATAAGCACATCTGTGATCTATACTTTCTGTGAATCACATCATCTTTCAGGATAGGACTGAAACATTTCTTGACCTGCTGACACTACCCTGCAAAGTACCTTGCACTGGACAAGCATTCCCTAAATGCTTATTATTAAAATGAGAAGTGAATGCATTACATGAATTCATTACTAAAATAATATTCACCATAGTTGCTCTTTGTACCAACCCTCTGGAGTGGCTGAAAGCATGGCAGATATAGCAGGTTTGTACATTCTGAAAAGCCTAGGTCCAGGTAACTCTTCTATTTATTCTAAATTCCTGATACATACAATAGGATTCTGCCAGGAAGTATGATATAATGTCTTTTAATTTATGTCATCATCCAATTCTATTTGAGAATAAAGTACAAGTGTTGATACCAAATAAAGCATCTTAACACTATTTGTATATATCCTGAACAACAGTAACATAATTATAATGGTGATGGTAATGAATACTTTTAAAATCTGACACTATGAATGCTAAAATACAGTAAAATAAATATTGAATGGGACTGCTGCTAAATGATTTCAAATTTTTAAACCCAATAATATTTAAATTAGAAATCACATGTTTATAAATAATTATTATATGTTAATTTACTCACATGCCTTATCATGAGAGAAACTAATAGTTTTAAAAAACCTTTATATTTCTTTCATATAGTGATTTCCTGGACATTCTATCTCACACCCAAAAGCATATATTCATTTTTAAAAATTGAACAATAATAATACTGCCATGTCATTACCTCAATTGTGAAAATGTTATTATAAACTTAAGGATTTCTTGGGGACTTCCCTGGCTGTCCAGCGGGTAAGACTCCACGTTCCCAATGCAGAGGACCCGGGTTTGATCCCTGGTCCAGGAACTAGATCCCACATGCATGTCGCAACTAAGAAGTCCTCATGCCACAACTAAGAGTCCACATGCCACAACTAAAGATCCCACATGCCACAACGAAGACCTGTCATAACCAAATTAAATAAATAAAATAAATATATTTTTTTAAGTAAGGATTTCTTAAAACAGTGCCATGAAACAATTTATAATATATTTCAGTGGTACCTATATGTCCGTGGGAATTGCACATATTTTAGATATCCAGTGTAGTTAATTACTCAATATTTGAGACACGTACGTGTCTCATTCCTTTTCTAAAACAGTGTGGCTTTTTCCTTTGTCGACTGTTTGCTATCCAAACAAGGAAGGAAGGAACAAGGAGGATGAACCCTTAGGTAGCTAGTGGGAGTCCTTCTCAGGGCAGGTTTCCAAAGTAAGGGTACAGTTGCCTCAGCTCCACAAAAGATGAGCAGGGAGACAGGTGGAGTGGGAGAAAAGATGCCTTGACGGAGATGCCTAAAAGCCCAGGAAGGACCAAGCAAAGCAAAGAGGTGCGGAAGGAAAGAGGCGAGTGGGACTGCAGGTGAGGTGAGACAGGTGAGGTGAGGCTTGGGGTCAGCCCAGAAAAATCCAGGGGAACCTAGCTGCTGCTTCTGAATTCAGCTTACTTTCTGGGGCTCAGGCTGCCTCTGCCAGGCAAGGGTAGAGGTTATATTTTATAGGGGAAAGACTTGGAATGGAATTATTTATAGGATTTTTGTGATCACTTAATTTATATTATTTTTATTGCCTATTTTCCTATATTACTATCAGTCGAATGTAGCAACTCATTACGTGTTTATTTACTTTGTCTTTATTTTGGCTGTGCCTAATTTGTGGGTACACTGAAATATTTGTCATCATATTATAAGTATATTTTTACCTAATATAGTTTAAATGATACTAGCCTTAACACTCCGGTTACAGTATCAGAGGCATCACCAATATTGAGTGTGGTGATTTCCTTGTGGATCCTCACATATGCTCTCTTTTCCATCCATCCAGGCCCGTCCAAACTGGGCTATGTGCCTGGGGTCCTGAGTATCCCTTCTGTACTTCTTATTGGGGCTTGACGCTTTAACAGGCAGATAAATGATAACTTCCCCCAACGTCTTTCAATTGCATCCCCTCAGTTTTGTAGTTTTGTATCTAACTAACATTTTCAATGTTTCTTACATTTGGATTACACTTATATCCTAATTTCTAGCACTGATCCAGATTCTTTCTTGTATTTTCTTCATTATTTTTTTCATGTCTGAAAAGCCAAGTGTTTTAGAAGATTTTGTACAAGTCATTATCCTGCCCTTGTTACAAACCTCCTAACTTGGTAGCCTCCCAGCCTGGTACTTACTCTTTTTATGCCTGGAGCCCTTTCTACCTCTTTCAAGTTCCCCCACAAGAACAACTATTCTGTCTCTGAATTGCACCAGGCTTGTTTCTGAGACACAGAAACTTACTAGTACAATTACCTTCCTATTTGAACAGGTCCTCTATCTACATTCTTTTAGGCAGTTAGAGGGAAGAGGAAAGGTTCTTCCTGAGTCTTCAGGACCTTAAAAATCAGCCTAAATTAATCTACATGCTTAAGAGAGACTATCTGGGGTGGCACATTTTGCTTCCCTACAGTGGGTTCAGCCACTATGACCAACAGGATGGAGAATCCTCAAAAAATTAAAAATAACACTAATACATAATCCATCAATCCTACGTTTGGGTATATATCCAAGAGAAATGAAAACAGGATATGGAAAAGGTATCCGCACTCCCATGTTCATTGCAGCAGTATTTATAATAGCCAAGATATGGAAGTAACCTAAGTGTCTGTCAAGGGATGAAAGCAGATGGGAGATATACACACACACACACACACACACAGAATGGAATATTATTGGAAGAAATACTGCCATTTGCAACATCCTGAATGGACCTTGAGAGCTTTATACTTAGTATAAAGCTTATACTTATACTTAGAGATAAGTCAGACAGAAAGGCAAATACTTACTGTATGATATCACTTCTATGTGGAATCTCAAAGAGCTGAACTCATAGAAATAGAGAGTAGAGCGGTTACCAGAGGCTGGCGGGGTGGGAGTGGGGGGCCGGAGAATCGGGAAATTGTTATTGAAGGGTATAAACTTGCAACTAGATGATGAATATGTTCTGGAGATCTAATGTACAGCACAGCGATTACAGTCAGCAGTACTGTATCATGTACTGTAAAGTCGCCAAGGCTAGGTCTTAAATGTTCCCACCACACGCAGAAAAAAGGATATGATACCTATGTGACCTGACAATAGTGTAAGCTAAAGTTGAGGTAGTAATTCTGTTGCAACATACAAATGTATCAAATTAACAGGTTGTGCATCTTAAACTTACACAATGGTATATGTAAATTATATAACAATAAAAATTTAAATAAAAAAGGAAAAAAGATGGAGCTTAGAGTGGGGAATCAGAAAACCTGGATTCAAAGTGTGACTTTGTTACTTTTAAATGTGAACAGTTAAGTCCCTTAACTACTTTCATCTCAGTTCCTTTGTATGCCAAATGATTATACCAACACTTGCTCATAAAGGTATTATAAAAACGATTGAAGAAGCTTATGTAAAGTAATACTTTCGAGTATAAATGTTTAACTCTAAAGTGACATGTATTATGTGATGGTCAGCTTGTGTTTCTAAGTAACATGATTGTATTACTGTTTATATATTGTGAGTCTCTCCAGCCCAAGACCACCAGGAGCACACTTGTATTTGGATGCAAGTTGGATGCGCTGCTCATGGCAGAGGGAGGATACACAGGACCTGACAGGAAGCGTCCTTTCTAACACCCTCAGTAGGTATTACCTTAGAAGGAGGGTAGACGAAAGTACAGCTGAAATAAGCTGCATTTAATTGCTCAAGAAGCAGTGGTCATTCATAGGAGCCAGAATAGAGGGGTGTTTGGCCATTTTTGTGGCTTAGAGAGCAGCACTTATGGCTTTGTCGATCTTCAGCCACGATTGTGCAGTGTTCTTGTTTTTGCCTTGTCCATCACAGAGTGATCTTGTCTGATGCAGATGTTCTGTAAAATTGTTTCTGTTCAACAGGAGAACACCAGGTTCTGGCTGTGAGTACCACCAGGCCAGCTCCTGGAGGTCAAGGTCTGCTTTTCTCCTTCCTGAAGTAAATGTGTGTACGTGCACACATGTATATACACATATCTAGAAGCTCAGCGTCAAATTCAAATTCTGTAAAACTGAATAAATTAAATTCTCAACACATTTTCATTAATGGAGATGAAATCCTTTCCATTAAGAAAATTCAAGCCAACTCTTTATAATTTGGGAAATTATATACTTCCTTTCTTTTTTATATACTTCCTTTCTTTTTATTTAGCTTTAAGATTAAAGCTCTATAATATTGAACCAAAAAATGTGTAATTGTCAGATAGCTACAAGTGATATGAAAAGTATAACCAAGTGTTAAAAAATTAAGCAAAAAATGATAACTTTCTTCCAAAAGGGAGAACACTTAAAACTTTTTTGAGGTGAAAAATGTAAATAAACAAAATTTATACGGATGTTTTTCTGAGTTCTAGGCTTGACTATGTCTTGAGCTACCCTGTCTGCCACTGCCAGCAAGAATGAAAAATTATATTTGTGCGGCAAAGAAGAAATAATTATGATTTCCAAAACATAGTTATTCCAGTATGTATAGCCCTCAACGATGCTGCTAAAGACAACACAACAAATCATCCTCATTCTCAACCATGCTTGTGTTTTGCATGGAACTATCTATGCCAAATGGTCATTTTTCTCACATTTATTCTGTTAACAGGATAAATGCCAACGTTTGTCAACATCTTGTAAATGATGCGTCTTAATGAGGCAAGCTACTGTTTCACTCCTCCGAGGAATTTCATACCAGAATAAGCAAACTATCAGGTTAAAGCAAGTGGGAGGAGATTCCAGAGAGCAAACCTTTCCTATGAACGTATATTCCTTGAGGTTTTGCTTAGAGTGTGTTCTAGGATCCAGGCCAATTTGGCCTAAACCTTTATACAACATTTTAATTATATTTTTAACAAATCCTGCAAAATGAGGTTCACATGTTGATTCAGCCAAAAAAAAAAAAAAAAAAAAAAAAAGGCAGTATCTACAAGCTGAACAGAATGCAAGAGAGAGGGAGTGATTAGCGATGTTGCCAAAAACCAATGAATACAGCGTTTTTATAATATCATGCCCCATTCCATTCATATTGGGTAGATATAAAGACTGGCGGAGGCTACATCCTTGTTCTAGAATAAATGAACCAATAAGTTTTTATTTTACACATGTGTACTTGACTCAGAAGTAGAAAACGTGGCATTTACAAAAACACGTTTAACCTCCTGAGGATGTAAGGCCCGACAAATGTTAAAGATAATGCGTAGCCTTGCCCAGGTGCAGAAGTCAACACAAGATTATAGTTAAAGCCATAGGTTTGGGGTCAGAAATATTAAGTCTCTGCGTTTAAGTCCTGACTCCAGTGATGGCAAACTAAATACAAACTGAATACACTTGGGCAAAGCACTTTATTTCCCTTAATCTCAGTCTCCTGATCTGTAGAATAGAGATAATAATGCCTACTATATGAGACTATTACAATAATTAAATGTGATAATATACATAGAACAGTGCTCATTAAGAAGCAGTTATTGCCACCATTGTATCTTCTAACGAAATTGAAAATTGCTAATCCCTGTCATTAAACGTAAACAGTGGTGGCTGGCTACTAACAGTTCTGTAAAATAACACGCGTCTTATTGCATTTAGGTCTGTGGGTTGGAGGGAATGGGAGCTTCCTATGCGAACCTAGACTCCTTTACAAAGTAACGAGTAAGGACTTCAACATCTTTATCCGCTATTCAACCCTCGGAAGTGTTTCCTACTCAAATACCTGATCTGCAGATAAGGAAAGGTTTGGCAATGGGATTGGCAACAGTGACCAAATCTTTATCATCACTATGATTATGTGAGAGTCAAGGTGGCAGCTGCAGCTCTGGGCATTTTGTCCAAACCCCAGGCAAGAAGCAGCAGCATGGCAACTATATGAGGAAACCAAGACTTTCACAGAAATCACAAGCACATTTCCACATACATATCACGCGGCCACTCCTAATTTGTATTTGCTTGGTTTCCTTTTGTTTTAAGTTGGACATTTGCAACTACAAACAGAACCAGGGCTCTGCTACTAAGGAAATTAGATTACCTAAAAGATAGTTCGTCAAATCACACTATGTGTAGTGGATAAGTGGTGAAAGGAAGGTTGTCAGTGGAACGGAGAACAGGGCCGAGAGAGAGAGAGACAGAGAGAGAGTTGGAAACCAGTGGCGCTAAGGAAATTTATATTTTTATCCTAAGTGTTACGGGGAACCACAGGAATGGATAGATAGATGTATGCTTTAGGAACATCACAGTGTGAAAAACTGGACTGGTGTGTACAATGGGGTGTGTGGCAATCCATTCACTCTGCTGAACATGTTAAGGCAGGTCATGGCTTAAGTTTGGGGCTTATGGAATGTGAAGGACTTTTTAGGTCATCCAAGTAGAGGTGTTCAACAGCAGTTTGGATAAAGAGGTCTAAAGGCCAGAAGAAAGATTTGGCCCATAGACAGAGAGTTGGCAATATTTAGCATAGAGAGAACCAAATCCATGAGCATAGATGAGATTGTAGGAGGAGAATGAATAAATTCTGAAAGATGAATGGAACGAAGACCATCTACTCAGAGAGACATTTGAAAACCAGGGAGAAGATTTGAATGATTTGCTTTGCAGAAAGAGTTGTTATAATTATAATGGAGTGGCAATGTATTGAGGTATTGAGGACCTGAGGTGCCAGTTACCCAATAAAGCCTTTTACAAGCATCCTTTCATTCCAAATTTAAAGCATCCATGTGAAGTAGATACTTTTATTGGGGATTTAGAAGAAAGGAGACTGAAGCTTAACTACATCAAGAAACTTGCCAATTAGGAAGAGATGGATCTAATATCTAACAGGTGTTTGTTTGTCTGTTTCAGGGATAGTACTTTTATCCATTATAAGCCAGTTAGAATAGAATGAAAGGAAGAGCTGACCAGGGGAAGATAGAAGGATTCTGACCAATAGCTGGACACCTTGACTAGAACATCAAATTCTGCCTAGCTGCATAGTCCCCTTAAGGTGGTATAAGATTAATTACAAGAAGACACCAACTGTTCTAAAAGACCTGACATGTGAGAGATTATCCCCTGATCCAATCAGTCATCAAATCCTATTTCTTTTCCTTCAGAAGGGTTGTAGTATATAACAGGAAACACATGTTGAGACATTTCTGCTATGTTCCCTGGAAAGTAGGCTTGAAAGCATTGTTCAACAAAGGAAAAAAATGGGGTCCACATAGGGTGGGAAATAAAAACCAGCATCGAAGTTTATCAGACAGTGTGAAAGAGAAGTGCACTCAGAAACCCAGACCAAGACTTGGAGCCAGAGTCATTCACTTGTTCACTTAGATAAAATCAGTTGGTACTCATGGTGTGCAAGGCAATGGACTAGGCCATGAAGAGAGGAAATGATGGTGGATGGACAGGATCTTATCTCAATGAACCTACACTATTGGGGAGGTAAAAGCCATGAGCCATGTCCCTAAAACATGAGAGGACTCAGAAAGACGGTTGATCATGTCTTTCTAGAAAACATGTTGAATGGCCATAGTGAGCCATCTATTTTTTCCAAGCATTAGCTTTATTCACACACACACATACACACACACACACAAAGACATACACACTCACACACACACACACAGAATCCAAATGGTTGGTTTGTATAACATGATGAAGAAAATAATCTATTTTCTTTAGTGTTCAATATTATACTCCCATCTTGGAATTAATCCCTCATTTTTGATTCCTCACAGAATCACTCACCTTAATCAATATGTATGACTCTAAATGATTTGTAACTATTTCAGAAAACTGTTTCTGTCATCCAAGAGTCCCCGTCATCCTATGTGAGAGTAATTAAGGAACGTGCTTAGGTTCTGACAGTGAACATCCGGCACCAAACTTTGAAAGCATCCTTGACCTTCCAAAGCAACATTTTTGGAACATACAACACGTATTCAAAGTCCAAGGTGGTCTTTTTTTTTTTTGCGGTACGCGGACCTCTCACTGCTGTGGCCTCTCCCATTGCGGAGCACCGGCTCCGGACGCGCAGGCTCAGCGGCCATGGCTCACGGGCCCAGCCGCTCCACGGCACGTGGGATCTTCCCGGACCGGGTCACGAACCTGCGTCCCCTGCATCGGCAGGCGGACTCTCAACCACTGCGCCACCAGGGAAGCCCCAAGGTGGTCTTTTTATTTTCTGAACTGGCCACATAACTTTGCTATTTTGAGAGTGGAGGCCACAACTCTTCAGTAATGGATTGTTATATTTTCTTTCTGGAAAGTCTTGTGATTACCGAACAGGAACAGGAGGATTGCTAGTAGGAGCTCCCTGAGTGGGAAAAGAGGAAGAAGAGGGAATAAGACATGAAAATAAGCAGAATGTGGGACGAGGCTGGCAGCTTGGGCCCCTGAGCAAAGGGGAGATGGACCAGCAGGCCTCCTCCCAGGAGCCGCCTGGTTGGTGTCAGGATCTGGGGGAGAACACGCTCCTTCCTTTTGAGTTACCTGCTTGGTAGAATCTTTGGGCAGGATTGTTGAAGAGGACGCTTTAGGTAATCAATGGATGCCGCTCCTCCTGTCTCACCTCCCAGTCACTCCAAGGGCACAAAGCATCAAACACAATGTTAAGGTAAAGAATCAGAAAGTACCTTAATTACATCACATATTAATATGGAATGTGCTTTCTGAACTACTTCCTTGATACACTGTGTGTGTGTGTGTGTGAAGGAGAGCAATGGCAGAGGTTTAAATTTAATAGCGGTCAACTCAAAACCAATTTTGGCCTGAAGTTGGAAAATTAGAAAATGCAGAAGTAGAAAGAATTAAATAAACAGCATGTATTTTAAAATGTGGGGCTTACCTGGTGGCGCAGTGGTTGAGAGTCAGCCTGCCAATGTAGGGGACACGGGTTCGTACCCTGGTCCGGGAAGATCCCACATGCCGCGGAGCGGCTGGGCCTGTGAGCCGTGGCTGCTGATCCTGCACGTCCGGAGCCTGTGCTCCGCAATGGAAGAGGCCACAACAGTGAGAGGCCCACGTACTGCAAAAAAAAAAAAAAAAATGTGGAAGTTCCCCATGAAAATATATACACTTTCTTTCCTATTAATTAGTTACTGTCTGGATCTTAAATCCCAACTTTAAGATAAAGTCAGAAATAAGAAAGTTACGCTGATATTACCAAACAAAGCCCACTGGCTAGAAGGCAAATATGTACTCATCCCAGAGGTCCATATAAATAGACAGAAAGAGAACGGGTGACTCAAGCATGATTTTATCCTTGCTGCCTCCAAGGCATCCAAGGTTATTATTAAACATCTCAGGGACAGGGTCGGAATTAAACAAATTGTCTCTAGGAATCTTTTTAAAAATTATTTATACATTTGAAGTTTGTTATCTAAAGAGAACACCTAATACCGATGATAATATTGATACAATCCTGATTATTCCTACAGGACAGTACATAAATTCAGAGCTTAGCTTGTTTTCCTCTTTTTCAAGAAATATTATTTCTATTTATGTGTGCTATTATAAAGAGTAGGAGGATACTGGAGAATGAAAGCATTAACCCTGTAGCAAAGTAAAGACACACACTGATTAAAGGAAGTAGAAGAGGTTTAATATGAGAAAGAGATACTAAGGTGTTAGCCAAAAAAAAGTAAGCCTGACAACATCAAGTGTTGGTGCAGCTGTAGATATACACGACTCTCAAACACAATTAACGGGATTATAATTTAGTGCAGCCACTCTGGAGGGCATTTTGGCAGAATCAGGTATAACTGAAAAGGTGCATGTCCAGAAATTCCACACTTCCACAACAAGCATCCGGAGAATGAGGTAATTAGGTCAATAATCAAACCCTATCAGGTACGCTTCTCTTCCTGATCAGTGTTTGTTCGGGGAAAATTTCAGAGGAAGGACCCTCTCTGTGCAATTCAGAATGCCATTACACCACAGTAGACGTAGTGTGGCATCACAGTTGCCATCTTGCTTGCAGACTTGGATATAGGTTCTTTTCCTGGCTCTGGCATTGAACTAACTGCTGCTTGACATTGTGTAAATTATCTAATTTTTCTGTCTTAATTTCCTCATCTGCAGCGTGTCAGCAATAGTAAAATACCCACTTCATAGACTTAGTAAAAGGATTATGGAAGAAAGTGTATGTAAAGCATTTAGGAAAGTTCCTAGACAGAGTAAGTGTTCAGTATATATAGTTCTATAGATATAGCAATTGCAACTGTTAGTATACAGGCTTTTTTCAGACAAGCCGCTTAAGCAGGTTGCCTATTAATTTTTTAATAGCATAAGCTATTGTCTTTAGAAGGCAAAGTCACCCTGAGCTTTTGGGCCACCCTCAGGAGTAAGGCATGGCTGCTGAGGGAAGCAGCAGTGTCGAAAGACAACGTCCTCAGCCACATGGACAGACAGTACTCAGCTGAAGACTAGGAGATCGCCACAGCGTCTATAACACTGGCAACTGCTGATGTGTTTGGACTTTAGCCCCACAGATACCCAGAGGGAAGGTTAAGGGTTACAGAGTTTCTCCTTCACCACTGCACACAGCTCCTGAAGGAAGAGTCTAAAGTCAGCCGATAGGAAAGTGGAGATGATGATGGTGATGACGATGACGACAGGTCATACTATGTGGCAGGCACTGTTCCCAGCAATTGACTATATCCTCCCTCATTAACCCCACAGCAATCTTTCGAGGTAGGTACTATTCTTATCCTCACTTTAAAGATGGGGTTAAGGGAGGGACACTGAAAAGAAATAAGTTGCTCACAGTAACACAGTTAGTAAACAGTGGAACCAGCGTGTGCACTTAGAGGGACTGGTTTCCAAGGTTCCTGGCTCTTAACCACCAGCAATGGGTCTGAAATCAAGAACCTAAATAGAGGCTAAAGGCATGGATCCTTTGCCAGAACCCATTACCCCATCTGCCAGATAGATCTTGGGAAAGAGTCGTTAAGCTACGTGGTAGAAGCTGGTTGTATTGAGTCTAAGCTGTGTTTGAGTGAGGCCATTTTTAAGTATTAGTGTTCAGCTGGTGCAAAGTGTGCAAATCAATGTTACAGTAGTTTAAGCTTGAGCTTAACAGGAAAATATCATTCTGATACTGCTGTTCTCTAAGAGAGAGTAGTCTTTCTCCATTCCTTTACATGTACAAAATAATAATCGTCATTTTAGAAAGCTGAGCGTGCAGGAGCTAAACCTACAGTTTATTTCTTTTTTAAGTAATCACTTTAAGTAGGCTCTTGCAGACCACTTAGCCAAGGGGAGGTCCTAACACACTGACATATTGATAATGTGCTCGTCTCTTCTTGACTGATTTCTTGTGTTGCTCTGTGCCCCCAACTGCTGCTATGAGCGTGCAATTTCCATTGACTTTGTAGAATTGCAAGTTGGTTGGCTTCTTGGAAGTAGAGAGGGAAAAGGCTAGAAACAGATCCTTGGCTGACACAGAAGGAAAAGAATGCTACAGATGTGATGAATAATAACAGTCCTATTTGGATGAAGCTGCCAGAAAATAGAAGCAAACAATCTTAAGATGGGTCAAGGCTACTTTCTACAGAGAATGGCATGTAATGCTATCTGATGAGGGGAATGCATTTGTTTCTTTTCTCTCGTGCCTGCTAAGTTCTGTAGGATTGCAGGGGTTGGAAGAATAGGGAAGTTACAGAGGTGCAAGCTGGATGGCACCAGGAAGGGGGCACTGCACAATTCCACAGGTTAGGATGTAGATTCTTTGGCCAAAAGCAGACCGTTTGCAACCGTGTATGCTTGCAAGGGAAATAATGGCTTTCCATTAGTCAGTATGAGTAACCCTGACAATATATGTTTGAAAGGCTTTTTTTAAAAAAAATACACTGGGATTATTTGTTAGGCTGAAACACTTAGAAAATCACTTTTAGTAATGTGGCATGGAGCCAATTAATGTGTGTTCTTGTCCCTGTGCCGTGTTTCTGATTTTTCTTTTTCTGTCTACGTGAGGAAAACCCAGCATTAATGTCCTGATGCTTAGATGTTTAGGCATGGGGAGAAGGGAGTCCCAGCAGCTGGAGGAATATGGGTTTTAAACCCGTAAGATATTGAGCATGCACTGGACCGAATGATACTATTTAGATCAAGAGTGAACAGCATTAGTGGTTCATATCCTTTTTTCCTCAAAGTATCAGTGCTTTATTTATTGATTGACCAGAAAGTTAACCTTTATTTACATTTATCATAAATATAGGATAAATTTTTAAGTTAAATTTGTGAAAGGTTTGGTGTAAAGAAATGCTTAATTTTTAATCAAATAGACTAATAATTTTCTATATAATTTGGGTCATCAGTTTCATACTTAGAAATCCTTTGCTCATTCTAAAAATGGTTAGACCATTGTTTTTTCTTCACAGTTTTAGTGCTAGCGATATTGATGGTGATGCTTTCATATTTTACACTCCATCCTTCAATGTGTCTGAAATTCTATCCTCAACCATGCTTATTTAAAACTAAGATATTTAGATCACATTTAAAAATATATACTTGTTGAATGCAGTTAGGAAGAGTGTTGATCCCGTTTTTCATGACTACCATCACCAACTTCAATCCAGGTAATATGCTTTTAAAAAAACACACACACACAATCTGCACTGTTAAGTATTCTTCCTGAGAGAGCCTTTAACCTTTTCAGACATTCTGTAAGAAACCCAATCTCTTTTAAACCCCAGAGAAATAACACACAGCACTTAAAGATTACAATTATTATGTGATATTTTTCGCCAGGTAGCTGCAGTTTTAAAAAACGAAACAGTGCTGAATGTTGGTCGTTTTAGTGCTATTTTGTGAGCTAGCCTCTGCACCCTTAAGATAAATTCTCAACTCTTGTCTGCCAGGCCACCGAGTAGTACGTTGTTGGTATCACCACTAACAACTAAAACAATAGCTCCTGCAATCAGAACAGTCCGGTACCCAGATTGCAAGCTCCCCCACTTCCATATGCAATATTACACACAGAAGTAAGCACAGCCTCTGTCTTCAACAAGAATTTAATGAGCACAAGGAAAAGAAAAGATAGCAGAGAGTAAGAGCGACATTAGGCTTTCCCAGGTTCTAAAATAAAGGTCTCAAAACCTGTCCCTCACCTTAAGCTACCTCTTCCTGCACAGGAGGGGAATTAGATGTTTTACTGAGAACGGAAGTTTAAATTATAGAAAAATCACTGTCATTCCATCAATGGTCCTAATGGGGAATTGCTTATTCTAAGAATGTGGTTCACTCCACTTTTACATGAAACCCTTAATAAAGTATGGCTGTAACTTCTTTGAGGGAAGTCAACTGGGCCCACGCTGTCTATAATTACACCCTAAAATATCCTATTGCATTCAGAAAAAAAGATTTAAATCCATATGAATAAAATGTAGTCAGATGGGAATGACCTGAGGCTGTCCATCACATAATCCACAGAAAGAAATCGAAAGTTTTACAGAGAAATCTCACATATAGCATTTGTGGATTATTGGACACATTTGTTCTTAAGTTAATTATATATTAAAATATACCTAGTTCTCTCTCACCAGTATGGATTTATCTATTCTCAACAAATGGTTTAGCTGTCAAAAATAAATGTTGCCATTAATTTTAAACAAAAGACGAAAGGGAATTTTGGTGAGTATTACTCTAACACCAACAGCAATTATTATGTACCAGACATTGGACTAGAACAGGTGTCCCCAACCCCTGGGCTGTGGAACAGCACCGGCCCATGGCCTGTGAGGAACCAGGCTGCACAGCAGGAGGTGAGTGGTAGGCTTGAGCAAAGCTTCGTCTGCCGCTCCCCATCGTTCCCCATCGCTCATATTACCGCCTGAACCACATCCCCTCCCCAACCTCCGTCCATGAAAATAGTGTCTTCCAGGAAACCGGTCCCTGGTGCCAAAAATATTGGGGACCGCTGGTCTAGAAGATTCCTTTCCACCTCTGGATGTCTACCAGCAAACTAGGTGTGCAGCTTTCCTTACACGATTCTTCCATCACAATGCTCATCACTCTGGAGTGTGAAAACACTCTGTATTTATCTTCTCATTGTATTGAACACATGTGACTAGTGTGTGGATGAGTTAGTAAATCTCAGATATCGGTTACCTGTGCTCTAGCGATAGAAAGCAGCCAATCCTGGAATTAAGTCATTTCTAAAGGCTCTTTGAAGACAGTCACTTTGTGAAAGAGGTGAATGGCTATGGCAGATGACGTGACAATAGCCCGCAACGTCAGCACGAAGTTCCAGAATGGAATTGTCCACCTCACGTGAAATAGCCATAGAAGAGAATCATTTGTCTCCCTAGTCATTAATGCTCAGAGGCACACCAGCTGAGGAAACTGCAGCAAACTGTTAGGAGGCGAAGGAAAACTTGATTTAGTTCATATTTTTTTCCATGAACATGTTTCCCCGGAAAGGTATTCAATGGTACACACATGGATGTCACAGATACGGGCAGCTAGATGTACAATTGCATTGGAATGTCTGGTCTCCCTATGTGAGTGGGCTGTGGTTTTGATCCAGAGGCCCCCAGTGAAGATGCAGATGTGGATAAAGGAGTACTCTGCAGACACACTGGCTAAAATGCAGGGCTCTGGGAGAACTCCTGATTACTTCCCTCTGCAATTCTCCTGTATTCAGGAGCACAAAGATTCTCTGCTTGACCAAACTCTGCTCAGGCACTTCTGAACTCTCTTCTCAAAGAGGCCCTGTCCGGGGGACTTCCATGCTCATCTGTGTCTTGTCCAATTTTAGCAAGAATCCAGCTCCATCAGTTTACCAGAATCTCCCATCCTTGCTCTCTGGTCACCCTTGATATTTGATCAGGTTTCTCCTCCACCCTCCTTATCCCTCGCGTTTCTTCCCAATAATTTTCCATCCAGTGACACCCCCCCCGCCAAACACACACACACACACACACACACGTCTGCTCCTTAGGTATAAGTTCCCACTTTTCCTTGTGTTTGGAATTGAACCCTATCTCTCTCTCCTACTGCAAAACCCCATTGCAGTGGTTCCTCTTTGTCTCATGATAGCTCCCTTTGAATAAAGTTTGCTGCCTATCTTTTTTCAAGAAATCTTTTTAACAGGGGAATGAATTTGACAGAATCAACCAAATTACTGAACACCCACTCTCCCACCCACCCCCATGATAAAGGACTTTCTGAAAAGTAGCGGGCAAAGATGCTTCTCATCTGTGAAGCCTCTGCAGCTTGCAAGCAGGTGTTGGAAGTGGCTGGATGGTACCAAACTGAGATCATATTCTGGACCTTGGCCCAATAAATAAGCACTTTCATATATAAGCATATATATAAAGAGATTCTGAGCCCACTAGACTTAACTCTTTTAGTTTTTCCCTGCTTATTTTCTTTGCATAGTTGAGACCTAAAAGATACACATGCCAACACCACCAAGGTCTGAAGTGTCCTTTTCCTGTTAGTGCCCTGTGAGTACAGAGACTAGAATGATCTTCATAAGCTGCAGTGCAGATGCACCAGATCTGTGCCAAATGTCACACGAAAGCAAAGGAATTTGAGAAGGTGGGTTGTCATCAAGCAGGGTCAATGATTTATTTATTCACTTGGAAACTCCCAGGGAGTTTTCTGGATCAGTGAAAACAAGCCAAGATTGGTTTACCAACATGTTCTTAAAGGTCACAGATGATTTTGAGGGCTTGTGTTGAAATGAATGTGCTTGGTAATCAAGTGCATAAAATATTTGTTTCAAATCAGTTCTCATAAGTCACCACTCATCCAGGTGGAGATTAATAAGTATAGGGCCATTTAGTGGGTCCTACTGTATGCAGAGAACATGTATCAGGAGGAACCTAGACCAGATCGCTCGTGAGGAAGAATTGAATCATAAAGGGCTGGAAGGAAGCTTGTTGCAGGTGGGCCCTGACATGAACAAGGCAATAGAAATGGGAGATCAGAAGACATGCCTAGGAAGAAGGAAGCCCATCCTAGGGCATGGGGACCAGGGAGAGAGGCTGGGGTGAGGCTGAAGCCACAGGTTAAGACAAGCTGGTGCTCAAGCTGGCTTCAGAGTTACTGAGTATTTGTTCTAATGCTTAGTAGCTTTGTCATAAGGAGACAATATTATTTAGACTCTCTAGGACTCAGTTTACCTATCTGTGGGAAAATCAAAATATTATAGTAGACTTATTTCACAAGTTTGTTTTAAAGATTAAATGTAGAACTACATATGAAGCACTTTGCGTAGCTCCTGTAACATAACAAATGTACCCCAAGCAAGCCAGGGTTATTAAGTGTTTTCTAATTAGAAAAGGTGATTCACATTTGGAATAGCACTGTTTCCTAACTCTAAAAATTTCCTCTTGTGATTCCCTCTATCTGGAGAATAGAGCTTCAATATATAAATTTTCAGAGGGACACAATTCAGTCCAAGATATTGTCTTAACCCTGTTTGTTTGTCCACCTTTGCAAATATTTTTTGGCCATATTTTGGGGGGACTATTTTTGGATTCTCTACCCTCTATCAGTGATCTATGTTTCTATCCTTCTGATAATACCACACTACTTTGGCTACTATTGCTATATAATAGCCCTTCATATCTAAACAATGATTTCTCCCACTGTATTCTTCTTTTTCAAGATTGTTGGAACTACCTTAGGGTCTGTTCATTTCCATATTAATTTTAGAATGAGCTTGTTATGTCTACAAATATCTTGCTGGGATTTTGATAGAAATTGCAGTAAATCTGTAGATCAATTTGGAAGGACTGACATCTTTACTACTTGAATCTTCTAATCCATGAACACATTGTATGTCTTCATTTATTTAGGTGTTCTTTGATTCCTTTCTCAACATTTTGTAATTTTCAGTGTACAGATCCCGTACATGTTTTGTTAAGTTTATATCTGGCATTTAATTTTCCTTGGAGTGTTTATAAATGGTACTATGTTTTTAATTTTGCTTTCTATATGTTGATTGTTAGTATATAGAAATGTGATTGAATTTTGTGAGCTGATCTGGTCCTGAGATGTCACTGAAGTTACTGATTAGCTCTGGAAGGGTTTTTGCTTATTTTTTGTTTATTCGGGTATTTTTTGTTTGTCTCTTTTACAGATTCCTTGGGATTTTTATGTAAACAATTATGTCATCTTCAAATAGGAACAGTTTTATATCTTTATTTCTAATCTGAATGTCTTTTGTTTCTTTTTCTTGCCTTCTTGCAGTGGCTAGAACTTCTAGTACTATGTTAAATAAGAGTAGTTAGAGTGTGTGTACTTGCCTGGTTCCCAATCTGAGAGGCAAAGTCTTTCACCATTAAGTAGGATGTTAGGTGTAGAGATCATGCCTCACTGGGCTCTGCTGATACCAGAGGGGCAGGGAGGAGAACTGACTAGCCCTGCTTCCAACCACCTTGTTAAGTAAGTCTCCTTGGTGCTAGGTGGGGATGGAGGTTCAGCCTGAGCCTAGATCCTGCTGCCACTTTGCTGGCAGGGGAATCTGAGCACGCTTCGTTTTGCAGGATGGGGTCGGGGGGGTGAAAGGTCAGTTCTCTGCTTGGTCCCACCAACACTTCCAGGTGAGGGGAGAGGAGCTCACTACCAGTTTCTAGAGGAGTGCAGCGAGGGTATAGCTTTCACAGGTATTTGGATGATATGGGGAGGGAGGGGGAGAGGGGTATTTCCAAAAAGGTCTTCTGTTGATAGGTCGCCCTTTCTCAGTCCTTTGGTTATAGGAGAAACAGGCTTTTCTTTGGGGTTTTGTTTTTGGGGGGTTTTTTTGTCACTGCCTATTGGTGATTCTGGATGGAGGCTCCTGCTGGGCATGCAGGGTACTGTCCAGGATATATAAGAACAAAAAGGAGACTCAGCACAAGCCACTCTGCAACTCATGTCCCAGAGACCCTACACAGTCCACCTTCTACTTTTCATCATCTTTCAGAGTCTGTTTTGTTTGTTTGGTGTGTTATGTCCAGCATTTTTATTTGTAAAAAGGAGAATTAAAGGCTACACTGTTTTGCTGCAATGGGAGATTCTTGCCAGTGTCCTTTTTAACATGCGGCTTCCTCCTGCCTCTCCAATCTCACCCCCTGCAATGCTTCTTCTCACTCATCTCCTCCTGGCCACAGCGTCGTCCTCACTCTTCCTCCAACATGTGAGGAAGCCCCACCTCAGGGCCTTTGCAGCTGCTGCTTCCTCTGCCTAGAGCCATCTCCCTCTAGATACTCACATGTCCTCTGCTCTCTGTTCAAGTAGCCTCTTCCATATAAGGTCCTCTCTAAGGAACCTTCATATAATAGCAAGCTTCATCCCAGTATCTGGGGCCCGCACTGTCATGCTTTATTTGGATTTGTAGCAATCATCACTACTGGACGTGCTATGTCCTTACCTGTTTATGATCTGTCTCCTGTACTAGATGAAGGGCAAGGACCTTGTGTCTGTTAGTTCCCTCAATAATATGAGTCCAGTGAATGAATAAATGAGATAGAAATTATCTTTCCCATTTTCAAATGACAAACGAAAGTAGAAACTCAAATGTAGAGAGATTAATTGCCCTGTATGAGATTAGCTTCTTGGGGGAAGAACACTGCCTTGCACACATAGAGAGTAAGATTCTTTCCTCATTCCTGCTTCTCGGATATCAGTTAATTGACTGGACAGTCGCAAGCTGAGTGTGTTTAAAATGTCGCCCTGACAGCTCTGCAGGGTGTGTCCAACGCCCATGGTTCCCACAGTCAGCAAAATCCTGTCTAGACCTCCACCTACCGAAGCCATCCTAGAAAAACCTTTTGAGAAAGCATTTGCCTGGGGAAATTCACGCCATTTCCCAAGCACGCATTTGACTGTTTAATGTCAATACTCAAGCATCTACGTGCTACATAATATTCATTACTTTATAATTATATTTCAATTTCAAAAATGTTCATTCTATTTGTTTTCAGGGAATCTCTTTTGAAACTTGTCAAGTAATTAGTTGATCAGCTTACCTTTCAGCATCAAGTGGTATTTTATCTTAATCTAAGATGTCTTTAATAACAAGGTATCAGTGATGTGATAATTCAATTCAGAAGGCTCCAGAGACTGACTTACATTATATTCGTCATACAAAAGCAGAGACTTACTCAAGTGGAATGTGAATATCTGTGTTCAGTTATATTTAGCACTGTGAATAAACTATGCATTGAAGATATAACAAGTACTTCTAAACATAATATATATAGTATATGAAAGTAAAGGGTGTAATATTTGTTTAATATAATAATACAACTATTTCATGATATAGTTCCTTTTTGCCTTATGTTTTGAAGACTTAGAACCAAATTTAATTTAGTAATCAATTCATTTCGGGTGTCTGCAAGAACCACATCTTCTGCACCTTTTTTAATGGACTTTACACTTTTACTCTCTCTCCTCCCAACCTCTCCCTCTTCCCTCCCTCCCTCCATTTTTTCTCTTTCCTTTCTTTCTTTCTTTCTTTCTTTCTTTCTTTCTTTCTTCCTTCCTTCCTTCCTTCCTTCCTTCCTTCCTTCCTTCCTTCCTTCCTTCCTTCCTTTCTTTCTTTCTTTCTTTCTATCTTTCTTTCTTTCTTTCTTTTCTCCCTTCCTTCATCCTCTTAAACTCCTCAACATCTTAAAACATTTTAAATCTTTTTTTAACTCTTTGTTAAACTTTTTTCCTTTTGTTTTCTTTGGCTGCATTGGGTCTTTGTGGCACATGGGATCTTTGTTGAGGCACACAGGATCTTTTCGTTATGGCTCGTGGTCTGCTCAGGCTTCTCTCTAGGTGTGGCATGCAGGTTTTCTCTCTCTAGTTGTGGTGTGCGAGCTCCAGCACACATGGGCTCTGTAGTTAGTAACATGCAGGCTCTCTCATTGAGGCACCCGAGCTCAATAGTTGTGGCATGTGGGCTTAGCTTCCCCGCAGCATGTGGGATCTTAGTTCCCCGACCAGGGATCAAACCTGCGTCCCCTGCATTGGAAGGTGGATTCTTTACCACTGGACCACCAGAGAAGTCCCTCTTTAACTCTTTTGTTTTGTTTTTTTTGCGGTACACAGGCCTCTCACTGTTGTGGCCTCTCCCGTTGCGGAGCACAGGCTCCGGACGCGCAGGCTCAGCGGCCATGGCTCACGGGCCCAGCCGCTCTGCGGCATGTGGGATCTTCCCAGACCGGGGCACGAACCCGCGTCCCCTGCATCGGCAGGCGGACTCTCAACCACTGTGCCACCAGGGAAGCCCCCTCTTTAACTCTTAAACATCTTAAATTCCTCCAATGCATCATTTTTCATATATAATATGCTTAGTGTACTTTGAAATAAACGTTATAAATGTAATTTAAAATTGGCTCTACCAAACAATCTGATTTCGCTACAGAAACCTAATTGGACATTGTAGGTTTTAAGGGTTGAATGAACTCTCTCATATCTTGCATTGGTATTTGGGGTACCAAGAAATAAAACTATCTGATAAACCTACCTACTTTGTTTTAGAGAGCCCATGCAGGCATGCAATATATACTAAAATATAATGATTGCTTAGCTTGTTTGTTCCATCCAGAATGTTTGGGATATTCTCTTAGTGTTCATCTTTTGAGGAGTGTGGAACAAGTATTTGGACAGGTATTAGGTGTTTAGTTATAATCCCCCATCATAACTGAAACGTGGGATTTGAAAATTATTGTCCTAGTATTAGGACTATTTCTTACTAGTGGTAAGCAACAGAGACTTCCAAGAAATTGTATAAAACACAGGAAAAGAGTGATGCTCAGAGGCAGAAACACCTAAATACACAGACCGTAAATCTAGAATCCTGGGTTCCACTCCCAGCACCCTCACAACATTGGGATCTTATACAAGTTAGTTATTTGTGCAAGGTTTCCCTGTGTGTAACATGAAAAGCATAACATCACCTGCTTCATGGGATTGGTATGAGGTTTAAATGTGTTCATCTTCAAAATGCACCTGGAACAGTGTCTGGCACTTAAGTGTTAGCTGTTATTATTTCTGAGTAGAAGTTGACCTTATAAGGCAGCAGCATCTATGGGCCAGGAGACCTCAGTTACATTACCCTACAAGCAGGTCCCCCAATGGCACAACAGAACAAGAATCAGAAACTACTGAATATGGTTAAAAGAGGGCATGATCTCACCACTGTATCATTTTTAAGTAACTGTACTGATTCTGAATGTGTCTTGTTCATTTCCTTACTGAGTCTTATCAGGAATGCTTTTACTTATGTATTCATTCAAAACATATTTATTCTCCTGTATGTAGGAGAAAAAATAAACCTACAGGAATTCTCCTGTAGGTTCTGTGGGAAAATCCAAGATGTAATAGAGTCTACCTACAAAGGTGTATGGCTAGTGCCATAGGGAAAAGTAGAAAATTAGAAAGATGGATGGCTAGATAAATGATAGATAGATGCATACATACATACATACATACATACATAAATGCAAAGATGATAAATAAAGGTCAAGCCTAAGATATAAAGATCAGATCTTCATCTACCTACCTATCAGCTCCCCACAAAGACAAGGATCTTACTGCCCCTTGCCCTACTTCTTGGGAAGTTCTTAGAAATATCTATTTATTTTTGTTGATGATTGATCAATGTTCACCTTTGATATTTCTAATTGTCTATTTATGGTTAGCTAAACCCACCAAGCTGTTTGCTTCTCTGCGGACAGATTTTGCTAAATCGATGCTCAGATTCTGCCAGCAACGTGGAGCAGGCATGTCTTTGCTTTTGCAAACACTCTGGCGCCCTCCAGCCCCTCACAGTTGGATTGTTTCTGGGATTAGTGGCCGGCCAAGGCCCACCGTGTCCACCCAAATCACACCCCCTCCCAGTTTCACCCCTGCTGAGCTTCAGGCCACAGGCAGGAATTGCCTGGGTTGCTAACCCATGCTGCACTAAGGGCCTTGGTTAGTGATACGTGGATTGTTAGAGATCCTGGCTTGCTGGAGACGTTTTGTTTATGGGGTGGGTGGGAGCGGGGAAGGGAACCCTGCCAGCAGCTATATTTGCCACTTTTGCCTAACGTTTCAGTGGACGAAACTTCCCTTGCAGCTTTCTCCCAGCACAGATTGTTCCTGGGCCCTCTTCTCCCTTGTATCTCCTTGCCCTGATGTCTGCTGCCCCCAGGACCCGCCTGTTTCCACCCTCTTGGGTTGGGTGCTGCTTTCAGCTTCTTTCTTTCTTTGTAACTCTTAATGATCTTTTCTCTGTGACTCTCATCCTCAATTATGTTCTCAAAAGGCAAAGTCTGTGCATATGTACACAACCGGGGGACTGTCTTCTCCTTGTTTTTCTTATGATTGTGCCTGTGAATAAAACCCTGAAATTATCAATTGGATAATAGAGCCATGCCGCTCTTCCAAATGGTTGAGTTAAATTGGCTGTGGCTTCAAGTAGTATTATCATTAATAATAACAGTAATAACCCTTCCATCAGCCGAATATTTACTAGCACAAAATAGCATGGTAGCCCCCAACTCGGGATGTATCCAGGGGATTGCTGTCTGGACAGAATCCTCTAGAAAGGGGATGCCTGGAGGTGTTGCAGGAAGGGGGACCCCTTCCAGGGCCCAAGAGTGGGCTCCTGTCTAACATTCGGAAATGAATTGTCCGAGGAGACACACGTGCTGACAAAGCAAGAGAGTTTATTGGGAAGGGGCGCCCGGGTGGAGAGCAGCAGGGTAAGGGAACCCAGGAGGACTGCTCTGCCACGTGGCTCTCGGTCTCGGGTTTTATGGTGATGGGGTTACTTTCCGGGTTGTCTCTGGACAACCACTCTGACTCAGGGTCCTTCCTGGTGGTGCATGCAAGGCTCAGCCAAGATGGATTCCAGCGAGAAGGATTCTGGGAGGTTGGTCAGACATATGGACTGGCATCTCCTCCCTCCTTTGGACCTTTCCCCAATTCTTCCGGTTGGTGGTAGCTTGTTAGTTCCACGTTCCTTACCAGGAGCTCCTGTTATAAGAGAACTCATGCAAGTGGCTACTATGTTGCCTGGCCCGGGTGGGTGCTTTCAGTCTGTGTTTCCCCTCACAGAGGGAGAGGGACCTGCCAAGGAAGGGTCCCATCCACATTCCTCGCAGCTCTGGTCTTTCCTCAGGCCCTCCTTCTAGTACCAGTATCCCTGGCAGCCCAAGCCCTTAATGATCCTTCCCCTCCTGACTGTATTTACTGTCTCTTACACTCATTTGTCACTTTACAACGCTGCCTCAGATTGTTACTGGTCTTTTAATGTGCGTCTTGTCCCGTTTGATTTGGTGCCTCACCCCAATTCCCACCTTCTACTCCTATAAGATTTAGGTCTATCAGAGGTAGCTACTGTGTCTTAAGCTTCTAATAAGGGTCTTAATTAACTCAGATAGTTTCCTTTGTACCCTCCCATCAAGGTAGTGTCCACACATCTGAAAGAATTTGTTACAGTTGTCGCTCTTGGTGACACCACTAATAATATGACCAACATGTACTCATCACAGATATGACTCTGTGCCCAGGGGTAGGCTGAGTCCTTAGAGAGCCTCACCTGGTTAACCCTTGTTATGGCAATAATCCTTATTAATTCAAGAGATGGGTAATATTCCCCCCATATTATAGGTGTTGTAACTAACGTTCAAAGAGGTTAAGTAAATCCGTCAGGGTCATGACCCCAGCAGTTTTTAGAGCTGGTCCAAACCCAAGTTCAAAGTTCTTAACCACCATGCTACCGTGATGATAATGATAAAAGTAATCTGTAGGATGCATTCTCTCCCGACAGGCTCTATCCTGTGCATCACGTAATTCTATCCCGTAACACTGAAAAGAAGAAAACAGGGCAAATTATGAAGGAAAACGTGACCCTGGACATCCAGGAGTCAGAAATAATTGTCAGATTCCTTAAGCGTCAGGATGACCATGGCAAGGTGGCCACCATTACTGCGGAGGCTATTTGAAGAATTGTGGAAGCGAGACCAGCGGTCCTCTTTTATGATGTTTAATTCAGTGGGTGAAAGAACCTCAGTTCGTGACGTTGCTCTGGCCCCAGCCTGCACGGAGCTGGCGGAAGGGAGAACAGACACCTCTCCCCCTTCCCAAGGCACCATTTCTTCTATTCATCTATTGAGGCTGGCACAGCCCTGCTTCTGAGCTCGCCTCTCCGCTGACATGGAAATCCTCTCCAGTCCCTGTGAAATACTTCCAAGCAAAAGTATTTCCTTCAACAATATTTATCTTTCTCTAATCCCAGCAATACTCTTTTCTATATGCCACGCCGCACAGGCATGGCATAAAATGCTCAGAAGCTTAATAAACCATCATTTTTTCCTGTATATTCCGGTTACATTATCAGAGGTCCTTGGTGATAAACGCTTTCCTGGTATTTATCCCGGCACTTTTGTGACCATCATTTGTAAAGCTTTCTTTGTATTCTGTTACCTTCAGCTGTGCTTCTCTGTCACTTGATTGAATATATTGCATTCGTTTGGGTCCTATTGTTGAATGACGAAGGAATTGATCCTTTAGCAATTACCTACTTATTGGGGCCAAGCAAGGTCAAGGATATTGCTGGAAATGTTTTAATGCTGGTAAAATCGAACCAATAAGAATTCCTTGTCTGTCATTTTCCCTTAGATATTAAGTGATGAAATTAAATAAAATATGATTGTGCCATTTTGGGTGATTGACAATATCTTCCTCTGATTTCTCATTACTTCCTTATTGTTTCGTCAGGTTTTCCTTTGTTTAATTGGCGTTGCCGGCTTTCGCTGCTTGGTTGTAAGGTCTCTCTTGCTAGGATTTTCCTTCCTTCTCCTCCACAGATCCATCGTGCAGCCAGGGGAGACTGGCGTGACTCACCTTTCACATTTCCCACTTTCCCTGCTGATGGGGATTTGTTGACATTTTCTGCAAACCCTGTTGCTATTATGAATTGAAGACTAGATTTCAAGCCCCAGCACGCTCAGAGTTAAGCTGCCTTGAAAAGGTGGAAAAGAAATAAATGGGAAAAACGTAAAGATTTAGATTAAGAGTCCATTTGTAATAATAAAGCAATCGCATCGCCCAAAACACAGCCCTCAAAAGCATCTGCTACTGAAGTTATACCAGGGGTTTCCCTTTCAGAACTCTCTAAAGCTAGACTCCTTTCACTTCTTAAGCTACTGATTGTGAGCCCAGCTAATAAACAGATCACTTTTATTATCATGATCATTACTGTAATTCATATATAGTTAGTTATACAGGAAAGAAAAGCCTTGTAGATAGGGAAACATTCCTTGTAAACTTTAAACACCTTTTAAAGGCATTTTTGTGGTTTTGAAACAGAAGTGAAACCAGTTACTTAGAATCCCTTTGTGTGTATCTGTCGATATCCAAGTGTCACAATTTTGGAGAATCCGATGCTCTTTAAAGTATTACCTAAATTGTAGTCTGTTAGATTCTAAGTTGACAATTCTTAAGTCTCCATTCAGAGAGATCTAACCCTATGTGATCCGTACAAACACATACCGTGTAAACACCAAAGTGAAGGCCAAGGCTAAATAAAGGAGGACATTTATCTTTATACACGGGTGGGAATGTAGGTAAACTGTGTGATTCTACATCCATGTAAACTCATACACACACACACACACACACACACACACACACACACACACACACCCTGATGCCCCTCGTGATTGGTTTAGCCTGTGTTCTGACACTGGGTTTCAGAAGATTTTCAGACTCGTCCAAACGTTTGATTTTTGTAATTATTGTCGGGATTTTTTTTTTTTTATCTTGCTCTACATGGAAAATAAAATTGTGATTGAGAGAGTTGGGTCCCAGTGGTCCTGTCTGCGCTCGGCAAATGGTTCCGTGTCACTCCCTGCATCACAATATAGGAGCCACTGAGCTTGGCTGCAGCTAATCCTCTGAGCCCGTTAATAAGCTTAGGAGCACGTTCACTGGAGGCTGACGGGCTGGGCACAAACAGGGAGAAAATATCTACTGGGGGAAGCTGAATTGGTTTTAACCATCTGCTAATCACCAGTAATGAGACCTACTCTGGGGAAGAAAAGAAAAACAGATAGTCGAAGGGAGGTTTTGTTCTTCACAGCAGAGCAACAGGGAAGGAGAGGGCAGCTGTTATTAGGAAAGAAAAGATAGAAAGAAAGAAGGGATTTGGCCAGAGCAGATGAAGCGTCCTCTGCAGCGCTCCGTTTTGTTAGCTGAGTGTTTCTTTCATTCAGTCTCTGAAACTTCAGATCTTGCAGGCTCCCTGACAGCCCACCTCGAAGATATTGCTTCTGGAAGAAAGGAGCCTCCCCCTGGCGTCCTCCCCGCCACCACCCTCTGCGTTTGCTGCACAGCACTTTACAGGATATCTTAGCTGGAGGAGAGGAGGAAAGGCAACGGCAGTTCTGGATTGGCACCAAAAGAAAACTGGGTGTGTGCAGGGGAGGGGGTGTGGGCAGAAGGCTGGGTGAGGGCAGAGAGACCCCTGGTCATGAGGGCGAGGCCTGACAAGGAATCCAAAAAGGAAGAATCGGTTGTAAAATGTCAGTCCTAGTCGAATTGGGTAGACGGTCTTTTTAAGTCCTAGGCACTGTGTTTCAGGAAATTCAAGTGCGGTTATGACTTGTATGCCATTTTGGACGCCGTCATTCAGGGACCCTTTCTTCAAAAGTTCAAACTCTTGCCATTGCTAATAATACAACCATAGGATTAGGGATGCTGTCATCCACTGGACCAATGTTCTCCATGACAAGTTAATAACATACTCACTTGAATCATATTTCTGGAATAATTAACATAATGACTGAACTATGACAATAGTTTCCCGGGCCACAATGACTCTTCTTTCTTCAAACACTCCTGTAAGCTGTGCCAGAGTGAAAACCCCAAAGCACAGAATCTGTGCTTTGTCCCCCTACCCTCTGTCCCCAGCTCAAAAATTTCCATCAGCTTCATACTGAAATCTAAACCCTGTCCCTGCATTCAAGTTTCATCATATCCTGGCCCTGTTCTCTTCTTCCTGTCCCATGGTCTACGCCTCTGCCCACATGGGCACTACGTCTGCCAAAGCCAGGGCTTGCTGTTTCCGTATAGCCTGGCCTGACTATTGCTTTTGATTTTTACCAATGTTTAATAGTTCGCAAGGAAGAGCCTTCCCCCAGACTAGACAGTCTACCCCTTCTCTCTGAGCTGTCATGACAATTTGCTTTCAAGCATCCTGCAGCACTAATCATGTTCTCCAGAATCACAGCGATTTCTGTACAAGTCTCTTCTACTCCAGGGCAGTGCCATTTTTCTTTTCATCCTTCACACCATCTAAAACCAGCCAGTATATAGGAAATTCTCCATTTCTTGAAATATACTGAATATTAAGACCTCTAGCAGAAGAAATCAAGTTAAGATTCTAGCGTTTTGTAAATATATATTTAAATGGTTAGTTGGGACTCTGGGTATAAGAAACAAGACAGACTTGAATGTTCATATTTATTTTTATTTGTTAGTCATTTATATTCATTATTCCAGCTAGAGGCAATGAGTTGAGACTGGGAACAGCAGAGTAAAACTATAAAGTATATTTTAGAGAAAAACAGAAAGAGCAAAGCTGGTGGAAAACATTTACTGAACATCTGAGTCATCATTTCATAAAACTCTTCACACAGTACCCACAAGTGCTGAGCCTTTGAGAGCTAAGGGCATGCAGTCTCTGCCTTAGGGGAGATTGCAGTCTTAGAAGGAAAGGAAACCATGTAAACAAAATGGTAGCCATCAGTGCTATCACACGGCACGAGCCTGCAAACACCCTGGCAGTCCTGAGGGGCAATCCTCCCTCTGGCTGAGGGAGCCTCCTTCGGGAGAGCTTCAGAGAAGAGGTGACCTGGAAGTCGCAGTCTTGGACCCTAAGAGATTTCCAGGAGAAGAAAGCTAGGACTTCCAAAAAGAGGAAAGGTAGAGGCATCAGGAAATCACAGATGTCACTGTGCTTGTGAGAGGGATGCTGAATCATCTGGTGTGGGTAGAGGGGAGTTGTAAGGTCATCATCAGAGTTCAAAGATGTAGACACTGGGCACAATATTAAGTTTTATCTCTGAGCCTCGTGATGAACAAGTCCAGGGGGGAAGACATAAAAGCCAGCATGACTTCTCTTCTGATCGCTGCCCATCTTAGCTACTCTGGAGTCTGTGTTCTAAGGGCGGAGAGTCCTCCCATCCAAGGACCAGCCCACAGTCCCTTTAAAGTGTGCAGCAGAGACCTGAGCACTTAGTGAGCACTCAGGGTTTATGTGCTTATCACTAACACCGTCATTGTCATCATTTATTTCCAATACTCAGAAAAGTTGAAAAGGAAAGTAGCTAAATTCCTTTATTTTAAAGGAGTGGATTGTGGTCCAGTCAGAGAAAGTGACTTACCAAAGATCAATAATTCATGGTAGTGACACCTTTTATTAGCATAAGACATTTCAAAAGGCTTTGACTTCCATTGTCTCAGACATGGACCATGTGAAGTAGGGTGTACAGCTACCATTACCCGCAACCTGCAGACGATGTGCTGGGTACCCGGTGCTAGTCAGAGGCCAAGGGAGAATTTGAACTCAGGTGCTGCCCCAGTGACCACATCTCCATCAGTCAGTACATCTGCATTCTTTCAGCAATTGAAAGGTGAGACCTATCCAAGCCCAGTATTCACGGAGTTTCAATTTAAGTTATTAAGGAGAGTTAGGTTACTGATAAAATTAAGCATTTAAAATGCTGGTTAGGGACTTCCCTGCTGGTCCAGTGGTTAAGACTCCACGCTTCCACTGCAGGGGGCACAGGTTCGATCCCTGGTCGGGGAACTAAGATCCTGCATGCCATAGGGCATGGCTAAAAATTAAAAATAAATAAATAAATAAAATGCTGGTTACATGGGTGGGCAACATTCTACTGTTGTGAAACAATGGATTGGCCAGAATACTCATTCTGGGGCTTAATTTATGTTTAGTGGCCATACAGAATGCTAGGGCAAGACAAGACCTACAAGCTCATATGGTATCTCCTAGTTTAAACACACTGCAGATTTGGGAACTGAATTCAGAGACACGAAGTAACTTCCCCAAAGTCACACAGCAAGAATATGGAAGATTCTTCCTCCTTACACTGCACCTCCTTGCCTGCCTAGGAAGATACAAAGCAGAACAGAGAATGCCAAGTGCAAAAAGAGCTGCCCCATCTACAAGAGCAATTAAGGAGATGCAGTAAGAAGCACAACCCCCTTCTTGAAGGAAACCAGGGAATGCCCAGAGCACCTTTGAAACCCAGTAGGACCCTGTGGGGCTCCTGGGCACAAAAGTCTTTCTGTGTCCCCCATTTCTTGATTACAGGAAATGGGCTTCATTCAGCCTCCAGGACCTTCCCTGAGTTCCAACAAGCAGGTTCAAACAGTTACTAATCAGGGAAGGGAGGGGATGCAGAGACAAGGGAGAAACAGTCAAGAGAAACAATAGCGCAGCCTTGGAACAGGGTCCTGGTTCCTCCTCGAGGGATACACATAACAATATGTTTGAGCTCTTCTGCAGGTACTGAAACCCCCTCCAGGTGGGAGAAGTTAACTGTCTGCTGCCCACAAGCACGGAGACCCCAGACCTGTTGGAACCAGGAGGTTGATGGTGCCGACTCCCGATGACCTCACCACCAGTCAATCAGAAGAGTGTCCATGAGCTGACCACGCCCTCTTTGAACCATTACTGCAAAACTCCTCACGACCTGCTCCAAGTTGGGACACACAGTCTTGAGGGCATTAGCCCACTGTGGCCCCCTTTGCCAGGCAAAGCAATAGAGCTCTTCTACTTCACCCAAAACTCTGTCTCCGAGATTTAATTCAGTGTTGGGGTCCAGAGGCCAGATTCGGCATCAACTTTCAATCCTAACTGAAAGAAACTGCCTAGAAAAACACTTCTAGGATTTAGAAGCCAAGGCTCTTGATTTTGCTTTTATATCAACCAGTTTCCTGTGTGTGGCCCTTAATCAGCCCAAGACTCAGTTTCCACTTCTGTAAGATGACAATGAAAATAACACCCGCCCTGTCTACCTGTACTGGGTTGTTGTAACCCTGTAAAGAATGTTCTAAAGGTAAACCTGAGGAAGGAGCAGGCGATGGAGAAGCTGAGGTGATACCTGAGCCAAGGGCCTCAATGGAATTAGAGGCGAGAGGTTGAGAAGAGATGGTAGACCCCTGCCCATGGCAGAAAGACCCATGCAAATGCCCTTGAGTGAGATGGGAGAGACAGTGCCTGGAGAGAGCTCTGAGCAGGACCTCAGCCAGAGGGTGAGCTTGGGGCAGAAGGGCTGGACCTGTTGCCAAACGCTGGGCTTCTACCCTGAAAGCTGTGAGGTGTCTCTGGGAAGTTCAAGATGGGGAAACTCACATTAGCTTCAGGTCTTTAGAAAGATTGCTCAGGCAACAACGTCAATGTTGAATTTGAGGAGACAGTAAAGGCAAGGCCTGATGGAGACATCTCCTGAGGAATGTCTATAGAAATGGAGGGAAATTGGCAAAGTTGAGTGCAATTGAGGAGTCTGAATCTTCAGGACATGACAAGTAGTGGAAGGGAATGACTCCCAGTTGGCTGGATAATGGTGCTTCTACTGAATTGCAATATAAGAAGAATGGGTTGGATGCAATGTGGAATTAAATTTTGGATGTCCTGGTGAGGACATTTAGCCCACTGTTGAAAGGAATGGACTTTGAGGTCAAGACAACATAGGTTTTAATGTTGGCTTCAGCACTTTCCACACATGTATGAAATAATGATGTAAAGCCTGGAAGATAAAGAGTAGCACATAATTCAGGTGCAGGATGATGGTGGTGGCGGTGGTGGTCATTGATAGCACAGCCATCCAGGTAAGCACTCCAGAAGGAAAGAGTGCTGAGCAGAGTAGGTCACAGTACACTTAGAACAGGGAGAGTGGTGAAATATGCAAAAGAGTTAAAATAAATCACCCATGGGTCATGTATATAGAGGAGAAGATTGGGGAAGACACAGTGGAAGAGAAGTTTGCCTTGAGAAACATGGCAGTGGTATAAGACAATAAATGGTTATCGAGTGAAAGTTGATGCATGGCAGTTTTCCAACTCAAGTGTACCCTTCATGAGAGCAAAGACTGTGTCAGGATTGTCTTTGTATGGTTATTACAGCACAATGCCTGAATTGGTGCAGGTGCTAAATGAAAACTTACTGAGTACAAATAACTCAATTTGGTTTCTTTTTATGGCTGAGTAATATTCCGTTGTACATATGTGCCACATCTTTTTTATCCATTCATCTGTTGATGGACACTTAGGTTGCTTCCATGTCCTGGCTATTGTAAATAGAGCTGCAATGAACATTTTGGTACATGACTGTTTTTGAATTATGGTTTTCTCAGGGTAAGTCAGAAAGAGAAAAACAAATACCGTATGTTAACACATATATATGGAATCTAAACAAACAAAAAAAATGGTCATGAAGAGCCTAGGGGCAAGACAGGAATAAAGACACAGACCTACTAAAGAATGGACTTGAGGATACGGGGAGGGGGAAGGGTAAGCTGGGACAAAGTGAGAGAGTGGCATGGACATATATACACTACCAAACGTAAAATAGGTAGCTAGTGGGAAGCAGTTGCCTAGCACAGGGAGATCAGCTCGGTGCTTTGTGACCGCCTAGAGGGTGGGAGGGAGGGAGACGCAAGAGGGAAGAGATATGGAGACATACGTATATGTATAACTGATTCACTTTGTTATAAAGCAGAAACTAACACACCATTGTAAAGCAATTATACTCCAATAAAGATGTTTAAAAAAAAAAAAACCTTACTGAGTAAATGGACTTAAATACCATATCATGCTTATTATAGGCTCCCTTAATGGCCTCCAATGTTCTGGTCTCAGTATTTCTGTATCCAGAAAACAGAATTCTCAGTTCAGTGGTTCTCAAGACTTTTCATTATACGTTTGGCCCTAGTATTCGTGGGACTCTTCACAGCACCAAATGTGGTTATGTGTGTTTGTGTGTAACAGGTGTGTGAGTGTATGGGTGTTATTTGGTGTGTTTGGTGAGTGAGAATGATATATATATATATATATATATATAAATAAATATATATATGTGTGTGTGTGTGTGTGTGTGTGTGGAATTATTTCCATACTTTTGAGGAAGGGAGGAATAAAATAATGGCAATGCTTTAATTGACTAATGACTAATTTGCTTTACATATTAAACATAGTCCAACACAAAAAAGAGGTATTTGGGATAATGATGTCATATGTGGAGTATGTAAAAAAAATAAAATAGGACCTTCAAGAAAATCTAAAGGTTCACCAAGAAACCAGTAATAATAATGTTTCAAGGGGGTGTGGAGGAGATGTATGTAATAGGTACGGACCCTGCTACTTCCATTGTCCTTGGAACTCAGATGTTCTTTGGGGTCCTTTTCCAAATACCTCCACTATCCCTGCTCAGGTAATAGAAATCCCACATTAAGAAATTTTGAATCTTAAGATTCTCCTACAGAGAAGCTTTATGATTGCTACCTTGCTGGACTTAACACAGAATCATAGATTTGTGGCTTATAAAATTGTGAGCAGATCATTCTGTCTGTTCCCTGACTTCTAAGATACCTGTATATTCTCTAGTTTGCCTTTACAGGAGGGCTAGGTGGCATAAAACAGAAGACAGATTTTAAAGTCAAATATATAAAATTCCAGAAGAGTGACTGTATACACTTAGGTAAGTTGTTTATCCTCTCTGAGTTTCCTTTCCCTTTTTTATTTAACAAGTGATGAAATGTTAACATCTAACCTCTTTTTTCCTGGGAGCCCAAAATGAAATGGCTTATTAAAACATCTCACACAATGTTTACAATGAAGAATGTATTCAGTAATTTCCCTTTATCCTTCCTATCTAGTCTAGGTATAATAATAAACTGAATAGGTTGGTTGCTGATGTGTGAACTCAAAAGATCTATGCAATTCAGTTACTAGAAATAGTTACTTATGTGGTTCTGTAGCCTTTAGTCAGAAAAAGATTGGGTTATGCTGCAGTAACAAAATAACCCTGAAATCAATGATATACCACTGCAACAGTTTATTTCCTGCTCATAGTACATATATCTAATTGTGTCAGCTCTATCCAGTTGCTCACAAATTCAGAAGGTCAAGGATGGCTCACCTGGTAGCTGGACCATCTGAATTCCAGACCCTACATTCTCCTCAGCAAGAGAGAAGGCTGGAAGGTCACACACCAGCTCTTAAGTGCTTTGACTCAAGAATGACAAATGTCATCTGCACTCAGCCGGTCATACAGACCCTTCTTACTACAGGGAGACTTGAAAAATTGGGAAGTCCATGGATATTTGATGAGCCGTAAATGTCTCTGCCAAAATTACAGAACGACATATGGCATTCAGCAGGCACTGCATTCACCATGCATTGGAACCTCCAATTAGGACATTTTATGTACTTCCCATCCCATCCATGACTTTTTTAAACTATAACCTTATTTGCTGCTCAGCTCCCAGGAAAAGGAGATTACTGGAACATGCTCCAACGAGCTTGCTCACTTTGCTGGGCTTAGAATAAAAATAGTGAGCTGCTTCTGAGGCTCTGTCCAGCTCTAATCTTTGGGGCCACCCAGGAAGACTGCCACCCACAGTGACCAGTGGACTGCACGCCCTTTGGTTCTTCTTGGTCCCTCACTCCCTCCTGTCTTTCCCTGTTTCCCCACTAGTGTGTCTGCCTCTACATTTTATCTTTCTGTCTGTCAGGCCAATTAGCATAGTTTGACAGATTAAAAGGCTAAGGTCAAACCAACAAACCCCTAAAGAAATACTGCTAATTATTGTCACATGTTTTTAAAACTACTTTGCCCTTCAAAGAATTTAACAAGGAATAAAATTCAACTTTGTCTCCCAAGGGTTGGTTTAATATTATATTTTAAAAAAATGAATCCCATAGCTTTCTGTGTTCCGTGTTGGAGGAGAGCAACGAACTCATCCCTGGGGTCAGTGATGGTCACTGGCACTTGCCATGAGTCTCTTTCTAAACTGATACACAAAACGGCAAGCAGAGTCTTACGATACTGCCATAAAACAGTTCAGGGAGATGAGACTGGCTTCGTGTCCACATATAATGCCTGAAGTTAACATCAAAGCAGGAAGGGTAGCCAACAACCCCAAGAGAGAGCGTAGCATAATGGTTAGGCTCTGGTGCTGCTGCCCTGCCCAGGTTTGAATCCTAGTCTCATCCTCTGTGAGCTGTGAACACTGGCCTCATTTATTCCCTCCACGCCTCAGTTTCCTGATCTGTAAAATGGGGGCTTGCAACTACAATATCCATCTCATCAGGTTGTCGTGAGAATCAAGATGAATTTGAAGAGTGTCTGGAACTATAGAATCGTTCACTGTCAGTACTTCCTTGACTTGGTAAGCCCCACTTTCTCGTTACCACAGAGCAGCTGACTTCTTTGATGCTCAGAAGGAAAATTTGAGTATTTTTTATTTCCTAAAGGATTAGTCATCTGACTGACAGGTGTGCAAGATAACATGCCAACCGCACCTGCTGCAGGTAAACCATGCCACGGTCAGCAACACATTCAAGGTCATGGCCGGTCCTGCTCAGCCCCGCCAAGAGCAGTGCCTGGGAGGATGGGGTCTGGAATGGAGACGTTCAGTCTCTAGTCACCCATCAGATTTTTAAAAAGCCGATTTAGAAAATGATAATTGAGTCCTGTTGATGGTGGTGCTCCTCCAACGTCTGTGCCTTGTTGGTGACGAGCTTTGGCTCACTCCCAAGTAGGTTATGTCAGGGGGCTCGGGGCTGGGGTTGGGGGGAGTCCAGAGGAAGCTGGGGGTGGGTGGAGAGGAAAGAGGAAGGAGCGAAAGCACTAAACTCAAAAGCTCATTATTCAGCCTCCTTTGAAAGACAAGAACAGGATAGCCTCCGAGTAAGAGGCATCTAAAGAGCTCAAGAAAGTCTCCAGCGAAGTTGTTCACTACAGGTGAAAGGCCAAATTACCAGATCAAGTGGCTACATTATCAAAAATTATTCTATTGATTTCAGGGAGGTGTATTTTCCCTGAGATGATTGCCGGCATCTAAAACCTCCTTTCCTGCTGATTTGGAGCACGAAGCACCATCTCCGAGTTTCAAGTTGTTCAAGATGCTTACGAGTCTGTGGGTAAGCGCAGGTCGGCCTGCTGTGAGAGCCTAGTTAGGTCTGGCTCAGAAAGGCAGGCAGGCCGCCCTGGTTCCCAGGGCCAGGGTCTTTGTCACTGTTAAGAAATGTGGTGCAAGGAGCATCATTTGCACAGGGAATGTTCTGTGTTCTGGATTTGGGGGCACGTTTTCTACACTGGATCCTATCTTGGGAAAATGCCACCTTGAACCACTGGGGGCCTCCCAAATTCATTTGGTCACAGATGGAAAGCAGAAAGACAAAGCATTTAACTTCATACATTATGGACCCACAGGGCAGAGATGCACTAAAGTCAAAGTTGGCGGGAGGGAGGTGGGGAGTGGGGAATAGAGGTGCTGCTAATTTCGTCTAGATTGTCAACCACAGTCTTTATTTTTAAGGAATATTATGAGAAAAAGCATTTTTAATTGACATAATTGTCCTATAACACTGTATTCGTTTTAGGTGTAGCACATAATGATTTGATATTTGTCTATGTTGTGAAATGGTCACCACAGTAAGTTTAGTAGACATCTGGAGAAAAAGAATGGTTACTAGAACAATGGCCCATCTAAGTGAAAACTGGAAAAGAATCTTAGAAGGGCTTCTACATTTTAAGAAAAAAAAAATGTTCTCCCTACTAGTCTGAATACAACGCCATTTTAACAGTTCAACTAGGTTGTTCCCCACGAATGATTTCTTTGGGGTACAGGAATGGGTGGATAACGCCAGTGGATAAAAAGTGTCATGAATTCTGCCTATAGCATCCTCCTTCATAGCATCAGAACTCTTATCCCACTTTCCTGGCCACTGTTCTTGGATTCACAGACAGGGAATGTAAAACCAGGCTGATACAGGGCGTTCTGCAGTTTATGTTTGAATCAAAGCCAAGAGAAAGCATCTTTCCCATGTTGGTGAGCTTGCACTTCGCATGGGTCCAGAGAGCGCCACCGTGTCGGTAAATCCAAACACTGAGGCCGCGGTGCCCTTGCACTTTAAGCCAATGGCCACTGCGCTTGCTCTCCATGGAGCACCTCCTCCTCCCTGGGACCCCCGGTTGATGCTGAACATATTCAAATCTTCCCCTAAAAAGTTTAGTCGGGGTTGCTCCTTCAGTACTGTTTTAACATTAAATATGCAAATAATCATCATTACACTTCCAACAATTACACATGTTTGTGAGCACCTTGTCAAGTGCTGGCAGCGGAGCAATCATTTGTAAAGACAAATATTCCATTCCAAGAGATGTCATGCTGCTCAGAAGATTCTTTTTTGTATGAGTAGCCACACTGCTGCTTCCTAAAGTGTGCAGATGAACGCGGTCCGACCTGCCAAGAGCTGCCAAGACCTCCCCGCCGCAGAGCAAGTGCCAATCACTTGCCCGGAGCCGGCGGCGGAGGAGCCCGCTAGACTCTGAACGGGTCCAGGGCGTCCAGAGCATCCAGTAAGGATAGAGAGTCTCCTCCAGGCTCTCCTCCCCCCGCGGCCCCTCCCCGTCCCCCCTCCTCTAAGAGGGGCCTCGTACCTCCGGGATATTTTAATTCCTGAGCTCCGACCGTATGTTTGTAACATGAATTATTTGTAGCTCGGAGGTGATGGGAAGGGCTGCCTGAAACCACAGGCCGAGAGTCACAGCCGGGCTTCGTTCTCTTCCCCACGTTTTTTATCTCTCCTCCCTTTTTCCTCCTCTCCCCTCCCTTCCCTTTGCACTCTGCTTTTCCCCTCCCGATTCTTCACGTAGTGACGGATAATTGTCACCATTTACTTTTATCACATCCAAAGTGGTGGCTTAGAGGGGCCTGGACTCGAGTCAGGACTAATCTTGCCTTCTCCCAAAGTCGGAAAATCCCAAGTCTTGCGGGGTCCAATTGATAACCCTTGTGCTTCTTTTCCATGAAAGACGGATGGCTCTGGCAAGCTTGGGAGACTGCAGATAATGGGATTGGCTTGGTACTTAAATCTCAGTGAACCAGGACAGCATAAGTAATTAGTGAATTGGATCTATCCTGGGGTGCTAATGATGGCTAAGTCTGCCCCCATGCCATTCGGAAAACGGCAAGAGGCACATCCATCTCACACAGATAAAAACCAAAGGGACACTGCTCACAGACACCATTTATTCCTTCTTTAATGCACAATTTATCCTAGGAGGGGGAAAAAAAATCTAATTTTCCTCGAGTGATACCCAGAAGACCAAGTGACCACGCTCCCACCAGAGTTCATTTTGATCACAATACTGCTGCTGTTTTTAATTAAGAAAGGCTAATTAAGAGAAACTCGACATTTATCTTCTTATCTTCTTGTCCGCCCAGACTCGCAGACATTACCCATATTTGTTTACAATTTGGTTACTGGCTTTCTATCAGTGAGAAGTCTCAGTTTCTATCTGGGTGAGTGCTTTCAAAAGTGTAAGTGCTGAACAGCTTCCCACAAGGATAACTTTTAGCCTCTCGGATCCTGGTTTACATAATATACACATACGTGTATGTATACACAATTACATCCATCCATCCAAACATATATAGTTTACATACATATATGTACATAAACACTGACTACACCAGGAGTCCTTGTCTTTTTCCTCAATTAATTCAAGTGTAAGGCATCTGTGAACAGACCGGCCTTCTTTCCCATTTTTCTTTTTACACAGTGACGGCACTTTATGAGGATAATTTAGATAAATGTCTTTTCACGGAGTTCACTTATCCTCCCAGCAAACATGATCAACAAAGGGCCACAAGAGATGAATGGCATTGTATTTTGATCCAACATGCGTTCTGTCAATGGAGAAGACTTCAAGGCGGACATCTTCCTTTCCCCGCCCCCCCCACCCGGCATCTGATTTGATCAACATTCCCAACAACTAAAACGTCCACAGAATACACTCTGGTGAAGATGACCAGGGACTCTGAGAGCTGAAAGTGAAAGTGTGAAGCAAAGGTATTTCACCTCCAAAGTTCTCAGCAGCCAGAGGTGCCAGCCTGACCATCTGACGGCTGAGAACCACTGATTGATCAGAACTCAACGTGACAGACTGTGAATCCCTTTCCTCGGCTTTGTCCTGGCAAAGGGGCCTTAGCGCCAAACACAGGCTCTGTCTTCCTGGTCCCTTTCAGCCCCTCTCTGCAGTGATTGCCTTTCTGCCATCCTTTCATTGGGGGGCTGGCTGGAGCGGAAACACTCAGGAGATGAACCCAAACAATTGGTCAGGGAGAAGTGCGCTTGTAATTTACGTTCCTCCTCACCCCATCCTACAACCTAATCCTTTTTGGTCTTGAGGTGAGGTTTCTTTCCGTGATGCTTAGTTTCCCAGTGGCTGGCTTCTCAGAAGGCGTGTTTGTGCGCACGTACAGAACACACGCGCATCAGTACGTAATTGCATCCAGGGCTGAGTGCCCTGAAACCTTTCTTAATATTTAATATTGGAGGAGAATGCTGATGGGGAGAGGACCCCATTTTTCCTTACAGTCTGTCCCTGATGGGGATGCATTTAGACGAATGTCAGAGGAAAGGCAGGCAGGGTCTCCCTACAGAGAATGTGGAGGGAGAAACTGAGTTCCCTCCTGGATCCGCATGAGTTCTGATTCGAGTTTGTTTCCTAGATATGGATTGTCCTAAGTTTCAGTCTAGCTAAAACGTGGCGTTTATGTTCAAACCAGACCAGTCTGTATTAATAGTCATGGTTCAAATTATGTCTATCTCCCTTGAGCAAAGGAAGATTATTCTGATTATACGACTTTGCTCAGAAGGGGTCTTATGTGTGCGCTGAGTGTGTGTGTGTGTGTGTGTGTGTGTGTGTGTGTGTGATATTCATGTGAACATTGCTTGGAACAGGTCTTTCCACTAGTCAACAAGTTTTCCTCCAAAAAAATTTTATTTTAATTATTTTCTACTTATACTAAGGAATAATGTAGACTGATGCTTTATTTTATTTATTATTTTATTTTATTTTATGTACTTATTTGGCTATACCACGCAGCTTTTGGGATCTTAGCTCCCTGACCAGGGATGGAACCCGAGACCCCTGCAGTGGAAGCACGGAGTCCTAACCACTGGACTGCCAGGGAAATCCCATAGACTGATTTTTTAAAAACTACTTTTTCCAGTATAATCCCTCAGCATGTAAGCCCACATTTCTAGCACTCATCATGGTACCACAACAGGAAAATTAAAATACATGTTTTACAATTACTTTGGGAGAACTAGTGACACGTTAAAAATGTTAATTTTACATTGTAAAAATAGCACTGTATATCAAGTGGACTTGAAATGAGGAAAATACTTCTTATCTCTTCTGGGAACAGCGGCACTTCTATAGGGTACTTTTTAGGATAACACATATGTCCAAATTAGCTAAGAAAACTCTATTTAAAAGTTATGAGATTTTGAAAAGCAAATAGGTGTTGCTATGTTATAGCAAAGTGGGCAAGAACAGAGGATGTTGCCCTCTGATTGCCTGGGTGTGAATTCCCGACCTCACCACTCAGAGCTGTGCTTTCTTGGGCAGGTCCCATCAGCACTCCACGTCAATTTCCTCGTCTATAAAATGGGGATAATAATAGCACTAACTCATTAGATTCCTGTAGGATGAAATCTGTTTCTCCATGTAAAATACTTTAATAGCACCTAGCACGTAGTAAGCACGAACCAACCATCCATTGTCTTTAAGAGAGTTGTATCTTATGAATAAAAAATAAGTTTTGTTTTTTTCCCTATGCCTAAAGGACTTTATGCTTCTATCAGAAACTGGTGACTTCTGAGGTATCCCACTTGCTAAGGAAAGAAGACCCATCTCACAGGTAATATTCATGCAGCCAGCGCTGCCGTTGGCATTTTTCACAGCATGATCCCTGGGAGGAGCTGCTGAGACTCCTGAAGGTTCAGGCCCGGTGATGGTCAGCCCTGCATCCCCCATCAACCTGTGTGATGCTTGCTCATAATGTTCATTTAAGGTCTATTTGGTGGGGGATGACTTCCAGACCTAGACTCCTCCCCTGCCCCAGAATAAGAAAATAACTAACAAGTGTGATGCTATGAGCTGTGATGGCATATGCTTTTAAAAGAAGCACGTGACTGAGAAAGCAGGACTTCCCCTTTCCATAGCACCGTTTGTGAATGATTATCTGATTCTGTGTAGTACTAATTGTGGGATCGTGTTTAAGAACTAACTGTAATGTTATGTTAATATTACCCTACAGCAGTTGGGAATTAATGGTGAGATGGAAGGCAATGCCTTCGATGTCAATCTGGTTTCTGTGTTTTAATAATCTGTACCTCCTTTTCCCCCCGGTCCCTAAATCCTGGCCACTAAAAATGTTTCCTACTTTTCCCCATGGATTCTTTTGCACAGTAATTTTAAAATTTTTGAGTGTGTTGAAAATTAAAGGAGAAAAGATTTAATAGAAAGTAAATACCTTTTGGTATGATGCTTGCCCTACTACAACCATTTATTATATTTCAGTTTTGCTGTTTGTCCTGGAAGCTTTTGCATGATTGTCATGTAGCAAGGATCACGTTGGTATGTGAACTTCCCCAGCCCTAATGGAGAGTTCCTTCACCTCATGAGAAAATGGGGTCTTTAAATGGGATCCTGGCGGGTGGAAGAACCACGCTCTCTGAGGAGCAGGGTTACTTGGGCAACTTTGATGAAATCTATGAGGTATTCTTTCTCTGAAAGCGACGGAGAGAACTGAAGAGGAAGAAACTGAGAATGAATGATTAAATGAACTTGAGGAGCATTTTTATCTGAGAGACAAGTGTGAAAGGAGGAATAATAAATGACTCCCTGCCTTTCTAGAAAACGATTGGTATCCATTGTCTACTCTGGAAGCCATCTGATAGCCCATGCTATCCACCAATGGGCATAGAAAAGTGGACAAAAAAAGCACAGGGGTCAGCTAAGTAGAGAGAAGAGGCTTAGCCAAAACAAACCGAAATGCTTCATTTCACTGAGGTTTGATTAATGGGATATTAGACACCATCATCCGTGAAGACAAGAGCTAACTAGCCTCCAGCAAACTGCTGTGAATCACACTTCACACATCAAGATGTGAGGTAATGAGATTCTCAAGAAGTCCTACATTTAGAAACAACCCTTTAAACCCAAGCACACAATTCCCTGCCTCCGCCGGTCGCTGGCACCATTCCACTGGCGAGGTTGGAAAGGAAACTCAGCATTTTTTAGGGGTACTTTTTGTTTGTTTGTTCTTGACCACGGATAGCGTGATGGAGCAGCTGGTGTGAGAATAAAGGAAAATATGTGTGTGTATTTGGCAGCAGACAATTTATAACACGGCGTGATTATTCTCTCAGAGTCTTAAGCACCAGAACTTACAGCTTAAAAAATAATAATTCGCATGGACTACTTTACAACTGCGCACTGAGGGTTATTTGCTATTGTTGTTTGACGTGGGATTTTTAGAAACCTCCTCCCCCTCCCCCCAAAGATCAGTGTGAATTCGTGACCCACATGATTCATAATTGATCAATTTTGAACATTTTAAATTTTTGTTAAGGATTTCACAGCCATCACAGGCCATTTTTAGCCAGGGAATGGACGCTTGGTAAACCTACATCTCCACCTAGTGGTGCCAGGGAACAGTTAATGACTTTGAACCACAAGGAAATCAAGATTTAGTCAGAGTTTGCAGCCAGCATGAAAGCCCTTGGTCGCTGAGGAGCTGAAGCACAATATTTAAAGATAACATTTTAATCTCAGAATATTTTTACTTCCTTTCCACCCCCCCCATACTTTCCTTCTCCTCAACCCTAAAAGCTGGCATTCTTACATTGCAAAAGAGCTGAAAAATATTCCTCCCACTTTATTTTGTATTCTTACACTGTGCTCAAAGGCTTCGACCAAAAACGCATTTGGGTAGCCAAGGATCATCTCTCAAGATTCCCCTCGCCCTCCTCTGCTTTCTTATTCTTTGCCAGCTCACTACTTGGCAGGCGTCTCCATTGCTAGACAGGCCAAACTCAAGTTTCTCTATAGAATGCTCAGGGCTTATTCTCAGTCTGCTTGAAAAAATCCCTGATGACGGTCCCTCACCCTTCAGGTGAATGAAGGCACCACCTCTGCCCTCCCCACCTCGGATTCTCCCAAGCAGAGAAGTCACATCCAAACTGTTTCCAATGCAGCAGCCCAGCACACCCCTCTCCCATGAAGCCCTGATGCCCCAGCTTCAAAAGCAACTGTTTAACCCAACTCGGATATCTCAGGTTTATATGATTTGCATAATCAATAAACAATTAAGAATGTTTGGCTTCTTTAATACCTAAAGGATATTTGAATCTGGTCACAGTTAAGAGGAAATAGTTTGTTTTGCTTTTCATTTGATTTGCAAGATAGCAGATACCCTGCTCCTTGGAGGTGTGATTGTGGCCAACTAGAGAGATTCTTCTATCGTGTTCCTCTCCACTGGACTCATCCAGGGTATCACCTCCACTGCTGTGAAATATGAGTACCAGGGCTTTTCGGCTGGTACATGTCTAGAAAAATTAAAGCTAACTACGAGAGTCGCTGCTTGCTAATCCCTGTAATTAAACGCTACTTGTCGGAGGGTATATTACACTGAAGCTGTTAATGCTGTATTGGACCCCAAAATGTTTAATAATCCTACCCTGCAATGCTGAATTTTTTAATACCTATTAATTAACACCCATTAACTTCTATAGAAGGCAAAAAGAAATAAATGTATTAAATGTCAGTTCGCTTCTGCTGTAACCTATCTTTTCCCTTAAACCTGGTGTTCTGGCATGTAATTCCTTAAAAGTGAGGAAATGCTCCATATGCAGAGAAATCTATGGAGAAAAGTTTAGAGCAAGGGAATTCCTAGTGCTTTCTCCACCTTTAGAGCAAATGTTCACAATCTTCAGCTGAGATGTTTAAGTTCTCCAGTCCCCATCCTCTGCGTCACCATCAGCCAAGAGCAACCATGTGGTGTGTTCTCCTTGTACCTCCCCGCTCCGCCCCCGTTGCTTCCAAAGTGCTGCCTTGACAGGTAGGGGGTATTTCACTTGGTTCGGTTGGTAATGCGTTCTCAATATTAGTCTCTTTCCGTAAGGAAGACCTGTGGTTGACCACCTTCTGACCAGATTTGTCTGCAATTACATGGAGATAATCAACACCCCCTCACTCCTTGAATGTCCTTTGGATTTTCCCATCCTTCAACTCAAGTGGGAAGTCAAGAGAACATGAAGCATTCACACCAAGGACACTTTAAGCTTCCACAAAAGGACAGGTCTAGAACGAAGGAACAAAGAACCAGACAGATTCTCAGAGACTATGTCACACAGGGAGGTTGGGTTTAGGTAGAGCGGGAGAGAAAAGTATCTTGAGTCTGTGGGGCTCCACTTGACTTCCAGGACTTATCCAGCGGCTACACTGCTGCACAGGCTCTGCACACAATCCAGTCCTCCTGGGCCCACCTGTGACAGACACTTCTGTAAGGTGAACCAGGATGGTCTAGTGATGTGGGAACACAAGAGGGTTTCCAGTAGTGTTTGCAGCGGACACACATGCAAACACACACACACCAGTCCATCAGCCTCAGCGTCGAGAACTTCCTAAATGAACATGAACCCTGTATTTTAAAACTGTTAAGTATTTAGGTAAGAGAGGTACCATCAGTCTGTTTTATTTATTTTGGCCACACTGTGTGGCATAGGGAACTTCCCCTGACCAGGGACCGAATGCACGCCCCCTGCAGTGGAGCGCTGAGTCTTAACTACTGGACCACCAGGGAAGTCACATGTCACTTTAGAGGTAATTTAAAGCTTGGGTGGGTGGAGCTGCTTCTGGAATCTCATTGCTCCCTCCCCGACCCCCAGTGCCTGTTGATCTAAGGAGTTGCAAAGGGTCAAAGTTCTGCAGTCAAACCAGCCCGTTTCCCAACACGGCTACTATCAGGGAAAAGACATGGAGGTCTGCTAATAATTGCTTACACTCCAGAGTTAATTATTCCCAAGGTGAAAGTCTTTCTGACTTAGTCAACTGCTTTGGCCCCTGTGACAGGGGTCATACTGGCTCCTCTGTCCCTGCTACACAGGGACCCGTACAGTCTGGTGGGTACTGGTCCATCATGGAGCAGATGCCTTTGCTGCCCCCGCTGTGGCAGTGAGGCTACTGGGCTCTGAGAATGAGGCTCTTTCAGCACCACTGACAATGGTCAGCACCACTGACAATGGTCAGCACCCATCCCCCCAAAAGGAGTGATGAGTCATGAGCAAAGGGGCTTCAGACCTCAGCCCATAGTAGGTGGAAGATGGTTGAGAGGAACCCTTCCCCCTCAACCATGAGGCCTTGGTGTCTTGTCACCAGCACAGAACCTTTTCCTTCACATTTCAGGGAAATTAAACCTCCCACACTGGGCTGTGTCACCTCCTTTCCAGAACCCCTTCATATCAAGGGCTCTTACAAAGAGTAGGGCTTCAGCAAACCAGAAAGCTTCTACTCTTTTCCTTGGTGCAAAGAGTAAGTCTTCTTCATTTACATGACAAAGAAGAGACTCCTCCGATATACAAAGGAGAAAATCTGCTCCAAGATGATTCAGTGTCCCATCCCGTATGTGCTAACTCTTGTGAACCTAGCCCAAAAGGCACCAGTCCTGTAATATACATTATATTATTCTCTGTTCGTGCTCAGATCCTGCATAGCTTGGCGAAACTTATTCTGTCATGAAAATAACATCCCAACAGCAAGGCTCTACCTGTCCCATTGCCTTCAGTACAAAATGGGTGGCTTCCCTGTTCCAGGACAGGACAGGTCTGGTCTAGAAAGGACTGTGGGCCTTAGAGGTCCAGGCCTGGGAGAGGGATCCTGACACCGGTCCCCAATGAGGAGCAGGTTTCGTGTTTTCATCACGGAACACGTAGGAGAACCCGAAACACACTCGGTGGGTGTTCTTCCTTATCAGTCCTTCCAATTTGGTTTGTTTTTAATTTTATTCCTCTTTTGTATAAGGAAATATACAACATCAATAAAGGAACACCCGTGGAAACCAAAAGAATCAGCTGAGTAACGAACTGATGTCTTTTAAAAGAAAAACGCAATGCTGCGGCATATGCTACAGTGTGCCCACATGACAACAGGACACACCAACTGGAAGATCCACACAAAAAATACCAGAAGAATAAATGAGAGATTGTGTGTAAATAAAAAGGAAGAGACTGAATTTATTTATAGGACTAAGGCATTCACACAAGAAAGATACTGCACCAAAAAATACTTATCGTCAAAAGTGTACAAAAACTATCCTTTTCACAAAGCCAGGGATTTGTGCCTAAAGTCCCACACTGATTCAAGTACGTACGTCCGTGGTGGGGGAGATTTAGTTTTTCTAAATTCAAGTGTCTTTCTGTAAGGATGGGCCCTAACAGGAGTCAATTTTCCTTTCGTTCCGCGTGAGGCACCTAGCGCTCCGAGGAGTGTTTAGAGATTTAAATAAGATGGTCACTTCCTTCTCTTCATCCCCTGAGTAGTCCTTCAGCCCCTACAGAATTTAAAACTGCAATATGTTTGGAATTACTGGATGGAGAGAACAAGAGAGAAGTCCACACTGTGTGATCCGCATCAAAGGCAAACTGTGTAAGCAAACACTCGGCTGGGTTTCCGGCCACTTTCTGCAGCTCCCTCACAGAAACGCTCCCATGGCTTTCTCAGAAGTGCCAAGAGGACGTCACGAGTAGTTCTCCAGTGATCGTCTTGCGGGCCCAGTGCTTAAATGACAGATGTTATTAGGCCTTGAGAAACACTGTCACCAGCCCCAAACTGAATCTCAGGGTCTAGAAGTGGGACCTGGGGAGAAACCCAACATACACCTGTACATTCGACTAAATTCTGTAGTTCTCTGCTCTGAGGTGTAGAGCAGACTGCGTTGTGAGGAATTCAGCGCAGTGACAGCCCTCTCAGCCAACCTTGTTGGTGACTTGTAACTGACTGTAATGAGTACCAATGCATGCTCTGTTCGTTTACCTGCCCCCAGGTGACAAGCAATTTACATCATTGCTTACCCTGGAGTCTCCCAACGGTTACTGCCACGTGCGGCTTGGGGTGGACGTTCAGGACGTTGAATTAATTGTCCTTCATGAAAATAAGATCTCCACAGCAGTGGCTCTTATTCACTCTTGAAATGCGCCACTTTGTTGTGTCATTCCTACGTCTGTGCAAAGGTGTGGGGTCTTTGAAGGCTCTCTTTCCCTTGGCCTTCTAGGAATCGAACAGGGTGATCCAAAGCAGAGCACTGATGGAAGAGGGATTAGAATGAAAAAACTGTCCAAATCCAAGAATTATTCCATCACTTCTCACCTACTGTTACTTCCACACACCTAAAATTATGTGGATCAATAGTACTAGAATCACGAAAATCTAATTGCTTGAGACGACGCTAAGGTGCAGGCTAAAACTTCTTCATGGAAACAACTCAAAGAACATATCAGCTTAAGGAAGACTTTTAAGCACTCCCAAGTTTCAACCACAGGTCCTCAAGGGAACAGAATATCTCAGAATGTGCTAACCCCACCTATAAACTATCTGAGAGTTTAAATAAATCCTTATATTGCTGCCCTTGCCCAAGTTGAAAATCTTAATGAAGCGATGGCGGCTCTACAATTGCCTTTTATTTTATTTTTTGTCCATTCTTAAAAATATTATTTCAGGATCTCCCTTTTCACTCTCCAAGGCCCCATATTTCTCCCGTCTCCTATATTCTCTGCCAGCACAATCACAAAGATAAATATGGAGAGCGGTGCGGGCCCACGGCATCCCTTCCCCTTCAGCCATCTTCTTCTTTAGACTCTCTTTTACCCCCAATTTTTCTAATCAAGATGAAGAAAAGTAAGCTGCTGTATCACATACGAGTCCTTTCTTCACCTTATAATTATGGTAAATAAGGCAACGCATGAGGAATGAGGGAGAAACGGGGCCCCCAAGGGGTGGCATTTGGTGAAAGGTCAGTTAAGAACCAGAGGCAGTGGAGAGCAGTGGTTAAGACCGCGTTGCAGAGCAGTTCCAGCTCATCAGTTTCTCTCCTAGACCCCTGTCTTTAAAGTGGAAATGAAAATTGTATTGATACTTGCTACTCAACTGCTGTGAAGATTAAATTAAATGATGCATAGGAAACACCTAGTGCAGCCCCACTGGGCTGGCAATGCCAGCCAAGAAGAAAGCAGTCCTGTGGTCCTGCAGGATGTGAGACAGCTGGGCGGCCGCACTCTATTAGCCCTCCTCCCACTCGCTCTCATTTCCATCCTCCGTTCCGCCCCCCAGGCCCCCCTTCCCGCCTCTCTCTCCTCCTGTTCTTTCTTCCTCCTCTGTTGTTTCCCTCTATCTCTACTCCTGGTTGAGTTTGTGAAGAGAGCAGAGAGAGCCTCAAGAAACATGGAGGAAAACCCTCACTGCTGTTGCCTTCGAGGGTGCCCTGCTGGAAGGCAGCAAATGCTTTCATCGATATTAAAATTGCAGACCCACCTTTCCATCGTGCCAGGCCCTGTTCTAGGTATGGGATTATTTCAATATACACGACCTAGTCACGAGACACACTACGTGCCAGGCATCGTGCTGTAGGTGCCCCTCACGTTGGCCCCGCAATGTCAGTGCCCTCGTAGGATGAGGACACCGGGAGCCAGCAAGGTCATGCATCACACACACTCACCAAGGCCACCCAAGACAGAGCTGAGAGGAAAACTAGGTCCGTTGGACTCTTAAGACTCACACTTTCCCTATTACATCTCTTGAAGGAGAGATTAACACCTCAGGAAAAAAGGCTCTACATAATTTTCTAGACACCTGAGTGTAGATTGCCTTTCTGAAATCTACCAGCATTCCAGTGATGTGACATGAATCTGACATCCTGAATTTTACCTCATGGAGCAACCATTTTACCCCCTATGGACAAACTCCTACTGGACAAGCCAGGTGTGGCTGACTACAGATTGTCCTTAACCATGGTGGACTCTTCTATTTGACACCCTTGTCACCTGGGTAAGAATCCCCGGGCCCCGCCTACAAGGCTGATTTACACAGTGCTTCCCTGCACTGTTTCTCCTCTCAGATCAGCCAGCCCCTGCTCCCATCCTGCCCTGGCAGGGGCTCTTCTTTCATAAATTTTCCTTCAGACTAATTCTTTCCTTTCTTAATTATGGCTTAAAAACACAGCACTGAGACACGCTGCGTTTGCGACTATAATTCATTAGCACTGGAGGCTGTGGGAAAATGTCCTCACCTCTCATCGGCTATTGGAATGTGGATTCTCTGGCTGAGTTTTCCACGATCTTTATGAAGTGAAATGCAATATTAGTTTCTAAGGCTTTCCCAAGCAACTGTCTTCTAATGGGAAAGCTTTAACAAAAAATATGTATCGCATACCAAACAGCTAACCTCACTCTCATAAATATTTATAGTGTAGGCAGAGTTGAAACATCCTTGGTAAGACGGATGTGCTTCTTTGGATTTCCAACAAGAAAATGCCTTGCAAGCTGAACCGTTTCTACCGCCAATAGGCACAAGCCCTTGGTGGTGGTCACGGGGCTGGGCCGCAAAACAAAATCACTAAGTGTTCCAGGAAGAGTTCATCTCAGAAGAACTTCTCCAATATCCTCCTCGTTCCACGAAAGAGGATGAAAACATAAGAACAAATGTTGGGTTTGGAAGAACCTCAAGCTGCTCTTTTGAAGCCGCATGTAACTTGGAGAGTTTGGTGATCTTAGCAGTGACTGGTTCTCAAAGTGTGGTCCTCATGCCAGCAGCCTCAGCAACTTCAAGGAGCTTGTTGGAGACGCTCAGGCTCCACTACAGACCTGCTGAGTCAGGAAACTGAGCGGGGAGATGGGAGCTGTTCTGTGTTTAACAAGCCCTACCGTGACTCTGATGCCACTGGGTTTTGTGAAACATAGTCGTTTATGATCTTGGAAAAACCTAAGTGTGAATCCTGTCTCCAGGACTGCCCTTGGTGCATGACTTAACCTCTTCAAGCCTCATTTTCCTCACCTATGAAAAGGGGATCATATTACTCACTTTATAGAGTTGCTGTAAAGATTCATTGAGAAAATCCATATAAATTGTGAATCACAGTGCCTGGCACAAAATAAGTATGCAATACAAATTATCTATTATCATTATTATTATTACAAAATCAGTACAGTTTAATTAAATGATCTAGGAATAGGCAATTCACGGAGGAGAAGAAAGAGTGACAATTTCAAACAATGTATTCACAAAAGGCAAAGCAGCTTTCTTTCGTGATTAAACATGAGACTCAAAGGAACTTTAAACTTGATGATTAAAATAAACTTGCTGATGAAGTTTTAACTTGATGATTAAAAGTAACTGCATATGTAACAACAAGGTCCTACTGTACAGCACAGGAAACTATATTCAATTTCTTGTAATAACCTATAATGGGAAAGAATCTGAAAAAGTATATATATATATATATACATATATATATATACTTTTTGCTGTACACCTGAAACTAATTCAACCTTAAAAATCAACTATACTTCAATTAAAAAAATTATAAATAAAAATTAACTACATGTGAAAATCGAATTTTCCTCTCCTATCAAAAAGATCATTTTTGAGGGACCATCCAACGTGATGGGCATCTCCTGAGAGTCACTGTAGATTCCCTGGGCCCCTCCTTCTGTTCTGATGCAGAGATCGTTTCCGAGCAGATCTGCTGGCTCTGGAGCATGCAGCACTCAGCGCCCTGCACTCACTCCAAGGCTGCACCACCACCTCACCTGCTGCTCCGGGTCTTCTCACGCAAGGCCTGGGGGAGCTGCTCACTAGTCACTGGTGTGCAATCTGGAGTCTAGGAGAATTAAGGACCACGAAGCCCCTGTACTTACGGGAGACAGGAGCCAGCAGTTACCTGTCCCTCCTTCCATCCTCCAGACGGACCATCCTGAGACATTTCAAAAGACCCTTGGAGGGCTTCCCTGGTGGCGCAGTGGTTGAGAGTCCGCCTGCCGAGGCAGGGGACACGGGTTCGTGCCCCGGTCCGGGAAGATCCCACATGCCGCGGAGCGGCTGGGCCCATGAGCCATGGCCGCTGAGCCTGCGCGTCCGGAGCCTGTGCTCCGCAACGGGAGAGGCCACAACAGTGAGAGGCCCGTGTACCGCAAAAAAAAAAAAAGACCCTTGGAAAGATGAGGTGCAACTCAGTCAGACATTCTTGAGTTCAATTTCCTTCCTTCCCTGATGCAATCGCCACCCTCTTGGCCCCCTGATCCCTGGACTCACTTCCAAAATAAGCCACCTGCCTTCCAAACTGAATCTCAGCCTCTGCTTAGGGACCTAGGCTGAGACAGCCAACTTCATCCAAAAGTAATAATGGCACAGAAGTAGATTTTTTTAAAGGTTGCTTAATAATTTTGGATATAGAACAAGGATGTGTAAGCTGAGATCCATGCATGGCCTTCAGATGGTTCCATAAAGCAACTGAAATTTTATCCACATTTTATCCATGTACGGTTTTCTATGTTGTATCCATATAATAGCAGATATTCAAAGGAGTCTACGACTAAACAAAGTTCAACTGCCTGTTTTTTACAGGTCACAGGACAAATTCTACTTTAATACATTTGAATGACTCTTTAAAGTCTTTTCGCATATTCAAGCTTCAAAGTGTTAAAGATTATTTGAAATAGATAGAACATCAATTAGTTCTTGATTTTTGTTTGTTTGACTGATGGTTTGATGGTTTCTTCAAGAGGAGCTGAGCCACTCATGACGTTACATATTCATCCAAATCTCAAGCCTCTGTTTTGACCAGCTAGGCCTTTGTCCTGGCCTCTGCGCCCCTCCAAGTTCACGTGCTTTCATCCTTATTGATGTTTGTGTTAGCTTCCTACCGCTGCTGCAACAAATAACCACAAACTTGTGGCTCAGAGCAACACAAAATGATTCTCTTACCATTTTGGAAGTCGGAAGCCCAAAATCAGCCTCACTGGACAAAAGTCCGGGTGTCGGCAGGGCTGTTGCTTCTGGAAACTTTGGGGAAAGAGTCCATTTCCTTGCCCCTCTCACCTACTAGAGGTCTCCGGCATTCCTTGGCCCGTTGGCCCTTCCTCAATTCTTTCCAATATTTTGCTACTGTCCCCACACCTCCTACTATTTATTCTGACCCTCCTTCCACCTGTTATGAGGACCCTTCTGATTACGTTGGGCCCATCCAGGCAACAACTCCAGATCCTTACTTTTATCACGTCCTCAAAGACCCTTCCACTGTCTAACCTGCTTCTGGGTCCCATGAATTAGGACACAGATATATGTGAGGGCTGTTGCTCAGTTTCCAGAGGGTTCTCCGAGCACATCAAGAACACACCACCTCAGCTGATCTGAGCTGCTATTCTCCCTCCCCAGCCTGTCCCCGTTATTTGCATGACCAGCACCCTCTCCTCACCCAGGTGTCTGCTCAGATGTCACCTCCTCAGAGAAGCCCTTCAGAGTCATATCTGTCACCACTCACCGTGCCCTTCCTCCGCTTTAGTCTTTTTTAAACACTTGCATTAAGTGCCTCTATGTTACATAGTCATTCATTCATCGAGTTTTGAAGGAGCTTGTGGATCCAGTAGGGAAGATAGAAGGTAGCTGAGAAAACAGAAAGGCACAAAACAGAAACAGACTCACAGACTTAGAGGACGAACTTTTGGTTGCTGGGGGGGAAGGGTTGGGGTAAGGGATAGTTAGGGAATTTGGAATTGACCTGTACACACTGCTTTATTTAAGATGGATAACCGAGAAGGACCTACTGCATAGCACAGGGAACTCTGCTCAGTATTATGTAACAACCTAAACGGGAAAAGAATTTGAAAAAGAATAGAGACAAGTACATGTAGAACTGAATCACTTTGCTGTACACCTGAAACTAGCACAACATTGTTAGTCAACTGTACTCCAATATAAAATAAAAAGTTAAAAAAAAATAATAGAATGTGGCAAACCGAAATAAATAAGGTTCTAGCTCAGGATGACCCAAGGAGGCAAAGGCATTCTGGGGGACACAGGAAATGTTTCACAAGGTTTTCTGTGACAAAGTCTTACCTTGATCAGAATAGAGAAGAAAGGGAAGGACTTCAAACCTTCAGTCATGGTGCCTCTGAGCACAGCTGGGATGCTACCATAGCCCAGAGGTCCTGCCAGCCTCCCGCACACTTACAGCAGCACCTGTGATATCCAGGGCTCTGGTACCCACTAGGTGATGGGACTTGTACTACCTTTGTCTCCCTGCTCTCCAAAGCCCTATCCATCTGTAGATCTGGCTGCAGAAGGGATGTGCCCCCTCCCCCGACATTTGGCCCATCAAAGTTACTTTTCAACATCCCCTGGTGCACTGCTTAGCCTTGCAAAGCTGCACTTAGAAATGCAGATGCTGTTCCAAATGAAGGAAGCACCAGAGGTAGAGACACTCTTCTCTAAGAAGAACTGATTATGTAACAGTCAGCAGAGACTCAGGAGGGCCTTCCTGGAATCTACACCTGAGGCTTGAGATTTAAACCAAACACAGCCACCCGCAAGCCCAGCTACCACTCCTAGTTGGTAGCTTTGTGTCTGCAGGTGTGAATCTTCATAACTGTACCCCTATGTTACCACTAAGAGGGAAAAACAGCTGGTGGGGAAAAGGCAAAATATGTAGACATACACACTAAACAATAAAATTCCATGGCAGCCAGTTATAAAACACACTGCAGAAGGGCATGTCCTTGGGATCTGACTGGCCGACTTTGCACACTGGCTCCACTGTTACCTGGGGGGTTCACTGTCTCTTCCATGTCATGACTCTGTCTTCTCCTTGATGAAATGTGGATAATGATACCATTTGCTTCAAGTAGATTGAGGATAAAATGAGATCATTTACATAAAGCAAAATAATATCTGGCATATAATATCTATTCAATAAACATTAGCTCTTTGTATCATTTGGGGGTTTTTTAGCTTTTTATTTTATGCTGGGGTATAGGTGATTAACAATGTTGTAAGTTTCAGGTGTACAGCAAAGTGATTCAGTTATACATATACATGTATCTATTATTTTTCAAATTCTTTTCCCATTTAGGTTGTTACATAATATTGAGCACAGTTCCCTGTGCTCTACAGTAGGTCCTTCTTGGTTATCCATTTTAAATGTAGCAGTGTGTACAGGTCAATCCCAAACTCCCTAACTATCCCTTCCTCCCTCCCTTCCCACCTGGTAACCATAAATTCATTCTCTAAGTCTGTGAGTCTGTTTCTGTTTTGTAAATAAGTTCATTTGTAGCATTTCTTTCTAGATTCCACATATAAGTGATATCATAAGATACTTCTCTTATTTGTTTTTAATCACAAATGGATGCTAATCTTGGTACTGGTATTCACTCTTTGACCTGGAAATAATTAGTGGTATCAGTCATATCTTAGCCTGTTTAGACTGAGTGACTTATAAGTGACAAAACTTCTTTCTGTCCAAGATCAAGGCGCCAGCAGATTCAGATTCTGGTGAGAACCTGCTTCCTGGTTTGTAGACGACCACCTTCTCACGGTGGAAGGGAGTAGTGATTGTTCTGAGCATTAATTCCATTCATGAGGGCTCTGCCCTTATGACCTAATCACCTCCCAACACCATCATAATGGGGCTCAAATCTCAACATATGAATTTAGAGGAACACAAACATTCAGTCTAGAGCAAATTGCATATAACAGAATTCTGTATATTCCTCTTTATAGTTTATTGACTAAAAGGAGTCATATTTAAAATCATAAAAAAGAGTCATATCACTGTACCCAGCAGATTTTAAACAAAGGCGTGGTGAAGTAAGATGACGGCCCTAAAGTAAATCAAACTCATCAGCCTGAACACTTGGCCTTCATAAACCATGGACGGCAAACTACTTACAGAGGCGGGGGAAAGGCAAATTGTCACAAATAGACCATTCTGTCTCTGAAATTGAAACACATCTCCCTATTTCAGGTCAATTAACTCTGAAAGAAGAGAAGCTTGGTACCTTACCATATTTTCTTTATTTCTGTGGGCAGCCACTATATGTCCATTATTTGGGTCTAACACAGAACCTCAACTGCATATTTACAGCATAAAAAATGAATTTTCCCCACTCTGTGACCTCTGCCCCCCAAATTGATTTCTCTCTTTGCTATGTGGAAGGTAGTGACAGTTATTTTTATTTAACGATGTGATCATGGTGATTTTGTTTCAGCAATCAATTCAATTGTATGCTGTGTGGAGCTGTCATCTGAGAAGGGCTGTTACTAATGCTTCTTTATCTACCTAAACCAAACAGCATTCCCAATTATGTCAATTACCTTCAAATTAATGAAAGATCCTACCTAAATAAATAATCACTTTTTAAAAAAAGTTTCCCCATCGAATTATATGATGTCGTCTTCATATGACAAGTACCACTCCTTAACCCTCCAAGATAAAAGGCGTCTGTTGGTGGCATTTCGATTCGTATCCATTATTTATACAGGGCATAGGTGTAGGTGCAGCTCATGGTGGGTGCACCCGTGCAGACAGAACAAAGCAAGAACTTTCCTTTGGGGGATTACGGTATAAATGCACACAAGGACACACGAGACAATGAAACGCAATGCAATGTGGGGATGTTGAGAAGTGTGTGGTTATTGTAACTGAAACACTTTGCAGAACAGATGGTTTTTAAGGAGGTTTGTGATAAAAGAAGGTGAGTGGGTTTGCTGTACATTAATAGGAGGCTGCTCTGGGATCCTGAGGAGAAGAGAAAAAAGTGGCCACGGGAAGGAAACTCCTTTCCCCTCTGCCACCTGGGTACCTCTCCCTAGCTTCCCTGTTATCCATGTTCCATCATTAGAGAGATGGCACTCGGCCAGTAGATCTATTTCTTCTAAATAGAAGAGAAATGGAATGAATAATGGTCAGGGAGAGAGGGAAAGAATGTGGTGAGTAGCCTGAGCCCTGGGATTAGGCAAACCGGGGTCAAATCTTGGTAACTGGGAGTCCTTGGGCAGGGAACTCTGAAAATTTCAGTTTGCTGATTTTCAGATGATTACTACAGGCCCATACATCCTTGGAACCAGATGTATTTTGGAATTCAGGACAATGCAGAATTAACACGGGTAATATGATATGTACGCTGCATAGTGCACACCACCCTGGCAAGGTCTGGGGTAATAAAACACAGACCTAATTTTAGAGCAAATATTCAAAGCAAGTGGAATAAACAAAGAGAACAAGTCGGCTCAGTCCGGGCTTTTCTGCCCAATGAAGTCGTGTTATATTTCTTGGATTGGGGAGTCATGGCACATCTTTCTGTGAGGAAGATGGAGATCCAGCACACGAGTGGAACAGAGAAATTGATCTGAAGTAGAAATTGATCAGAGCAAAGACCAGCCAGATCACAGGTCTTGACGCTATTATTTCATTTCATCCTTTGCCAAGTCAAGGTGGTCTTACCTCGTTCCCCCTGCTTCTACCTGCAGCACCAGCACTCCAGTCCCAGTGACCAGCTTTCCTCATGGTCAGCTCCCCAGTAGTCACCCAGATCATGAGTCCGCTAATCAGGAGGGGCCACTCGGAGAAGCTGTGTCCCTGTAAACTGTTCTCCACACTGGGGCCCATGTGATCTCCCACCACATGCAAATCAGATCCCGCCGTCCCCTGGCAGAAATCCCACAGTGACGTCCCATGATCCCCAACCTAGGGGTCCAAGCCTTCGACAAGGTCTACCAGCCCAGCCCCCGGTCAGGTGGCTCTCAGTTCAGAGCTCCTTCTCCTGAGGCCTTCGTGCCTGCTGTTCCCTCTGCCCGGAATGCTCTTCCTCCCCTGTTCTCCCACTTCCCATCCCCTTGTTCTTTGGATCTGAGATTCAGGTTGCTCTGTGCTGCCCACACCTGGCCATGCTGTCCTGTCCTGCTAGCCCCCAGCATTGTCCTCCTGAGACTCTCTCCAAGGTGGCCGGTGGATATATTTCTGTGCTTGTGATCACACAGTCCCTCCAACGGGACATGAGTCCCATGAAGTCAGGGCACCTGTTTTGCTGGCTCTTGGATGGCAGGGCTCAGCACCTTGCTTGGCACGTGGTACCCCGTCAGGCAGGTGCTACTATCACTATGTAGTAGATGTAACAGCCAAGTCTGACAAGAATCAAGTAACTTACACAACATCACAGAGCAAACACAGTGTGAACTCGGGGCTGGGGCAGAGGCATGCCTCCCCTCCGCACACGGCCATGGAGCCGGTGCAGGGCCAGGACGGACACGGGAAATGCACCTGTGTGGATACAGGCCAGGGTGAAAACACAACAGAATTTAGCTTTCACACTGAAGTGAAGAGCTGGTTCAAGACGCTGCGGGGAAAACGCTTAGAACAAGTGCTTATGTTTAAAGTTCCCCATCCAGATAACAGAGCTTACACAAAAACCATTCTGGCTGGCTTCCTGCTCCCAAGTCCAGTGATGCCATCTGCTCTCTGGGTGGGTCCAGCATGGCTGATGCTGGCAGAAACGCAGAGCAACCTCACTTTCCAGCAGAAGAAAAGATGGGGTTCTTTCCTTGGTCACATGTCACCCCAGAACACCCTCCCCACTGACACCCCGGGTCTATCGTTGCCCTGATGATAAGCATGGTAAGCTGCTCTTTTAACCCCAAAGCAAGCTTGCAGAGTTTATCTTTCAGGGAGTTGTCTGCTCTGAATGAGGTGTTAAGTTCTTTACTTAACATGAATTCAGTGACTCTTTCGATTCTGTATTAAGGTAATAGTGGATGATAGTCATTTAATCTCTAGAAGAGACGTCATAATAATTCTTAAGTTCTTTACCAAAATCGTAAACATCATACCTCTTTTTAGGTGCATACAATGATAGATCAAAAAGTTAGAAGTGTATATTAGACCTATTTACTTTCAGTAAACACTTGTTGAATAACTCCTCTCAATCATCAGACGTCTGTGGGAAAAGTAATGTATATGTTACGTCTCTGAAGAAGAGAGTAACCAATGATATGGTACCTCTTTTGCTGTGTATGTATAATCCTTGAATGACATTATACAGTGCAGCTTCTTTAAGAAGACTTATTACATCTTAGGATAAACATATCAGACGGTTACCATTTGTCCAAAGATATGAACACAATAGGACATATAAAAATGAAAAAAATGTCTCAGAAAGCAGTGCTAGAAAAAACAAGGCAAATTTCATCTGTTTCTAATGGTAGTATTGAGCTGGACAGATAAGTTGGATTAATCCAGAAATGAAGCCTTAAAATATTGAAATGATTCAGAAAGATGAATCTGAATTTAGCACAAATGTTCTAGAAAGAAATTTTTAAAAAATACAATTTAATGATGAACATGCCAGAGCTTTCCTTCTGAACAATTTGTGGGTTTTGGTCCTGGCTCCCAAATCAGATAGCTTGTGTCTCAGAGCTGCAGCTTCATCCATTGTAAAAGGAGGATAACAGGGCTACTGCCAAAGTTAAATAAAGTCATACTCACATCTCGGCACTCACTAAAGTGATGGAATTATCCCTTTATGGAATTTTCTGGAATTTCCTATATTAGATAATTGGGGAACTTTCTTATTAAAATAAATTCTAATCATTTCATGTACTTGGGTTCTATCCACGATACTGTGTGAAGATGCTAATTGCAAAGGTCAACTGGCCATGACCTTTCCAATCAGGCCTTTGTAGGAATGACCCCATTCCCTACCACCTCTTCTCACATTAAATTAAAGCCGTGATGTTTTGATATGCTGGCCCCACTGCTGGTCCCAGAGGATCTATCCAGGGCTGGGCAATTGAGTTAAACTGGGTCAGTGAGAAGCTTCCCCCCGAATTTGTGGACATGGAACCAGTGAGAACATAATTGAGGTTCCCCCGCAACGGGCTGAAATAATAAAATGTGAAACTGAGGCGATAAAGAGGGCCGGATACAGACACCTGGGGTGCTTTTGCAGTGAGGCTTCGGGGCAGAGAGAAGCTTTGAGGGTCACACGCTTATCCACTTGCAGCCACGCGGCTGTAATGTCTCTGGCGAGCTATGGAGAATCATACGCGGTTAAATGATAAATGGGTTAAGACTACTGATAAGGCTTTTAGGATATAAAGACCGTATGTGCCCCGAAGTACCATTCATGTAACTTGGTCCCTTGATGTTTGTATAAATCATCAACTGAAGCTTCCAAGAGATTAAAACACTTATTTTTGAGGAACATCAGGAAATCTGATGAAGGTGATACCCTGAAGTGGAAAATGGACACCAGATGATAGATAAAACATGATTAAATTCTTCTTGTCTAAAATTAAATTGGTTGATTTTATAGGTGAACCCAAGGCTTATTTATTCTTTAACTATTTTCCTTCCCTATCTTAATTATTGACAATTTTTGTCCATATAAAAGCTTTATAACCACTAAGCCGTAGCTGAAGCTAGGCACGTAGGAAGATATTAATCATACATAATATATTTGTGAAAAATGAGAAGTATAGTAAGCCTGGTAACCTATTCTCTAATGCTATTTAATTTAGAAATAAAGTAGGGCCTATTTATAGGGGTAAATACAATGAAATAATTCTGAGTTATGTGTCCAGAATTAAAAGCAAAGCACATGATATGGTGAAAGTTAATTATATCAGCATATAGCTCCCAATGAAAGGAAGTACACTTATTAAAGTGAAACACCCAGGGAGTTTGTGTGGTGATCAAAGATTCTATATCTAGATTGTTAGTTGCTGAAATCCATTATACTCTTCAACTATAATAATAACAACAATAATAGTAAGTGGCACTTAAACAGCACTTTTCAAATGCAACATCATAACACTTTGCATTGATGTGGGCAGTCACAGTTCACAGAGCACTTTCGCACACAGTACCTCATGGGAAACTCACAAAAGAGCCTGTGAAGCAGGCTGGACAGAGATGCTTCCGGTCAGAAACATCAGGCATCCGAGGTCACACCGGGGTACCTACAGGAACCTGGCCCCTACTCAGGACTCTTGGCAGCTTCCACATCTATGTGGGAAACACGTGACCCCTGTAGTACGTTATTCCCTGTAGGACACATGTGCCTGTTTACAGGAAGGCTGAATGAGCCGCAGGTCCTTGAAAACACTCCCTTAAAATGGGATACCTCTTTTGCAGTCATTCAAAATCAAAAATTATAGTAATTATTCTGAGTGTATCTTTAATTTCTATGGCAGCTTGCAATTTACAAAGTACTTTCCTATACATGATGTCATTTAAACTGCACAACTTCATCATCATACAGAAAAGACAGGCATTCTATTCCAATTTTAGCAGGAAGAAAAAAATCCACGACCAGAGAGGCTGACTAGGTCACCCAAGTTTTCTAAGCTAGGAACGGCCGAGGGAAAATGCTGACAAGCAAGGTCTTCTGATACAAACACAACGTGGTCTATGAAGGAACCCTACCTTTTACATCATTCTAAATAGTGCAAATGTCATTTTACCTCTGAAAGACAGTTATCGGATGCCAACTGGGATACAAAATGGTGGCTAATGTTAAGGACACAGAAGTGATTCTCAAAGTCAGATTTCTTAACTCTGAGGCTGCTTCCCTCAATTCCGTTTCCCAGAGGTTCACGGCCATGCTGCTGGTGAAGCAGCCGTGATGCTGGAGTGACCAAAGCACAGGTTTGAGTGTTGGTCTGGCTTGAATTTAAATCCTCACTCTGACCAGCTCTGTGACTCACATGCGTTATCTCCCGTTTCTCTGAGCTCATTTTAAACGTTGGAAAGATAACCTCCACTTAACAGATTTATTTTGAGTATACAATGAGACAAAGTATGTAGCATCCATAGATCAGGGTCCCACATATAATAAACATTCCTTAAATAGTAGCCTGAAAAGCAAAGAGCCTTTTTTATATATGTTATGCTCAATGAAACAAACAAGGCAGGAGAATCCAAGACACTTACAACTGAACTCCTATCTGGATGCAGTTTCCCCTCAGCTCCGCTTCTCCTTCCCCTCCCTGGGTCAGATGATGCACCTGCGTCCTCAGCAGCTCCTTTGCCCGAGCACCTTCATCTCCACCCTCCTCTGGCCCCTCCTTCTCTTCCAACAACCAATGACCATTTACCATGTGGAAACAAAGACTAATCAAGTGAGAACCAGCCAGAGCGATATACTGGAGCTGTGGTTATAGCAGGGGAGTCAGCCATCACCTGGGTTTTGGTAGAGACTCAAAGGAGGAGTGGGAAAGATTTAGGGTAGAAAAAAAATAGTATTTCATATATGCCCTGATTGGAGGCTGTGGGCATGGACATCTCAAAGCAGACTAGCTAGAAGTGGCATATTCCATGTGATTGTTACGGGTGCATATTTGGCTTTCTCTAGTTGGTCCTAAGTTGGAAGTAGGGACAAAAATTAGGTAGGATGTCAATTGTTAATCAAGTCCTGGCCATTTGGGGTTGATTATCACTGGGGTTATTGGTTGACTTTTTGGAATATTGCTGCTGCAGCTGCTAACTTTCAACACCCTCTGAAAGGAGCTCAGGGTGGAGGGCAGCAATGAGGCCCTCTGTGCCGTAGGAAACACTGGCTGAACAGGTCTTCAGATAGCTAGATATTTTCAGGAGAAGATTTTATGAGTCCAATTCTTGCATCTCCTCGTAACTACAAAAGCACTAAAATCCTTCACGGTAACGTCTGCTCCTCGAGACTAGCAGAAACCTTCTGCAAAAAACATGTGCTTGATTGCATGGACTCCCCCTTCACCAAAATCACACATACCCTGACCTTTCCCCCTACCTCTTTGGAGCAGTTTCTCAGAGTTACCTGAGATGCTGTCTCCTGGGCTATAGACCTCATTTTGCCCCAAATAAAACTTAACTACAGCTCTCACATTGTGCATTTTTTTTCAGTTGACAAGATCACGTCTGACTTCCTGGGAGTCTGACCTAGAGATAGCAGGCTGGCTTCCTGGGCTTACTGTAGATGTTGGGTCAGTTTCCTGGGCTGGGTGTTGCAGATTATGAGACAGGGTTCTATTTCTATACGTAATCTGGCCACTGGCCATTTGTATATTCAGCCTCTTGACAGTTTTCCATGGATTCCTCCTCCACCCCTCCACTCACTTGCCAACTTGCCCCTAACATGTGCTTTTAGCTCACAGTGCCCTTGGAATTATCCCAAAGAACTGGATATCATACTCTTTTGTTTACAACTCTTCTTGCCTAAAATCTCCATCCCGATTCCACAGTGTACTTTACAGTGTCAACTCACAAGCTGAGTCTAGAGGGAAACAGCTCTATCTTCAGAGCAGGGCAGTAAGTCCTGGCCAGCACGGCTTCTAGCAGGTACTACCCCTCTCCAGACACCAGGTTCCATATGCATGTGTGAGGACAGCAGTGGAGCTTACGTCACAGTCGCAGGGTTACACACAGGTAAAGGGCCCTACCCCCTCCCTCCTACCTCTACAGGTCAGGGTCTCACCACCCCCTGCAGCTCCACTTCTGGGGCCACCTCTTCTTCCTTCTTTTTCCTTATATATCATCCACCCTTAATCCCCCAAATTTCAGAAGATGCTAAAATTTCAATAACTACTTGTAGGATGAATTTCCTCCTGGACCTGGGCTTTGTTAGTATGTTTATCTGAAGTCAAATCCAATAGGTAGAATGGTTTGAAAAAGCATTAAACTCACCTCGATATTTGGAGAATATTTGGTGGCCATTCACATATAGGGAGGGTGGCCTGAGTCCTCACGAAGATAATTAAACATTTATCATCATGTGTAGAGAAGCAAGCTTTTCTGTCCAGGAGAGTTTTTGAAAAGATTGCAATTAACCCCATGGATGCCATAGGGGGCTCTGCTCTTTGGAAAGTCTTTAGTGGAATTCCCTGGGCCCTTCCGGTCTTGGCCTGCAGAACGTGCCTCGTTGTAACAGGAAAAAGCAGGGCTGAAGACAGCTCCAGGCATGTGTGAACTAACATAAGGCAGCGCTTTGAAAGCATCTGATGTTTAGGAAATTCACCTTGACCTTTGGTTTCCTCTTCCTCAGAAATAGGGTCAAAAATTTCCCCCAACACGCACCTGTGGCCAACAGATGGGAGACAAGATTCCCAATTTGTGGCGTTTTGCTCTCTGTTTCTTAGGGCTTGTTTGTGTGAGTGGTGCGAAGGCTGAGGGGAGAAAATTGGGGGCAGATAATGGAGGGAGGGGAAAACTACTGGGTTTGGGGGTCCAAGGTCATTGCTTAATGTGACAAAAGAAGACATTTTAATTGTAAGCAATTAGGCCATCCCTGTTTTGTATCAACAGCTCTTCCCTGGGAAAATAATTTTGATATTACTTCTTTGGGTTTTAAAATGTTTCAGGGTTTCAAAAGCAGACAGGACACATACTCAAAGCTGGAGAGACTGTGGACATCTGTATCTCACTGTTGTCCCAGCTCAGGGCCGAGGCCCTGTGGATGCTGCCATGTTCTCCCCGGGGACCGGGCAAGTCAGCCTTGAAGAAAGTAGCAAGAACCAAGGCATTTAGAGCCTGAAAGCCCGGAGTCCTGTCTCATGAGGAGGTAGTCATAAAAAGATGTTTAACCTTCAAGGGAGAGGCCCTATTGTTTCGACCTTCATGACAATTGGGTGTAAAACTTTGAGTAAACACCTTCCTGACACCTATTACAGGGACTCGGCGGGAGGTGCGGTCATTAATCAGAACAGCCGCAGGGGGCAGGGTTGCTGATGGAGCCCTGGAAAGATGGCTTGGTCCCCTGCAGTTCTCTCTCTTTTGCTTCAAATTAAAACCCAAGGAAATCGAGAAGGAAAGAAACTCCATTTGATTCCTGCTCGCCTCCCAGGAGAAGGGACAGCTTCAACCTGCCTGGGTAGCAGGAGGCACCTGAAGGATGCTAATGCTTCCTGTGTTTTAACTTCCCAGGCAGGCAGGAGTAAAGGGAGCCCAGCTATGGAAGAGCTCCCCCCAGGGGACTAGAGGAACAGATAAGGCTGAGCTTGTGTGATGGGGCCAGGACTTTCCCAAGGACACACAGGTGGGCAGGAAAGAGGTGGGGAGATGCCACACAGAGAGCCCCTGGCGGAGGACAGAAGACAGGCTGGGAGGATGGAATCAGCAGAGGTGGGAACTGTGTCCTGGCGGGTCAGGAATGCCCTGCAACGCTGGCGGCTCTTTCTCCATCTGCCGCCACCTCAGAGCCACAGAGACCAAGTGGAGAGCAGGGGCTCTGGATTCAGATTGTCTGTGGGCGAACCTGGCTCTGCCGATTGAGGAACTGACATCACCCCGCGTGCCTTGTTTCCTCATCTATTAAATGGGTTTAATAACACTAAAAACCAGCCGTTAGAATTTTTTCAATGCTGCATTATTATTATGACAGTATCTGAAACTCAGACAATGAGTGAGGAGTCACTCATGCCCCAGGTCATTTCTGAGGCAGAGAGAATGAAGCCTGTTACGAAGGATGGTGTTCTCCGAATTAATGGTGAGAGAGAAATAAAATTAAAAGCAGCTACTGGGGATGAATAACATCTTTTCACTCTTCCACAGTGAAGGGAAAACATGAGTGCTTAAATTTTGTAAGGGAGGGACTTCCCCAGCGGTCCAGTGGTTAAGACTCTGCACTTCCAATGAAGGGGGCACGGGTTCAATACCTTGTCAGGGAACTAAGATCCCACATGTTGTGCAGTGCAGCCAAGAAATTTAAAAAAATGAATAAATAAATAAATTCTTTTTTTTAAAAAGGTAAATTTTGTAAGGGAGAAATGAATATTACCAGTATACGAAGGATTAAGTTAGCTGGCAGCATACAGAGCAGAAGAAAAACAAAATTTAAGTCTGAAGGGCTAGGAAGCATTTGCTATTCACACGCATTCTCTGGGAGGCCTGGGGAAAGTGGGTGCAACTTTGAAATGCCTCTTATTTTCTCAGAACTTGACTTTTAAACCCCTAAGAAAAAGTTTTCAAAAACAAAACTCAAATACTGATTGAATTACAGGAGAAAGGAGAGGAATTAGCTAACTCAGATTTGGGTCTTCCATGGTTTTTGGCCTTCTCAGTTCCCACCCTGCTGCATGGCTGGGTCTGATTGAGTCCACAGCCATGCGCTGCTCATCCTTGGCTGTGATAGGTGACCCTGGGTTGTTGCTGTTGGTTGTGATATGACGGGAAGTGATATGATGTCCTGTCCACTGTCTGACCATTCCTTTCGCTAAGAAAGCACCCGCCCACCCTTCGCCCTACAGGTTAAGTGAAAAAAAGAATTCATTGAGTCAAGATTAGGTTTAGCTTTCTTTGACTTCAAACCACACACCAATTTTTCCCAGAGGAGGAGATAAATGCTTATCCAGATTATCTATAATGATTAGATGTGTTATTTTATCAATAACAAGTGTAAATTGTGAGCAAGTCAGATACATAAATGTCCATCAGTAAATCTGACTGAGAAACCAGCCTGTTTATTAATGAGATTTTGTATATATTTTATCTATGGTCTGGGCCTTCTGCTTACAGGCAGTTCCTTCTGACTTCAAAAGCTCAAGCTCCGTTTCTAATTCATGGCAGTTTTTGTTGTCCTTGCTGTCTTGTTGTTAGTACCCTCCCCTCTTAAAGTAAATATCCTTAATAAAAGTCATTACCACATTTCCAAATATGTCCATGAATCTAAGCATGGCCCTGCTTGGAAACCAACCTGATCCAGTAGGCTGGCCTCTCTGTCGTCATTCTCAGGCCTTTCTTCCTTCCCAGGTCCCATCAGAGAGGCTCAAAGCCAGAAAATCTACTGCAGTCTGAGAGGGGTCATAGGACCCAGACCCGGCCAATGAACTAAGAGGAGGAATTCTGAGAAAAATGTTCCCTCTTTGATGAACGTAAGGAGGAAAAATGGGAATCATCTTTCAACTGAGGGTCAGCACCCTGCCCCTAATCTCCTTTAACACAAGGATGTTATGGTTGTCATTGTAGCCTCTGCCTTCTCACAATGAGGAAGGAAGCTTCCAGAAAAGAACCATTACTATCCTGCTGAAGTAGCCCCAGCAGGTGCATGGGCAGAAACTTGGGCCCTCAGGCTGCTGAGCTACCCACAACTCTGGGACTCCCAATCCAGGACTTCTTATTAAGAAAATAATAAATGAACGTTTTCTAGTTGGGTTTTCTAAAACCCATAGCCAAAAACAATCTAATTGATACACTGGCCTTCTTTGGTGCTTGAGTTTAAAATTCAAAGCTTGAAAACCAAATGTAATGTCATCAATCAATCACACTTCTTTATTTGTTTGCATGTAATGGTCCATTCCTACATCTATTTGTGGAAAACGTGTTTGCATTTAGTTCTGAGTAAACTAGAGTGAGCACAATTCCTTTGCATCTGTCTTCAAAGACTAACGTAAAACCCTCATCTTGTCAACTCCCAGGTGCAGCCGAGTTCCGTGTAGAACGTATAGCCCTGTGAAACTGGAAACCCTAAAGGAGAGATCAAATGCTAAGGCAATGCACGTGCAGAAGAGAAAGTGGTGAGATGCAGAAAGATGGAAACCATGGAGATAGCAGGAAGCAACCCAAATGAGATACTAGCAATATAAAATACCACTTTAGAAACTAGCCTCCCTGTGCTCAGTGTTCAAAGGACAGCGTCGGTATGATCCAGGCAAAAGAAGTGCAAAGTGGTGAGTTGTGCAAAGGTGGACGAGGAGATGCTGAGGTCAACAGGGCTTCAGAGCTGGGACCCTGATACACACGTTGTGAGGTGGGGACCACATCTGACACAACTATTGGAAAGTCTCCACGAGTGAGTGAACTAGGGATAAAACAGGGTGTCCCAGTGACAGACCACTCTTCAGGAAATCCAATGTCCAATCATTTCTTTTCTACCTGCCTCCTTGCGTGACTCAACTTACAATGGCGGAGATTTCTAAGGAATAAGTGACCCCTCTTATCCTCCTAAGAGAAGATAAAGGACAGCAGTAGATCTAAATCAGAGCAATGAGCGTGTTTGGAACCGGCTAGCACCTTCCTTCCCTGATGACAGGTCTGTTTCTGGCTCTTTTTCAGATGAAAGATGTAAGGAAAGCTGTGGATATTATTATTCTCTGGGAAACTTAGAGATTTGGAACTTTCCTTTCCCCCCTTTGCCCTGCTGGCTGACCTGTGGCATCTCTCCACTGGTCTGTTTATAATCAGGGTCCCCAGGCAGCCCAGGTGTGCCCATCCGCACATGCTGCACCCATCTGGGAGATGAAGATGAACAAATGTTGAAAAAGTTAACCATTCCCTTCTTTACTCACCCTCTCTCTCCAAAACATATCATATAACTCTTGCTCCACACACTTGTCTGATTGTGCAACTTTAGCCACCAAAAAACGTTTGATGATCCATCGGATGTTGAAATTACTGAGACGTAATTAATTGTATTCTAAAAGGCTGTCAACCAAAGTCCACTTTCCACTTTTTCTTCTTTCTCTTGGGGATGTTGACCTCATGAGCTATGCACTTACAAACATCCGTAACTCTCTGTTTTAAAAAAATCAAAGAAAATAAGCAGTGCTTCCTCACGATGCACTCTGATGAGAAATAAAATCTCGAAATAGAGCAGTGGCATTTGTGAGCATTTGCCAGGATGCACAATTGAGCAAGTGTTTTCCTAACCTGTGTACCCCCTGCCCTTACCAACCAGGCTCCCACTGAGCCTTCAGACACTGATTCCCACAAAGCCTGCAAGAGATTACTGGGTACTCTTCGTGGAGGGAAACTCTCAATCTCTCTCTCTCTCTCTCTCTCTCTCTCTCTCTCTCTCTCTCTCTCTCTCTCTTTCTATATCTACCTATCTGCCTATCTACCTATCTATCATCTATCTTTTTCCCCTCTTGTTTTTAAATTTTTGTTGCCATTATGATATTTAAAAGCCACATTAGCAAAGAAAAATCTATCACTGAACTTGCCCCATCAGATAAATGCTTCAAACAACTCAATTCCTGCATGATTCAGATAAAGTTGGATTTGGGTTAAGTGTTCCTAATAAAAGTTGTAGAGAACTTTCCAAATGAAGTTGCATAAGAGGTCTTAGCAAAGCATGTCATAATTGTTCAGCCGGAATGCTGTGCCAGGTTGAGAGCAAGTTCATCGGCTTTCAACTGGTTTCCTCAAATAATCGGATTTAAAAATACAGCTTGGATCCACAATTTCTTGAGTTCTATGTATATCCTTCTTGAATTTTCTAGGGGAAAGGATAGCTAAATAATATTTTGCTTTGGGCTGTGTGAATATTATTTTCTTATGTCTATGATTACTGTAATAGGATATCATGAATATACCTGAAACAATGTAGCAAAGCAGATTTAAAACAAAGGTTTAAATCATCTGATACAATCTGAGAAATCACCAGCATTTGCCCTATGAGTGAAGTAAAAGTAAAAAGACTAGGAGATGCTGGCTTACATTTATTTCATAACTAATAATATGCTGAGAATAATTAGCGGTCATTGAAGAATCAGCCATAAACCAAGCAGTAGAATTAATACAAGACTCCTTCAGTGACAGAAACAAAGACATCCTGCAATGGGCATAATTACGATCAATATTTTAAATCATTAATCTTTACCAAACTGTGGTTGATCTGCTTTGTACATTGCAAGCTAAGTTAAACGGGAAAATGATGTGACTACTGGTACATTTCTTTAAATAATTAGAAATACACTTTTAGCTTTTTGTTAAATTCTTTAAACTATGCAGAATCTTTATCCCTAATTATATGTGATCCAGAGAAACAGAAGATGCTCACTCCTCATCAATTTAAAGATTTTTAAAAATCAAAATCACCAAAATAATTTTAATTTAATATAATTTGTGCATACCTATACATTTGCTATTAAAGTAGACTTGAAATCCATATATTCTTGAAATCACAGAAGAAAAATATTATTACTTTTTTAATGTTCTTATAATTTCTTGTGTTTTAGGGAAAGGATTATTAAAATTCATTCAGAATATTCCACAAATTTCCATAAAGGAAATCTAGATCTTTGATACACATCAAAATGCAATGTGTGTCAAAAATCACTCAAAATTTTTTCTTTTTAAAAGTGAAGAGTATATACTTAAATGCATAAACAAAAGGAAAATTGAAGTCATGGAAGACTGTTATAAAACAAGGCTTTAAAAGTTCACTTGAAGAATGAATTTTAAACATAAAATGCAATACTGTGTGTGTTCCAGTTACAAGGAGTGTCATTTGTAACCCTCCAGCTGATAGAGCAATGAATGCTCTGAGTGGAGTTATATATTGTGGAGAAGGAGTGGGCGGAGGACTGTTAGGCTAAGCTTTATAGAACTTTTGTTCATATTTTATAATTACAAAAGCAAAAATGCATATGAGTTACAATGTTCCTTTAAAAACCCACTCCCAAATCATATGAAAATTGTAGAATTGATCATCTTAATTATACAGTTAACTCCTAATTGTTAGGCATTCTGGCTATAATTCATTTACTCCTAATCTCTGACAACAAATCACTGGATTTTCTTGCATGTTTCTGTAATGCGTATAATATGAAGACAAGGCTAAGGTTTCTTAAACCCATCAGAAAGGGGTGCATTATTCTGGCCTGTTAATGTTTAGATACTTATTTTTAATGAATTTGAGAAGGATCTTTAATTCAAGTTTTGTAGAAACTCCATAATCCAATTTTATATGATTGAAACATACAATATGGAAATGGGAATGATACGCAATTTACCAACCGGTCAACTTCAGCAGCATTTTATCCTCCAAACCACAGGTTTCATCTGGTGCATATCAGAATCGTGATGCAGCTGCACTAGGTATTGGGTAAAGGTACAGCTGCCTTACTGCCCTGCCTTCTTCTCACTTGTTGTCTGTTTCCTTCCCTGCCCGGAAGCCCACTGCCTCACTATCGTATTCTCTGCATTCCAAATTGAAATGATCATCTGTAGTTCAAAGTAGAAGATTTTCAGACAATTTCCATTCTCCCTGACAGCATTTACTCAAATTTCCAAACTTACAGTTTCTTCATAAACTCACCAGCATTATGTCTAATGATTTTGATTTTCATTAACTGTTTTTCAGATCTGAGCAGTCCTGGATATTACTTTAAAACTGGATCTGTGAATTGCCTACTGTCAGTTAGGCAGGGGATGGCCTGTCCACCCACCCCACTCCTTCTCCTGGTCTGCAATAGGCCCCTTTCCTCTGCAGGAAGATTGCAGGGTCCACATCCCGCTTAAGATGCTGACCCTGCCCTCCAACGTCATAGACCTCGTTACAGTTCCTAAAACATGCATAGAGGATCCTACCCCGGCTGCCACTGTTCAGGATTTTATTACTTACTCATTTCCTACTTGCAATCTGTAAGTTAGATTTCTTTCAAAGGAAGTTTCTCCATATATATATATTTTTTTTTAATTGTGGCAAAATTATGCATAACCTAAAATGTGCCACCTTAACCATTTTAAGTGTATAATTCAGGGGCATTAAGTACATTCACATGCTGTGCTACCATCATCATCATTCATCCACAGAACTCTTCATTTTGCAAAATTAAGACTCTACCCATTAAGAATTAACCATCCCCACTCCCATCTCCCCAGCCCTTGGCAACCACCAACTAACTTCCCAACTTTGGTAATGCTGACTTTCCAACACTGTAATATGTAGACATAGTAAAGGGAGGCTTTCTAAATATGTTTGCATAAAACAGTCACACTTACACGTCTGACCCAGTGGACAACAGTGGAACACAAGCTCCCATGAGCTTATTCAGGAGCCAGCACTGAGTCACCATGCAGCCCTCGGTGGCAGACACTGAGGCCAGTTCAGGTCCTCTGTATTTCCTGGATGTCATGCTCTCCTCCCTTCCCCCACCCAAGGTCACCCCCTCCACCCCCAATCATAGTTAAGTGTTCAGAAATCACTTAATATTTGACTTACTAAAAATTAGTATTCACAGGTAACATTTTATTGGATTTTTCACAATTATGTAATCCCCTTTATCATCAATTCCACACATAGAAATAAATATTAAGTGGTATTTAGCATATATATATATATAAATTAAATATGGCATTCCTTTTTCACTAATATTTGAGGAATAATAACGCTTTCTGGATTAAGCATATAGAGGCGAGAAGAGGAATAGTAGAAGAAAATGTATATATCAATGTTAGGAATATGTACCTTTGCCTATTGCTATTCCATGATGTTCTAGAATGTGGTAGCAAAACTCTTAATGCTAATTAAGGTCAAATGATATATTTATATATGGTATCTGTTTAAAATTGAAACTGTAATAATGATTCTGACCTATAGACTGGGGAAAAAAAATAAACAGTATGAAGTACTGACAAAACAAGGCTGAAATGTTGAAAAATATCAAAATATTTACTTGGAATCTGTGTGTAACATATAGGTTTTATATAAGCCCTATAATGATGTGTTTAATTGTGCAGGAGGAAATTTAAGATCAAAAGTAAATAAAAGGAATGTAGGCTCATTTAAAAAGCTACAGATAAAGGTACAGCTAAAACAATAAAGTTAAAATACCATAAGCTCTTAGCCATTGTCTGTGTTTTACTTTAGAATCATATCATTTTTATACCACATTCATATCAAACTGTCAATTCCTGACAAAGTGATATTACCATATACTCTGAAATATGCTATGTTTCTTCCTTGGATAAATACACATTCCTCCGTATCCTTTTAAGTGAAGATTCCAGGGAATTTTCCTTTGTAGATATTTCAGTCGAGAAGCAGCATTTTACAGTCTGGTTTGGTATAAAATGATGAAAACTTTTGTGTGACTATATAGATGTCGATGACTTCTTAGCTTACAAGGACATCAAATTTAAATGCATCTAAAGAATATCAGTAATATTTTAGAAGTATGTTTGGAAAATATCACTATTTTCTTTTGTCCAAAGTTTTAAACAAATAATGTTTATAACGTAAGCCTCAAATACAGTTGCTGATTTCACTTAATTGCTCCATTTCTTTTTATTTTCTGTCAAATATTGTACAACTTGTGACTTCTTTTGTTATTCGTCAGGTCAGGTTTGAATTTAATGGTATAAGTAGCATTTTCTCTGGTTAATACAGTTTGATATTGCTTAAGCTAAAAAAGCATCTCTTAAATGCAAATCAAAACTACAACGAGGTATCACCTCACACCAGTCAGAATGGCCATCACCAAAAAATCTACAAACAATAAATGCTGGAGAGGGTGTGGAGAAAAGGGAACCGTCTTGCACTGTTGGTGGGAATGTAAATTGATACAGTCACTATGGAGAACAGTATGGAGGTTCCTTATAAAACTAAAATAGAACTACCATATGACCCAGCAATCCCACTACTGGGCATATACCCTGAGAAAATCATAATTCAAAAAAAGTCACGCACCACAATGTTCATTGCAGTACTATTTACAATAACCAGGACATGGAAGCAACCTAAGTGTCCATCGACAGATGAATGGATAAAGAAGATGTGGTACATGTATACAGTGGAATATTACTCAGCCATAAAAAGAAACGAAATTGAGTTATTTGTAGTGAGGTGGATGGACCTAGAGTCTGTCATACAGAGTGAAATAAGTCAGAAAGAGAAAAACAAATACCATATGCTAACACATATATATGGAATCTTAAAAAAAAAAATTGTTCTGAACAACCTAGGGGCAGGACAGGAATAAAGACACAGATTTAGAGAATAGACTTGAGGACACGGGGAGAGGGAAGGGAAGCTGGGACGAAGTGGGACAGTGGCATGGACGTATATGCTACCAAGCATAAAACAGATAGCTAGTGGGAAGCAGCCGCATACCACAGGGAGATCAGCTCGGTGCTTTGTGACCACCTAGAGGGGTGGGATTGAGAAGGTGGGAGGGAGGGGATGTGGGGATATATGTATACGTAGAGCTGATTCACTTTGTTATATAGCAGAAACTAACACAACATTGTAAAGCAATTATACTCCAATAAAGATGTTAAAAAAAAAAAAGCATCTCTTTTCCCCTAACAATTTGGTGTATGTTTCTCCAATGAGCCAAATCATTCAGCTAGCAACTAGCCTCATTTCACTCAAAACAGAAATTTTAAAACAATGTTAAAAGGTTATACTTATGATTGCAGGGTGTTTATATTAAACACAATAGGAAATCAACTCAAAACACTGATAAAAAATCATGTAACATTAATGTCAAGCAATGTTTCTTGTCATGCAATGATAACATCAAAACACCTCCCTCAGTTTGTAAGGGTGACTGCAGCCGAAGGCTGTGTTCAACTTTTCTACATTGAAGAAATATTTTTATCAGTTGGAGGAAGAATTATCTTTTTGTACATAAAATTTATCTTGTGTACTCAAATCAGATAAATTTTCCAAGCATTTTATTCATAATTTTCTACTTATGTATATTGACCTTTTTTTTACTGGTTTCTTCTAAGTGCTCCACACTGGGATGTCAAAAACTGCTTGCAGAAATAAAAGTATCCTCATTATGCAGATTTAAGTTCCACTGATAGGCATGTTCTGTTTTATAAATTACATCCTCTTGTCAGAAGTCAAAGTGTATTTGAATAACTTCATGGAAATTGTCACCAAGATTTAAAACTGTGTCTTATATGCCATTGTTGGTTTAATCCAGGGGCTGAAAAATGGACATATATTTATTTTTAAATGTGTGCATGATTACTGCATCACAAATGTTATCTAAATGAAACTTAGATGCAAGTGTAATTTTCATGTATTTTTTGATAAAGTTTTACATTTTATAAATGTATTTTAAGTTTCACGTTTAATAAGATATGCTAAGTAGTATTAGTTGCTGTATATTTTAGTGCCAACAAACTTGTTTCCTACACAGTTGGAATTTTCCTAAAGGGTAAAATAAATATACATGTTTTCACAAAATTATTAAAATATCAAAAATTAAATTGAAAAGGGGATTTGATTTATGAAAATTATTTCCTGTTCACCAATATGTAAAACATTACCAATTTGCATTTACATGTCACATACTGGAAAACAAAATGTGGTCTCATTGAAATTGAGAATATTTACAAATATCCAAACATTGAATAAATGATTTTTTAATGTGAGCTAAAAAAAAAGCCTAATAGTTTTAAATTTACTACTTACACCATCAAAAGAAATCTGGAAGAGAACTGAAGGCATACACTGACATGATCATTTTATTATAGAAAAAAAATGTATTACATTTCCTTTTCAACCATTCCTGATAAAAGATCAGATTTCACTTAAAAAAAAAAAGTATGTCCTATACAGAGCAGTTGCGTTCGATGCTCATTTGATTTTACTTTTCAGAATGACCAGTACCACTGTTAGAGTAATCTTTGATGTTACAAAAAGTGGAAAAATCAAAGTGAAGAGCTAAATCTGTTCGGTTTTCAAACATATTAATCTTGTCAAGATAATACATAAAAATCAATCCTTGAAATTTTTTCCAGAGCCCTTCTCCTCTCTTTTATCCAAAATATGAAACCACTTAGAAGGATAAAGCAACGTAATGTGAATGACTTCAGAAAAATACCCTATGTTATATTTTGGCTAAATATATTTGAAAATGGCCCAAGTGGCCCGAGTTTGCATGGTCAGAAACGATGTTTTTATCACCAATGGCATTCGTCATATGTGCTCAGCTCATATGTATAGCAGACTGAGATCTCTAATACTGCTTTTTAAAAAATTCAACTGAGTTTCAAGCCCCTGACAGTAACAAATACAAATTGCACCAGCCCCCCAAAAAATTGTCGGGGCTAATTTTAATATTAATGAATTCTTTACAACCTCAGTTCAGCGGTTTCGATTAAGCTTTAATTAGTAGCCAGAGGGGAATCCAAAACAAAAATAAGGAGTTGAATTGCTAATTAAGTTAGTTTGATGAGGTAGAGTTTTAGTAAAAGACTGGTTTTTGTTAGCTGTGCAAGTTCTGACAACCTAAAAATACTAAAGATTATCATTATTGTAACTAACATTCTATGTTACCAACAGCTTTCTGCACAGAGCAGGCAGTTCATCAGAGTCCCACGCTTTTGTCTGTCAGTACTGGAATTAAAGCCTTGTTAATAAGAGAGCACTGTATGTGGATGAGAGCCCAAGACAAGCCTGTGGAACTTGAACTCTGATGGGTTATAAATTAACCAGTTATTACACCTAACTGAATGTATTTACCCACCAACAGTTTTTGTGTCATTCACTACAGTTTCCACAAAAATCTTACTTATTTGAAACTGATGTTGGAAAGGAATTTGCTTTCTACTGTTGACGGTGACTCTATTTTTGTTTATGTTCAGGTCCTGAACAACTTGCAAAATTTCACGATTTGTAATGAATTCGAAATTTAGAGAGCAGAAAACAAGAAGAGCCCACCTACTATTCCCAATAAAATGTACCTCCTCCTATACCTCTATTGATACTCGCTGTATGGAAATAATTCCTGACATCTTTTTTTGATTATTTGAATCCTCTCAACAATAGGTTTTGTTTAAGAAGAAAAAATAACATGGATAATTATTATTTCAAACCTGAAAATTAACCCTTTAGTACAGTTGCCTATTCCTAGTGCAATACGGATGCTCCCTGGTACCCCAAAGACTACTAATTATCCTCTTGAAAGCTCTCTGGTGATGGGGATTCGCCCAGACTGCACCAGAGGAATGTGAACCATCTTCTTCAGGATTGTGGAGAATGTAATTTGATTTCTCCATCCTCCAATGTTTTCTATAATTTGTATTTTATCCTTTTGCTTAAGGTTTCAAAGCCTACAAACCCAATAACTTAGGGATAAGAGAAGACAGAAAAATAAATGATATTGTTTCTAGGGTATTAAATATAAGCCCGGCTATCAGAGCTGCCTGGCACTGGCGAATCGTAATCCGGTGCTTTGATTTAACACGGTTTTGTTTTATAATAAGGTGGTTGCCATATGTTGGAAAACCTATCTGCCTGTATCTGAGGGGCTCCATACCTCTGTAACAAATCCAAAAACTCATTTTATAATACCTCAAATCTACCCATTGTAATGTAGCTCCACAAGTGTAAATCCACATCAAACTTTGCTCATGAATGTGGCTGGAAGATTACCTATATTATCATTGAAAGCAAAAGGGAAGCAGTGAATTAGAATGCAGTGGATCTCGCAAAAATAACTTTCAGTAAATCTTTTTTTTAATGCATAGTTTACAATCGTCTTTTGCTCAGCATGAAACTGATTAAGATCCCCCTTCTAAAGAATATTTTCCCCCTCACATAGACGCATTGTTTAATATAGTTACATCCCCCAATACTTGACAAATCAGAATTTCAATGCCGCAAATGTGATGCTTGTTTAACAGCAGCAGAGAGTGTTAATAATTTATCTATTTGAATGTAGAATAGGTTCCAATTATAGTATTTCACATGGTGCAGCAACTGAACACACTTTCTCTTAGAGGCAGAGAGAAATCTTCAGTGTAAGCAAGCCCTTGATATCTGCTGGAGGATTCATAAATTGCTACACATTGTTAAATATTTCCATCAATAGTCACTTAGTTACATTTTAAGTGATTAAATATTAGAAGTTAACATTTAAACAAGTGAAAATACAATGAAAACAAGGAGAAAACTTTTCTTTAAATCAACGCTATTGGTTTCTAAAGAAGCATTCTGGAAATCTTAAAATTAAGGATGAAATTTAATCCTTAACATTTTTTTAAATTTCTTCCTAAAAAAATGCATACTACAGTTTGAAGCAAGGTATAAGAACAAAATAATTAGAACATTTACACTCTTGCTTAAATATCTTGCTCATAACAATTCATGGTTATGTTTTGGGGATGCCAAGATTAATTAATTCAGTGAGAGTCAGATTAAAATATTAACAAACAAAAAAGTCAGATAAACTTGCTATTGGAATACTTTTTAGAGGGTCCTGAGGGTTTTATTTTACTAATAAATTATTTTCTGGTATTGGTGTAGACAAAGTCTAAAAAATAAAAACTGCTTCTAAAACTAGAAATGGATATTATTTGTTACTTCTTGATTACAAAATAGCTCAAAAAATTTGTTCTTTTTCTCGCCATTAAGATATTAAAGGATAATGCTTCAAATAGGTTTTTTCATCTCACAAGAATATCCCTGACTTCAACACATGAAGTCAAACAGAGACCATCCCAGGAAAGATATATTCTTGGACTTGGATGTAAAGAATATTTAAAATATGATAAGTCTACAATGCTATGGGATTTCTTTTTTTGATGCTTTTAATATTTTCTTTCATCTTGTGAAATTCTGTCTTTTCATGTTATTCATGAATATAACTGATGAGATATGCATACAAATATGCACCCACTTAGAAAAAAAATTCAAATGTGCATCCCAACGCGGCACCAAGGAAATAACTAGGGTGAGGGCTGTGTTCCCTCCTGTCCACTCAGTGTCCAGAGGCAGGGTCTCCTGTTTCTCACCCTCCTCACTGGAGTCCCAGAAAGTCTCAGAGTGAATGTGGGGAAGCAGATTAACTTTTATGTTCAAGGGTCTTCTTAAGTTCAGATTACTTTTACAATTTTAAAGGTAGAGAGGTCACTGAGAAAAAAATATGATAGAAACCTTTAAATTTCATTAGATGAAATCTAATGATGAAATCATTAGATGATACTTTCATGTCAAGAACTTGTTCAGGCAGAGAGAAATTAAGAAAAATTAGCACTTTTTCTTTTTCCTTGTCATCTAGCTGTGTAAATCTAAAAGAAGCAACTGTTTCGCGGAGATATATCATTTTTAGGTTTCTGAGTAGCAGATCTTCTTTGCTTTGATCCCAGAGATAAGAGCCTACATGAGGTTTTAAAAATGAGTATTATGAAAATAATAGAGTTGCTTGCTGCTTAGCTGTAATGCTTACTTTATCTGTCCTTAAGTAAATAAGAAAGCAGCAGCATGCAAAAGCATCCTGTAAACATAATCACCTGTTCTATGGAAGCCCCGCAAGCATTAGATTTTTAGCAAAGTGAGTTCAACAAGAATTTTGATTCCTACACCCTGATGTTTTTTAAGAGATTTTAACATTCTTGTATCTTAAAGGTTTATTTGGTCTATAAGTTGAGAATAACATACATATTGTATTGAATGTTTTTACATGTGTTATTGTATTTTATTCTCAAACCATGGAAAAGAACAATATTAACATTTCTTAAGCATTTACTGGTGCCTAAGTTCTGTGCTAAATCCTTTCAAAGCCTTGTGCTGTTGCTTTGGAGATATTCACAAGAACACGGGCAGCATGCTGCAAATACCATTTAGCAAAGCAGCTCTGGGCCTTGAGCTCCACTGCCACGTCTGAAAATGGTCATATGACTGCCTTTGATCACGGTTACCTCCACCCAGCTACCCAGCCCTTCACAGTAGGATCTATCCTACACAGAAAACAGGTAAAGGAGGTGGTGCCCAGGAGGGATATTTACAGCATGAAAGATTTACTTGGCAATGGGGTGGTGAAGGTGGAAATTAAGTCTTTGAAAAGATTTTGTCTGCTATTCCATTTCGATATCAGAGGAAAGGGAATAAGCAACAGAGTCTTATGTGCTTATTGGTTTTCCTCACCCTTGCAGGTCACTGTCTGGCGGAGTATCTGGCACACAGTAGGGGGTTCATAAAGATTTGCTGATGAATGAATGAATGAAGCACCTCCCTGGAACCAAAGCCACTGGTTGCGTAAATTACGTTTCCACACCAACACACACACTGAAAATGCCACCCTACCCTTGAAAACAGCAAAGTTAAGGATCAGCATGTTAGGTGCCTGGAGAATCAGGCCAGGGCAGGGGAGCAGCAGAAGAGGTGCTTCTGAGTGATGAAGATTTCTGAGTAACCAGGAGTGCTGTGTGGAAGAAGGGGGCCTTAGCGTCAGCACAGACACCATCTGTGAAGAGGAACAGCCATCTCCAGCAAGGTGACACCCTCGGGAGATGCCTCTGTCCATACATAGTGCTGCAGATGGGGCGAGGTGTGAGCAGGGCATGGGACTTTGATCGGAAGCAGGTTCCTCTTTGAGTTGGGTCTCCCTCAAGAACAAGCCACATCTACAAATCTTAGTCTGATCAACTATACAGTGAAGAAAAGTTCCAACCTACCTCAAAGTGTGTTTGGAGGGTTGCTTGAGGCAACGTGTATGGACCACTTATTAAATGAGCAAGTTCAATATAAGGGTAAGAATTTTTCCAGTCAACCGTTACTGGGAGCTGTGGAGCTCAAGATTAGGATGGTGTCTCATGGACCTGGCTTCCCTCCCCAGCTCTGCTTCTGCTGTCAGGGGGACCTCTAACATGTTACCAAACCTCAGTTCTCTCACTGGTTATATAGGCAGCACGGTCGTGCCCAGCTCCAGGGCCAATTGTGAAGATGCAATGAAAGGATGTTTATCCCATGTCATAGCCAGTTGGACAAATGCGAGCCATGCTGCTACGTGGAGCATGCCCCGTGCACTAGGCAGGGGCTCAAGCCATGGATGTGGATCACGCTGAAGATGCTTGACACCACCAGGGGTGTGGGACCATGTGAATGTGCTTCCAAGATGAAATGGTAGAGGAACAACTTGATGTGGGTGACTGGGGAGTGACACAGATAACAGGGGAGTGAGGCAGGTGACAGGGGAGTGATGCGGGTGACAGGGGAGTGACACAGGTAACAGGGGAGTCATGCAGGTAATGGGGGAGTGAGGCAGGTGACGGGACTGAAGCAGGTGACAGGGGAGTGACGCGCATAACAGGGGAGTGACGCGCATAACAGGGGAGTGAGGCAGGTAACAGGGGAGTGACGCGGGTAACAGGGGAGTGACCTGGGTAACAGGGGAGTCATGCAGATAACAGGGGAGTGAGGCGGGTGACAGGGGAGTCATGCAGGTAACAGGGGAGTGACGCGGGTGACACTGTAGTCCATTCACAAGGGGAGCTTCTCCTTGCCCTCCATTTGCTTTTTTGGTCCTTCTCATCACTGGGACATACTTAAAATATGCTGCCAGCCTGGAGAAGGAATGCAGCCTCCTCCCTCCCCCACTCCTTCTGTAATAATGCAGCATTCAGAGAAGTTGTCCTTTTCCTACAGAGTGGAGCCTACACTGGGAAAACCAGTGACATTTCATCTTCACTGAAGACTCCTGAAGGATCAGCTTGCACTTCTAGATTCACTCAGTCTCTCTTTTGACGCTTACACTTGGTAGCAAGCTCACTCAAGGCAACAGCTCAGTGCATCTCCTGCCCTGAGCCTCCAGCCTACCCTCTGGAACTGCACTGCCCTACTACTGCTTTTTCCCCAAAATGTGCATAAAATAAGAAGAGAGGAATAGGGCAGAGAGGGGTGATTGTCAGCATCTTCACCAATAATTCCTGCCACTTACAGAGTTCTTCTCTAATGGGTCATCAGAAAGGGGGCTTGCAGAGGTCACTGTGAGGAAATAGGGAATTGGAGAGATGAGCTCTGGAGAAAGGAGACTAGATGTCCACCTAAGACTTCCAGATACTGACAAAAAAAAGCCTTTTGCCTGCACATGAACTTTCATTACTTGATATGTAAACATGATGGTTAGCAATGTGGTCCTTTCTTCAAAACTGCCACAGAGGGAACTTGTAGAACAATTATCTGAAAACATCAAGCCAAATGACACCACATACTGTAAATCCATGTAAATGATAGACTAGAGACATGCTAAAGTCTATGCTAAAGTCTAATGGCTCTATTCTGAAAACTGCTCAAATTTTAAGAAACGCCAATACACTAGTTCCCAAAGGATACATGGGACCTGTATTCATCATGACCTCTCTAGAATCTGTGATTTTATTCGAAATGAGATAAGCACATTATGCTTTCTAGAATCACATCTATACATCTCCTTTCTAAAAGAGGAGTTATTACAGTTATTGTGAAACTGACTACTTGCAAACATTCTCATAGTTTTGTGAAAACTTTTCCCTCCTGGATTTGTGGAACCAAGGGACCAAGGGCAGTGCCCAGTCTCAGCAGGATCCTCTTGATGGAGGATATTACTATCACAGAAGAGGGGGACATACATGCCTTGATAGCATTTCCATTCATTGCACATGTTTAATGAGTTATGCCATGTTTCGGCTCTAGATAGAAATGGTCTGGGAAAGGCAAAAGGATTGTTCTTTTGTCCTTTTTCACAAACTATCAGACCCTATTACTAAAAATTAAGGTCCAATATAATTCTTATTCAGAGATAATTAGCCAACAGCTTTGTGGCCAGGGATAACAGGGCTGAGGTGCATCTTCAAAGCTGAGCTCCTCAAGGTGTGAAGGGCTAGGTCCTGAATTTGCCTTCAGAGCTTATGACCTTTCCTGGAGCTTATAAGGTAGTAGGCATAATGCAGCTTTCTCACCTGTTGTGGTTTTAAAAGTAGCTGAAACCAAGTAAATTGTTTAAATCCCTCTCTCACAGTTAAGAAAAATAAAAAGTATATCATTAGTAATAAACTACGTCTTCATTAGAATGTGTCACGTAAGAGGTTTCGAGAAAAATGTGTCAATAACCAGCAAAGGTTTGTCGATCATTAATTAACACCTCTGAATGAATACAAACTTATTATCCTCACGTATTATAGGTGAAAGTTTACCATTAAAATAAGTCTTGACATTTATGAATATTGTTTTTTGAACTCTTATAAGTTATACTTAATAGGTTAATTCAAAATCATTTTTTAAAAGAATCCCCATTTCAAAAAAATATTCTCTGGGTGAAAGATGACGGTGTCTTAAAAGTTAATGCCTGTAACGGTCCCTTAGGAAGAAATTAGATAATTTTGGTTTTTATATAAAATCGCACTAATTTTAAATTTGCTTTCATTTTCTCACCTGTCTTTGTAGAAACAAAGTATAAATGTAGTCTAGTTACAATACGTCATTCGGGCTGTTTTTCACCAGAATTACTCTGGATGCCTAAAGTAAAATGCTAGCTCTTGCCAGCAGGAAACACGAGTCAGAAGAAAATTGGTAAGTCAAATTCAGTACATAAAACTTCAGTACTGTTTTTTTTAAGTTTGTCACAAGTGAACAGCTTAGGTGAAAAGGTTAATAGAAATACGAATATGATTTTCCTGATAGTTACCTCTAATCTAATTTTCATTCAAAAAATAGAGTCAAATCCCCTTTTCATATTCCTATCCCTTCTAAAAGAATACATTTTTTCATTACAGATGTATTTTGAAGGAACGAGGGAATCTTCGTTTGAAATGACTGGGACAGGATTAAGTGAACAGGAGAAATGGCTTGCCCCGTCGATCTATTTCTAGTTAGGACAAAGTAGAGCGTTGTTCACTGAGGGGTGAAATCCCATGTTAGTTTTATCTCCAAGAAAGGCAAATAGAGAAGGAATAATTTTGTGGTAAGATTCCAGTCACTTGTTTTCCTAGGTATGTTATTTCTAAGTTTCAGTTTGTTGATGTGGAATCTGGCAAGGCCCCATGTGTGCCTGTATTTAAATTTTAAAAATTTAAAAATTAGAATCACAATGGCTTTACTTCCATTGAAAATCTAAATACATGGCAAATATCCACAAACGCATTTAAGCATTGAACATTGTTGAACTTTTTAAAATGCAGTTTCATTATCAAGCACTCACATGATTTAATGCAAAGACACATGAATTCATGAATCTAAATCACGGGATACATAAATTAGTTAAGTAATAGATTGTTTTAAAAATAAATGTATATTCTGGAGAGAAACTACAAATAGTCTATATTCAAGACTTATAGTTCTTTAAGGCACATTTCTCATTTAGTGAAAAGAATTTAAACCATTTATGATTAAGAATGCAAGCTGGTGTGAGAACATTACTTATAAATACATGCCCAAGAGTGCACTTGTGGAGGAACTCTCCACTGCCTAGCTCAGATTACGTAAACTTAATGCCCACCTGATATCTTTTCTAAGTTATCTGGTAATTATGTACATGCATTCCTCGCTCCATTTTATGTTATTCTCTTTTATTAATCAAATTAACAAGATAGGCAGTTAAGGAATAGCTAAGTAATTTTTCAAAGGTAATATAATTCTAATTTGCCATCATTGAAACATTAACTCTATCAGAAGTTTCTGTTCCATATTTGACGACCCCGGTGCTTCATAAATGGTAACCAAACACCCTGGGCTAGCTTCACAACTATTTAGATTTCAAAATTCTATTTCTGTGCCAGACCCCTGTCAAGCCACATGTTCAGAGCTTTTATTTGGAGAATTTAACCCAGTTAGATTAATGTAGGATTGATAACATAGATCATGCTAGAAGGATTTCCTTATATATTTGGTTTATTTGGAATAAGTAACTAAAAGATAGTTTAGATGTTCTCTTAAGAACTTTTGATGAATTTATTTTCCTTTTCTTATTTTTATCAAGTTTTACAATACCTTTGGTTTATGAGTTTATATTTGGGAACATTTGCTACCATTATTGTTATCCCATAGGATAACAAAATATCATACATTGTATGCTATATATCATATACAGCATTATGTACACATTATATATTATAGATAATATGTGTTATCTATAATAAATAAATATCTTATGTCTATTCAATTATATAAAATAATTTGTGCTCCAAAATAAGAGGGGAATCTTCAAGTCTATCCAGGTAAAAAGGTGTATTATAAATTCCATAATAGCATCAAAGAATAGCCTAGGAAATATAGTTTGAAAGGACAGATTTAAGTATCTATAGCATCTAATTTTACCAATTTAAAAAATATATAAAATATAAAATCTTAACAATTCTAAAAGATTGCTGTTATTTTTCACTAGTTAATATGAGTGTTTAAAATTTGGTTTTAAAGTAAGCATGGCTTACACATTTCTTAAAGTTTTCACAAATTTACCAATTTCTGTCATATTCTAGTGAATCTGCTCCTTAATTTGCAAAAGCTTACACAGTCTTTGTACATAAAGAATATTACAACTTTAAAAATAGCTTTCAGAATCTTGTTTTGTGATGATGCATAAAGATGAGTCATTTGTCTAGGAAAATAAAATGATAGTGAAGACAAATGTGCTTCTGTCAATACACTTATATTAATTTTATGTATTGATTTTTAACTACTTGTGTGCTGAACTATTTTATTATGTTATTGACAATTTGACAATTTATTTTACAGCATTGAAAACTTCTTCACTATTTAATGGTCATGTTAGAAATAAATACAAATTGGTAAGAAGTTTTGACCTAAATATTCCTTTGAAATCATTAAAGTATCCAGCTATAACTTGAAATATTTTGGCAAAAGTATCTAAGATTTAAGTCATATCAAGTAGTAAATAAATATCTGATTTTTAAAAATCTTACATTTTAAATATACCCTAAAAAATACCTATTAGGGGTTTTTAGGTTAACATGAGTTTAAAGTGTCCACACACAAGTCAGCACTTGAATGGCAACAAGAAATAAATGTTAATACTCCTTGAGGGTTTGGGTTGAGAATGATTATGCTTATGTTACTCATGATAATGTATTTTAATACTTATATTTCTGTGTCTTTGTGCTTATATTCCAATATAAGTGATTTTTTTGCACCAAGATGTAATATCCCGGTTTACAGCCGGGGGGTTCATGTACTGTTAAAGAAATCTTAGTGCTTCAGATTATCCTTAGAAAGTCACCATAAGGGGAGGGGCGGGGAGGGGACAGCATCTTTTTGGTGTCTGGCCTCTTTTCTTTAAGGGTTAAGGTAAAAGAAATTCACTAAGCTTTCATTACTGCATCTGTAAAAATTGTTAATAATATCCTCTCAGACTACTATGAGAATCAAAGTAGGTCATGTATGTTCAGTAGGCTTTGTGCTATAAAACATCCTAAAAATGCTATAAAGATTTAATAAGCATCTTTTATAAAAAATAAATATTCTAAACTTTTAAAAATCCCATTTGTGTGCTCGCTTCAGCAGCACGTATACTAAAACTCCCATTTGTATCTTCAGATTTTTGTGTTTCTCAGGGCAGAGTATTCCTTACATTTACTACCTCTGTGTAAAGTGGTTGTTCAAAAATTGCTTCTTCAAAATTATATACATATATATACATATATATATATTTAAGAGATCATTGATCAAAAGTCTTCTAAGTCTAGATTGATTGTTTTATGTAATGTAAAAGATCACCCACTAGATCTCTTTTATTGGCAAAAAGTTTACTATAAATGTAAATACAAAACGTCTGCATAAAAATACGACTCTTTGAAATCAATCACACAGAACCTGAAATCAAAGTAAATACCATCCTAATTGAAAACTTCTTGGTAGTTCATACACTTACCCTAATAATGCTTTTGCTTAGAAAACTTTGAAACCCATATTTTTTGGAAGACGTTTTGTACTTTATTCTATATTTTTGACCCAGGAAAGAATCAGTTAGCCATGTCATTAAATTAATTTACTAAGATCAAATGACACTTTACTGTTTAAAATGAATTTTAAATGAATCTAACCCACTCAAAGCACATTTGTTATCAATGAGAATATTTTTTAAAATGTACAACTAACTCTTAGAGAAATTTCTAAAGACAAGTTCCAAGACAAATTTGAACAATGACACAGATTTGAATATGTGTAGGCTTGAATTAAGATGTCAGTCCAGACACATGTGGGTACTACGGAAAGTCCAACAATGACTTTAAATAATTCTTGAATATTTAGTTAGAGAAGGTACTTGACACTGCATGGAGAAAGCCCAGGAGACTCCTCATCTCAGCATGGCATGTCTACTTAGCAAAGGAAAGTTCTATGGTAAACAGAATCAGCCCTCCTTAGATGACAGTTGGTGGCCATTTATTGGACCAGATCATGGGTTCTGTGACACCTCACCGTTCTCCATCCCAAGAGATTTATTCTTTCCAACTCTGGCAATCCCATGTGGTACTATACATATGAGGATTTCTTGTAAACAGAACTTTCTCCATCCTGCTATATCTTCTGTGGTGTTTCATTGTTTCTTATGTATTGGTTTCCAGTTGACATGTTATGTTCTTTATCCACACAATTGGTCATGGTACTTTCTTTTCCATAGTCACAGTTTATCATTTCAAAAGAGTTAACCTACTCAACCCAGAGGTTATTAATGGGATATTCAAAGTGGTGGGTACGCCGTTCCTACCTTTGGAAATAGATGTCATTCTTTGCTCTCCTCCGTTACCCGAAGGGCGGCCTCAGATGGAAACTACATGAGCTAGAAACTGTAGGAATGATAAGGTTGACCTAATGAACAATGGCTTTGTTTGGGTTATGTGGATCCCAATATCCATCCACTAGATGACTTAAAAACTTACCCACTTCCCTTATGACTACCCGTTTGTTACTAAATAATATTTAAGAAATGATGGTGTATATTGTTACAGGAAAATTATGTGCCTAAGAGAACATAATTTCTCTGAGAGCTTGTATATTAGAAGTCAGTCAATATTTGTTGAATGAAGGCAAATGTGAGATGAAAGAATTCTGGGAATATTTGGTCTGTTTGTAATATTATGCTTTGAAATGACAGGTAGGAACTGCTATTCTAGGACATAATGTACTTAGTCAGACTAAACTCTTTTTCAAAATGAAGGTAAAAGGAACCAGAAATTTGATCATGTTCTTTGGGGAAAATACTTGAGACCATTAAACTATCAATTATACCAAAAATAGTTGAACCAAATATGAATATCATTAGTAAATTATTTTTGTTGCCAACATTCAGAACATTGAATTTAAGAAAAGAATAGTTTATAGAGGTTTAGAAGCTCCTTATGCATTTATAGTTTTATTTATATGTCTCTATGAAAATATCAAAACAAAACAAAATTGCATTGTGTCCTTCAAATTGATCATGGAAATGTCTTTTTGTCTTTTGCCTGCATTTTCATCTGGCCAATAACAAGTTTACTGACACTAAACCATGACACATAAAATTTTATGAATTGAATGTGTTTTATGAATATGTTTTATGAATATGAATAATATTAAATTAAAATGAGTCAAGAAATATAATTTGGTAGAATGTTCTTGTATACACAATCAAGTAGGAATATTTTACAGCCTTTAAGTAGGTATTGTCCATTAGAAATAAACTGTATATAATCATGCTGTTAAGTAGGTAATATTAAATTAGATTGTTAAGATATGCAATTCGGTTCTTGGAATACATGTCCAATTGCCCAGAAAAAGTGCAAAAAATGACTTGCCTTAATTGCTTTTCTTTCATTTTTTTTGGTAAACCCAAGTCAGGGTGTTGGTTTGGTGTAAGAAACTACTCACTTTTTGTAACAAAGTAATCTCACCAATTTGCAAATTATACTAATACTGCCTTGCAAGGTCTACCAATAACAGCTTCAGTCCAAACCTCAGGACCAATATGGATAACTCAGGATCCAAACATTACTCACAGGAACCAATGAACAGATTCTTTTTTTCTTCCCCAATGTAAGTAAGACTAGGCTTTGAAGGGGCACCTACCTTTAGAGAATATAAGCACTCTGAGTATACCATTTGACACACAGCATTTATAGGGCTAAAGAGTAAAAGCGGGCATCCTTACGCTCTCAACTTCGAAAAAAATGTTGAACTTTGGAGCTACAGGATGAGACCTCATCACACTTGATTTGGCAGTGAAGATTACGGTTCAGCAGGGAGTTAACAACAGACAGTGGAGAGACACCAGCATTTAATTAACTAAATAAGAACTACAAAAAAAGTGATATTTGATTCTGTAAGTTTGAAGTGAAAAAAAACAATGCTTGTTGAAGTTAAAGCATTGAAGTTACACATTTTTCAGTGTGTGCAAAACTCAGGATTAGCTAAAAACAGTTTACTTTTAGCCTAAAATTCTAAGAAAACCCTCAATACCAAGTAGAAATATATTAGAATAAAGAAACTTTAAAAACAATAATGCAAAATATGATGAACAATTACACCTTCTAAATCAAGGTTGTATCTATTATCAATATTCTATTGTAGATAAAACGTACTCTTTCTTAAAGGGATGACAGAATGTTTACAATTTAGCTACAATTCAAGTTTTTTTGCACTCAGTGTGGACTTTAAATACATCACTCATCCATCGCCTTCCTGTGCCATTTTTCTAAGATCTTGACCATACGATGCTTTTCAAATGGCCAACATCTACAATGTTGAGATCTGCCAAAGAGCAAATCAACCTTTATAATTAAAGTTGACAAGCTGACAAGAAAAATGAGTGTGTACTTGTATATATATATGAATTTTTATGTCACATTGCAGTCTGTACACTTGTTTGGTTTTTGTCAATAGCCGAGGGCTCATTTCTCTGTACCAGAAGCATGTTATATTCCAAGGCCTTCAGACAGCTCCCCTTCGCCCTAGTGAGTCCGTTGATTAATTCTGGATACTCTTTTTAATTAACACCCCAAAGGAGATCTAGATTATCTAGCCTATAGTCCATGAAAAACAAGTGAATCTGAAGAATAATGACCCAGGGAGACAGGCACACTCTCTCCAAATAATGTTATAAGAACATTGAGTCCCTTACAAGTCAAAATCGTGTCAGGCAATGCCTAGGGAGGACATAGGTCTTTAATCAGGGCAAAATAGAGATTTGTATTAGTCTAATTTAATTTTCTTTTTGACAAGGAGAGGAGTGATAGATGCCCCTTGACAGATGAAACATGGCTCCCCAATGCACTCATGGTTGCCATTGGCCTTGATTAGTAACTGGTCCCATTTTGACCTCCAGGAAGATGAAATGATGAGTGACAGAAAAGAGTGGAGCAATTAAAACAGTAGGATGAAGTAGGAAACTAGCTAATTGTACCCAAACCTGTGAAACCTAATCATAGAACCAAGAAATGTGATGCTCACGGCAGCTTTCATAAGTATGTCTAAAGACATTAATCCTTTACAAGTGAGGATTACAACTGAACAACTCTGACAATACGAGCTCCAGAAAGAAAATTTGAATTCATACCTTTAAAAAAAACCTTTTCTGGTGAGCAATTTTGAGAATTGTTTGCTAAACCATCTGTTGCATCTGTCAGAAATGATAGGACGTTCAGCCCTCAATAATTTCCGGACTGCATAAAGAATAGGTGAACAAAAATTTTTATCATGACTTTTCAAGCAAAAAAACTTCTTTAGGAAATCAAACTAATCTTGAAACCTAGGGAAAAAAATCTCAGATCAATCTATTAACTACAGCTTTCACTGTATTTCATTCTAGACCACTTGACTTTGCATAGCGCTAGTCAAGGAGCATTTTCGAAGCTGAGTCATCTAATCACTACTGTTGTGCTAGTTGTATTCGGCCCTGAACAGCTCCACATTTAGAAAAGCATATGCCATACTATCTGTTATTCTTCGAGGAGAAAAAGAAATCTTCCAGTCGATACTATGTATTCCATTTTTACCCTCACTAACAAAATGCTGAAGTTGTTTCTTCATCATTTGGATGTTTAAAACCTCTAACCTGCAAAAGCCTGAAGCTGGGGCCAAGTGAGAGTAGCATCGACATATACACACTACCAAATGTAAAATAGATAGCTAGTGGTAAGCAGCAGCATAGCACAGGGAGATCATCTCAGTGCTTTGCAATGACCTAGGGGGGAGGATAGGGAGGGTGGGAGGGAGGCTCAAGAGGGAGGGCATATGGAGACATGTATATGCATATGGCTGATTCGCTTTGTTGTGCAACAGAAACTAACACGGTATTGTGAAGCAATCATACTCCAATAAAGATCTATTAAAAAAAAAAAAGCCTGCTAAGTAGTCTATTTTTAACATGTTGCTGTGACGAAATGTGGATGCACTTTATTGAATTTCTTAACCTAAAATAAGAATGAATGGCCGTAACTTAAAGTAACAGTTAAGCAGGTTACCATTTCAAGGCAGCTAGTCTTAAAAGAAGAAGAAAAGTAATTATAAATAAAGTTATTCTTCAATGTGAAATATGAATGCCTACTTTCACAGTAAATATTCATTCAGTCAGTCATTCAGGCAGCAAGCATTTATTTAGTGCCTTCTATGGATCAAATGCTGTAAAAAGTGCTGTGCTTACAAAGTGAATATAAATAACCCCCAAAATGGCTCCAAATTCCCACCTCCCTGTACGCTGGACACCCCCTTTGCAATTTGATCTCCCCACTCTTCTTATAAAAAGGTGGAGTCTATTTCTCTGCCCCTTAAATCTGCGATTGACTATATAATGTACTGTAGCCAATGGGCCATTGGAAAACATGAAACAAACAGCTTTGAAAAGCACTTTCCCACCGGTACTAGGAAAAGGAAAGCCTGGAACACCAAAACTTTGGTGATGACAGAGGAAAGAATTAAGTAAAAGAGACTGAGACATGGAGATGTCAATCATACTATTGTATTAATAAAGTTACATTAATATGAAAAAATCTGGTATCAATATATTAGTCTTATGAATATTATTATGACTATAAAGATTTATAATTGAATTATTATTAATAAAATTATTAACAAATATACTAGAATTTACTAATCCAAATTTTTAATTACCTTCCACGTTTTTAGCTTTGAGATTTATACTTCTATATTACTATCACAAGTTATTTTGAAAATATTTTTGATAATGTCCTATTCATTGTATAATCTACATAAGGAAATCTATCACATTATTAAATCTATTGGTTTGGACAGAAATTGTATTATCCAAATTTATCTCTCCCCCATCTAAAGGATTGCACATTTTCAAAAAATAAATATAGTTATCAAAGAATGTGCTATTTTTGAAAATACAGATCTATCTCAACTTACAATTGGGTCACATCCTGATAAATCTAACACAAATTGAAAATAGCATGAATCTCAATACGTTTAATAGACCTAACCTACCAAAAATCATAGCTTACCCTAGGTTATCTTAAACATGACCAGAAAACTTACATTAGCCTACAGTTGCACCAAATTGTTTAACACAAAGGTTAGTTTATAATAAAGTGTTGGCTGTCTCAGGTAATTTATTAAATACTGTAATGAAAGTGAAAACCAGAATGGTTGTAGGGGTACAGAATGGTGGTAAGTGTATCAGTTGTTTACCCTCAGGATCGCGTGGCTGCCTGGGAGCTGTGCACTGCCTCTTCCCAGCATCACAAGAGAGGATAGTATCACATATGGCTAGCCTGGGCAAAGACCAAAAGCCAAAATTTGAAGCCCGCTTTCTGCTGAATGCCTATCACTTTTGCACCATCATAAAGTGGAAAAAACGTAAGTTGAACCATCATAAGTCAGTGACGATCAGTATTCAAAGTACTGTGTTATAACTTGAGAATTTACTTTCTAAGAATATTTAGTAAATATGATGGAGGTCATTAATAGTTGAGAAAAAAGATAGCCAATAATAGGATAGCCTAATAAAAAAAAAAAGACAAAATCGATCCCTACCACACAACCTATATAAAAGTCAATTCCAGTTAGGCTGTAGTTCTCAACATAAAAATAAGACAATAAACCTTCTGGGAAGTGGCATAGGAGAATATCTCTAAAACTTTGGGTAGGAAAAGTATTCTTAAACGAGACACAAAAAGCAATAAGAAAATAAAAACAAATAAATACATTTATTTGTAAAAAAATTATAAAAAATAAACCATAAATGAAATGATTTATAAATTAACTACATTAAAATTAAAACGTTTTTTAATCAAAGACATTGTAAGTTGAATAAAAAAAAAACACCGATTGGAAATCTCATGTTCAAAATATACATGAAGAACTTCTATAATAAAAAAGGAGTGAAGACCCAGTAGAAAATAGATGAGAGGCTGGAGGAGGAAGAGTATATCCACAGAATAAGGACATTCCAGCAGCCAATCAAGATTAGTAGTCAGAAAATGCAAATTAAACTACAATGAGACCCCACTAAAGATCCACCACAGTGGCTAAAATGAAAAGTACTGAACTATTAAACTAAGAGAGAAGAACTTCCTGTTTCACCTACAATATGTAAAGAACTTGAAATTCATTACTTCATCCTTACAACAAGAAAAAGCTAGAAAACACAGAAAATCAGCAACTTTTCTTGGACCCATCAGGGAACTGAGTTTGCAAGTGAAACTGACACCACAGAATGTATAGAGTCAGGTGCGTCCAGGAAGATAAAGTACTTGAGATTTGCTTACCTGCGACAGAAGCTACACAATGCCATATAACTAATAGAAACATTTAAATAGTTATTTTGACTAAAAGTTGGAAGCTGAGTGAGACCTATTATGAAAGTCATAGGGGGCTCCCACACTTTCACTAGCTTTCCCTCCAGAAACCCTATTAGGTTAGCACAGGGATACAAGAAAGTTCCCCAGTGGCCCCTGTAAAGGAAGGGAAGAATAGCCTTTGTGAAAACCTCTGACTCTTCTCCCTAACAAAGACCTAGTTGGGACCCCCCTGGTGGCGCAGTGGATAAGACTCCACACTCCCAAAGTAGGGGGCCCGGGTTGGATCCCTAGTCAGGGAACTAGATCCCACATGCATGCCACAACTAAGGAGCTGGCCTGCAGCAGCTAAGGCCTGGCACAACCTAATTAATTAATTATTAATTAATTAATTTTTATAAAAGACCTAGTCCCTTGGGGGAAGAACTTCACCAATTCAATTCTGGGTGAAGAGGAACTCTGCCCTACTCCATCTTAATGCCATGGCTAGTAAGGAGCTAGGAGGCATGAGGGAAAAACTCTAACACTGGAGTAGGGATAGCAGTAGTCCCGAAAGCCAACCATCCAAAGCACCAGTACACTATGAAAGTGAGGCTTAATCGGAATATCAGAGAATATCTTCCTCCCCTGCACACCCCAGTCATACTGACAACCCTCCAGTAACAACAGGAAATTACAGCCGAAAGAGCTGGGAGACTCAGATCCTCTCTGAGAAGTAGTATAAAGGCAAACCCCAAAGCCAAGATGGGAAGGCAAAGCAAATCCACCAGAGGAATTTGAACACTCTGGTATCTATAGCTAAAACATACTCATTTTATAGCTCAATTAAGATAAACTCTAACACTAAAGTTCTATTGCCTTAGGACCTATTACCTGATATATGTCCATCTTTCAAGAAAAAAATGCAAAAGCCATGACAAAAGGATATATATATATATATATATATATACACACACATATATATATATATACTGTAAAGGCATAAAGCAATCATCACACCAGATATATATATATGATTAAGATGCTGGAATTATCAGGCAGGGAATTTAAAATAACTATGGTTATTATGTTAAAGAATTTAATGGAGAAAGTAGACAACATGAAATACCAAATGGATAATGTCAGCAGATATAAAAACTATTAAAAAGAAGCAAAAAGAAATGCAATATTGACATCAACAAAAATAGCAGAGGGAGGACATTCAAAATCCTCTCTTCCATAAAAGCAGCAAGAACAATGGCAAAAATTGTCAATTTCAACTTTTTCAGAACTTGCAGCAATCCATAAGAAACAAACAAAAATAGTAAAATAGCACGCATAAATTCTAACCTCTTGGCAATTTTATTAAATGTAAATTAATTAAATATTCCAATCAAAAGGCAGAGATGGACAGAATGTATTAAAAAATAGAAACCATGATTCAATCATGCTATCTATAAAAATGCCTTAGTTATAAAAACAGAAATAGATTAAAAGAAAAAGAATTTCTTAAAAAGTACAATGCAAATAGTAATCAAAAGACAGCATTAATGCTATACTAATATCAGGCAAAATAAACTTTATGAAAAAATTAATAGATATAAAGAAGGATATTTTATAATGATAACAAGTTTAATTAATCAAGAAGATATAACAATCATAAGAATGTATGTATTAATATCTAACAATAGAGCCCCCAAAATTCATGAAGCAAAAAACTGACAGAACTGAAGGCAGAAATACGCAATTTAACAACAATAGTTAGAGACTTCAATACCCAATTTTCAGTAGTGGAAAAACCAACTAGATAGAAGACCAACTAGTTAATGGAAGACTGAAGCAACACTAGAAAACAACTAGAAACACATCTATAGGACACTCTCAAACAAAAGCAGAATACACATTGTTCTCAAGTGCACATCAAACATTCTCCAGGGTACTGCCTATTTGAAGCTATAAAACCAGACTTAATACATTTAAGAGATTGAAATCACACAAAATATGTCTCTGACCATGGAATGGTCAGTGGAATGAAATTATAAATCAAAAAAGGAAAAGAATTTTGAGAAATTCACAAATATGTGGAAATTAAGCAACACACCTCGAAGTAACCAAATGGGACCAAAGAAGAAAACATAAGGAAAATTAGAAAATATTCTGAGATGAATAAAAATAAAAACATAACACATAAAACTTCTATGATAAATGGACTGAGAGACAGGAAAGAAATACAGGTACCTGGGAAATTTAAAGTAGTACAGTTTGGCTGAGGTGTACAATGCATAATAGGATTCAGAGGAGAAAGGAAAGGTGAGTTGGGAGAATAACCCCCAGAGGAAGAATGGCTACATAATAAATAAACGTTAAGGTTTTGTACCTGATCCTGGAAGCATTCTGGAACTATTTTGATTTATTAGCAAGGAAGTAAAACTTAGGATTTTAGCCAAGATGATCTAGCATGGCAGGAAATTCCTAAACAGACACGGTTTCTCCTGGAGACCCATCCTTCTTTCATTCCCTTCTAGTCCTTTTCCGTTTTCACTGGTTTTCACCCAGTGCCCATACTCATTGTGACCCAGTGAATCTGTCTCCTCCATACTAGCTAGAAGAGGCAGAGTTCCTTACCAATTTTTCAAATTTTCTCCAGCAAAAGTGCCCTATCCTGTGTTCCGTTCCCTGGGAATTCCATGCCTCCTTAATGACTAATGAAGTAGAGGTAACAGATTAATGAAATAAACACATTCAACACAGAAATATTCACTGAATACCTAGAACGTGCCATATAGTCAAGTCAGTACTGACAGCCAATGTTGTTTTGTACACCAGTATATACATAATGTTTGCAGAACAGTATCTCATTTATCACATTTTTTGAAATGCATTTTCTATTCCCATTTCATTGGTAAAGAAATAAAAATGTAGACAAGTTCGGGGATTTGCCAGAGATGACAAAGGCAGAAATGGAGGTTCCTTGATATAAAGTCAGATTTCCTGAGAAAAAAATCCTGGATTTACTCAAGAAATTACCACAATCAAAAAAGTCATCAGCGTTAAATTAATGTTGAAAATTAGGGGCTGTTGACCCTGATAATGTATAAGAGAAATACCTAAGAAAGATACTTAAACTAATGAAATACGGTCTTGTTAAATGTTATGTGAATAAAACAATCCATGCCTTAAGTATGTATGTATAAGAAAGAAAGAGGGGGAGAGAGGGAGGGGAAAAGGGAGTGGGGGAAAGAAGGAAGGAAGGAAGGAAGAAGGAAGGGAGAGAGGGAAGGAGGGAGGAAGGAAGGAAGAAAAAAACCTGAAAGAGTATAAAAGTGACCTGATCATCATGCAAGTGCCTTTTCCTACTTGAAGGTGAGTAAACATTGTCATTTCTCTACAGACAGAATCTGAAGATTCCCTACAAACACTGCAGAACAGATTTAAAAAAAAAAAAATCAGGTAAACAAAAGTTAGGCTAGACAGCAGAAGCCACAGCCAAATTCATGCCATTGTAGCAATCTGGTTAGAATGTTGTCAATGCCTGAGATTCATGGCTGTAGAACAGAGCACCAGTACTATGAATATCTTTTAAACTGTCTCCGTACCCTCGGGTCAGTATCTGAAATTTCACCTCTGTGGAAGGAGGTTTGGCTAAGCTTGGGTCACGTGTCTTTGTCCTGCCTGGGCTGTCAGGGGCTGGGAAGGTGGGCATCTCCCTGGTTTATCCTGCAGTGAAGCAGGTACTAGATCCCACCATCACTGCCTATAATTGGGGTTTGTGTGTTGAGTGCCTACAAGGATGAAAATACGTGCACAAAATACTTCTTTTGTGGCCTAATAGCCATATTCTTCTTCTGTTAGTAAGACTTCCAAATAAAAGGATACCCACTCAAGAGTGTAAAACTGTCCCTTGCAGAAGTGGAAGTACACTCATCCCTTTCTCAGTGGGAGACAGTGTTGACAGTTATTGCATCCAGCTCCAAACACAGGATTCCTGCCAATGCATATCCTTCATCTTACTAAGCTGGAATCACATCCTGGTATTCTGTAATATTTGAACAAAATTTAATAATTTAACTACCGCCAACAAATCCAAGTTTTATTTATATATATATATATATATATATATATACACACACATAATTTATATATAATATATAATAATGTATTATAGAATATATAATATGTATTTGTTATTTAATATATTTAAATATACTATGATATAATGATATATGTAATATGTGTGTAATTCATATACACATGTATATCTACATATGCAGAGAGAGAGAGAGAGGACATACAGACAAACACTAAACTCTTTGTTTCCCAGATGGTAATGGTTGGTACATACGACTTCCTTCTTTCACTACCAACCTCATTTTGTCTTTAACCAACACAGCAGCTGGTTAGAGTTCTTCACCCCACTAGGGTCATCCAGTTTCATGTTGGAGGCATGTGACTCCTTGGTGGTGTCTTTGCTGTAGGATCACAATCCTCTCCCATTAACTTCCTCTCTGAATAATGTCAGCACAGAAGGAGCCCCAGGAGCTCACCTATGCTCCATCCCCAGGACTTGCTACCCCACAGCAGAGCAGCAGCCCCAGTTCCTCATTGATTGTCCAGGTCTCCATAGCTCCCGTCTGCACCATGATGGACAAGTGGGCAGACGCTGCTGTGGAAGGAGGCTGTCTGACACCCACGGTTGGGCTAACACGTCCTCTGATACCGAGGAGAAGTTTTTTGCAGTGGGAGCCTTTTGATTAGCATTCACATCAGGCACAGATATTCTCACATCTGGAGTCTGTTCCTAGCTTTCTATCCGCATACCTGTTCATTGTCAATTCACAACTATTGCTCATTTCGAATCCCCGACCATCCAGCCAAACAACTTGCCCCATTTTATAAATTATCATCAATCCATATTTCAGCTCTCTCCTTGCCGTGTAAGACAAAATATTGGAAGTTCTGCCCGTGGGGAGGATTTTCATTCTGCATTGTTTTTCTCACGTATGAACGGGGTTTTAACACCCTTAAACCCTCTTCCCAGTGTAGATAGCCACCTGTAACTCAGATTCTACTTTTCTCCTTCTCACTGTAGGGGACTCCTGATGAGTGTAGAGGTGCACATCGGAGGAGGGTGGCAAGGAGGTAAGAGCGGGCACGATCAGAGCTTGACCGATGGCTCATGCCTTCTTCATGTGCCTGTCTCCAGCCTGTCCCCTCATAGCACACCTCCTCCGCTTGATGATTCAGTGCTCCTGGACATGCCAGAGCTTATGTCAACAGGAATCAAGCTAACACCCAGTTCTTCATGGGAAGCACGGTTGGCATGGCTACTTGGAGCCCCAGGGTTATTTTCCACCCGGGCAGAGTAACAAACCAATAACCATTTCTAAGAAGGAGGCTGCTAACTCAACACCTTGGGATGTTCACTGTGAATCTACTTGGCAAAATCTCCACACAGCATCCAGAGATGCAACATAAGCTTTATAATCTAATGAATTTGCAGATAGAAGAAATTATGCCTCATGCGTTCAACTTGAATAGACTTAGAGGGTTCAGACCTTATTCTTACGTGGCAACTTAAGGCAGGGGAGATTTCATTCAATTTGCTACTACAAAACCTTCCCAGCTGAGGTGTTGCTGCTGTTAGAACAAAATATTTAAACTGACATGATGCTAAAGGTCACTTCCTTATCAGAGACCACTCCCCAGTTTTCAAATACAGCTTCCCACTAAATTATAGCTGCCTCCTCATTGAAAGTTACATGTGAGCAGAACAAAAATTAATTTTGGTTCATTTGCCTACTGTGGGCTAATTTCAGATTCTTTCAGAAAAGGCCAATAAATTGCTCAGGGAAGACAAGAGTAAAGATTATTTTAATATACTGAATGTGAAGGGAATCCATTTCCAGACATATAATCCTGTACAACAAAGTGTGTTGATTTCAGTTTGGGGATGAGTGTTTAATCAGATTGTTCAAGAACCCCATGCCCCTAAAAGGTTAAGAATCATTGATCTGAAGAATATCTGTTAGTAGATTTTTCACACATTTTAAGCAACAGCATGTGCCACAGCTTCTCACCTCACAGTTTTTATTATTTTTAATTATATTTTCTGAATGTTTATATGTTGTTCTTATCTCACTTATAAATACAGTTAACTTGTCTTAAAAAAAAAAGGGAAAACTTCAAAAGTCAAATAGAACATTTTACTACATAAATTAAGGATTAAAGAGACAAATGATAACTTGATAAAGTGATAATTGCAAGTTCAGTTTTGATCAAAAGAACATATTTTGTTTGTCTTTTACTTGGTGTAAATTTAGCAATTTTTCATATGCCAGTTACATTGATATTTCTCTAGGAAATAGTCATTGTTAAGTGTGATCATAACAAAATACTTTAGAGCATTTAGTAACACCGATTTCATGATGTTAACTGTAACTCTTACTAATGCAGATGAAAATGGACTTTGTTTCACATCAATTCACTACATTCAAGCTAAAGTGGGTTTGGGTTTGGCCTCCAGTTAACTAAAGTCCCAGCCAGCAGAGATGCTGATGGTTAATGCTTTGGGATGACTTCAAGGGGATGTATCTCCATTGACTGCTGCAGGGTCCAGGCAACACTGTTGCTGATAAGGCTAGAAAAGTTCCTGGGCTTGAAAAGACAAAATAGGTTTTTTTATGCTGAGTGAAAGTTAGTTTGAGCGGGGTGGGGGGGGGAGGGTTTGCTTGTTTGTTTTTGTAATGGACTTTCTGCTGAAATTATACGTAATCCCTAAGCAGTATCCTCATTCAGAGACCTTATGAGGGTTAACTATTCCTGAGTGATTCATTAAAGAAACACAGAAAAGCAGACCTCTCCCACCCCACCACCACCTAGGCTGGGACACCCTTGAAATCTACAACCTTTGAATGCCTCTTTATTCTTGACCCATATCTTTCCATCATTGCAGATACTGGATGGTAGTGACCAGATGCAAAGTGGTACTTTCTAACAATAATTTGGGTAAAAGCATATCTTTACTGTACCACAGTGATGTTCTGTATGCACTATAACAGGAGGACCCTTTTACAAATTCAAAAGTTCCTTTCTCTTACACACACACACACACACACACACACACACACACTTACACATCTTAATATATGATATGCAGCCTCGGCTGCAGTAGAATATTAAACCATGTTTTCTGTCAATGTGATATAAAGAAACAAGGGGCCTCATGTAATTTGGATTTTTCCAGGTATCTAATTTCAATCTAATGTACTGTTGTGAAACTAAGCCAGTAAATCTATATGGCTGGTCCATTTGGGGACTTGGTCTGCTATCTTCGGTCTGTGACAATTTCTGGTTTCCATTCCTTGTCCAGGGATGATAACAGTGTGATTTACAGGTATAACTAACAAATGAGATCAATTAAAATGTCTACAAGTGGCACCTGTCTGAGTATAGGGTTGCACTAAATGATTCCCACAGCTTCGTTTCCTGTCGCCCTACCATCTGCAAGCCCTCTCCACATGCAAAGTAACAATGAAGGGTTGTTTCCTAATGGGCATAGACTGAGAAAGCAGACCTTATTCTATGGCCTGGCTATATGATTATTATCACTAGCGGGAAACAACAGGTGTATTTTTCAACTCCATTTACACAAACGATCCCTGTGTTTCATAGCATTCATTAATATAGCTTCTTGAATTGCCCAATTTGTTACAGATTTGTACTGTCAGCTGCCTTTGTGATTGAATTGAATTTGTAATGAAATTGAAGCTACCTTTCATGTGTGTACATTATTGAATACTTTGATCATTACAAGACAAATTTGATACTTTTCAAAGTACTTAGGTCATGGAGAAGGGGAAAATGGTTACTTCTGGATAAAAGTAACAATTGGATAAGACATGCCAGAGCATTTTTACATTTATTCTACTAAAGCTTTGTAAAAAAATAAATAAGTAATGGACACTTGGACAAAATTTATGATCACAAAGCATTATTTTAAGTAGTATGTAGAAATTATGGTGCAGGTATATTTTTGTTTTTAGGTTTGAATACAGTTAAAATGTTGAGTTGAACTTTGTAAACATGCCTTTCATTTTTGTTCTTACTTTGGGACAACATGAGCTAGGTTGTATAATCAAAGGTGAATATTTCAGTTCCATGATATATTTAAGTCACAAATTGTATTTATGAAATAAACTGATATTATTAGTATACTTGAAACTACAACTTAATGGAATTCTCAAAAGTTAGCCAGAGTCTCCATTTCTAAGTGACATAAATCTCAAAATTAGAATATACCAGAGAGTGTGCATAGAGAGATTTGTGCCTACTGAATCATCTACCTCAAATATCTAAGCCTCATATGAGTCAGATGGCCACACGTACCAGTTTGCCTGGGAAGGTCCATGGTTAATGCCTATTCCCCATGCATATTTTAAAATAGGCCCCTTTTATCCTCACAAGTGGGTTTGAACAAGCAATCATCCAGACATCCAACTTGTAAGTCTAACAAAATAACACTATTCAAGTTAGTTACGTCTTATTTAAGAAAAATAAGATCGCAGTTATAAAAATCTAATTAAAGGCACTCATTCAAATAAGCCGCAGTTAGATACAAGTGATTTCCTTTTTCTGTAAGACAGCCAGAGCACCCTCAGTTGTGTAGACGGTGGCTTCAGAGATGCTAAGTGTGATATGATTCTTACGTGTTAATGTTCAACTGGTTTAGTCCTTTAAAAATAGTCACACAGAATTGCCATTTAATTACCATCAGTCCCCACATACAGTACTACACCATATCTTATTCAGCAACAAAGACTAAAATACACTGGGAGGAAATCTAATTATACCTTATCTCTCATACCATTTCTCTGCTATAGGTTGCAGACAGTAGGATTCAAACTACAGAATCAAAGCTACTCTAATCATTTCTAGCATGAAGAGTGGAATCAACAAAGTTTATATCACAAAGAAAGAAAATGCTCACACATTTAAATTTTTAAAAACATAGGCCACTGAGAAGATGGTCATAAAACCTGTAGGAAATGGTGCTCATCTGGGGGCAGTACCATGCATTTAAAATTTATTGTATTTATATCTAGATAGATAGATAGATACAGAGATAGATATAGAGATATGTATCTACATATAAGAGAGAGAGATATTTTAATTATTCTCATAAAAATAGTATTGCTGAAATTGCTCGAAGCTTCCAGAAACTTCTTAGCTAATAGTGTGTTGGAATAGATAGAATTTGAAAAATAATATAGCTCAATCTCTTCCAATAAGTCTTCCTGAAACTTAGATTCAGGAAGACAGACTAATTTACTCAAGGCCATAGAGGAAGATAGTTTGAGAGTTAGGGTTCTAGCTATCTCTACCCTCCCTCCCTCCCTCCCTCCCTCCCTCCCTCCCTTCCTTCCTTCTTTATTTTTTAGTATCTTTCTTAGGCAGCCTGGCACCACAGCCCTCCCTGCTGCCCTCGGAGAATTCAAGGGGCACAGCTGTGCCTCATGCTCATGAACAGAGATGCCATTTGCTCATGTGACCTGATCTAGTTCACACCAAAGTTCTTCACTCCATGTCTGGTGAATTTAGAAGTTTCGAGATACCTTCATAGCTGATAAGTGTCTGCTACAGCTGGAGGTCTTGACATCACACAGTGATTCATTCACATTTCTAACATCCACATTTCATAAGCCCTCAGGAAGCGTTCACAGGGTACTGCGAAGATCACTGTTCGGTAGAATGAGCAGTGACCTAGTTAAGTAATTGCAATGAAATACCAGATACTAGCCTGGGATGACTCCATTGTTCTGAATACAAATTTTTGCCACTACACTTGTTGCAATGGGCTAAGATTTGTGTTTATTCTCCACCCTCTCCCTTTCAGCTAGTCCTTGAGCACGTTGAGTATTGGATCAATGTTTTGTGTTTTTTTTTTATGTCAATTCTCATCTGCAGTACCAAGCATTCACCCTTTAATAAGTGATTATCTAATGGATGAAAAGATGGATGGATGGAAGGAAGGATGGATGGATGGTTGGATGGATGGATGGACAGGCATTCAATGGGCCTAAGACAGGCAATTTGATAAATAGTATTTTAGGAAGAATAAATTTAAGGAAGGTGGAAAAACTCAGAGATTAATTGAAAATTAGTATAAACTGGGGTGAGCTTTTGTAGGGCAAGTAATGCTGAGAAGGACATATCACTGAGGACTTTGGATGGTCAACTAAGGAAATATTTCTTTTAACGTTTTGGCCATGCCACACAGCATGTGGGATCTTAGTTCCCTGACCAGGGATGGAACCCATGCTCCCTGCAGGGAAGCATGGAGTCTTAACCACTGGACCACCAGGGAATTCCCCTAAGGAAATATTTCTAAAGAAAGAGTTTAAAGTTCTTAATAAGGGGAGGGAAGAGACTTGATTTGCATATTTTTGAGGTAGTTGATCTAGCAAGTGGGTACAGAATAATTATCTCTGTCTCCAGGTTTATTTAAATATGGGAAAAGTAAAGTATAAATGATATTCTCTAGAGGTGTAAACACTATATAAGCAATCCTGTGAAAAATGAATCCAAGCCAACCAACCAGAAGATTCTTGTCTTGTGTCAATCAGTCATCTGCATGCCCATCAAACCGAAACACCAGCTGTGGTAAGCTCAGGCCTGGATTCAGAGTTTAGAAAAATTCACAGTCTAGGCCTGTTCATTCAGCTCACCAGGCATGGCAGCCCAGGATTTGGAAAACTTTCAGGCACCTTTTCATCCCCTGAGACCTATGATCTCAGGCCTCAGTCCTTATCACCTTCTACCAAGGAAAAGGAGAAGTCAAAGTCAGAGATAATAGTAAGAATAATAATAGCTCATCATAGTCATGAACAAAACAAAATTCATCATTTTTTTTCTTTTTTTTGCAATAGACTAGCAATTAGGATTGGCCATATGATGATTATTAAGGAATAAGAAATAGTGTTCTAACAAGGGATCCCAGTGCGGGCCATCTGCAGGGGTTAGTTAGAGCTACAGCACATAGGGAAACCACTCTTTCCTCTTGTGTTTTTGAATCCAAGTGATTAATGCTTTGTGTTCTTCTATTCGGGCACTGTGTTTAAAAGCATTGTTTACCATCACCTTGTAATCAGAGTGCCTCAGCAACCTCCTATTACCCCTGAAAATAGTGTGGCTGCAATTTAGACCTGAAAGAAATAGGTCTTGGATGGGTCCTTTGAAGCTTAAAGCTACTCTGAAGTCCTGCTCTGAAGTCCTGCTATCTCCATGTGTAATTTGTTTTCAAGAACAGTGATTTACATTTCAGTTGGATTACACCTTTTAATGCATCACAGAGGTAAAGTGGCCACAGCGCAAACAGTTAGCTCTGCCACATTTCAAACGATGCATTTGAGCCACTGTAGAGAGGGTTACAGTTACAATTAAAACACCAAGTGGGACAGTTTTTTTCAGGAGGTGGCACTAACCATTTGTGGGTGATAGAAAGAGACATTACTGCTGTCCACACTGCTATTTTAAAGTGGCATGAAGAAAACAGCTCTGTGCCAGGAAGTCTCCATATCCCCAGCCACCACTGGACAAGTGAAAATGAGGTTCTTGTGGGGCTGCTTCACATTTTCTATGAGTGTACAACTTCTGTTCGTAAATAGATTCTACTAAAAGACCAAATTAAGCCAAAATGAGATTGCAGAGCAAAAGTCATATCAATATTATGATGAATTATTATTTTCAACAAGTGCTTATTTATAAAGATATTTATTAAATGCATTCATATTCACTTCATTCTATAATTGAGATTATTTTTTAGTTTTCAGCTGTACTGAGGCATCAGCTACATGTAATAAATCCATCCACATTTGGTGAATTTTGGCAGTTGCTTGCAGTCACATAACCACCACTACAATGAAGACATAAAGTTGAGGTACCATTGGGTACCTCATTTATTTGGCACATCTAATTGGTCACTAAGTCACAGGGATTCAGCCTCCTAAATTGAGTGTAAAATTCATGTCTCTCCTCCATCCATGCCACCCCCCTAAATAGAGCTAGAACTTAGTTTGACCTGTTTAATGATGTCCTGACTCTTCCACTGCTTCTAGCCTAACTGTGCCCATGGTGTCCTCTTCTCTGTTCACAATGCTACCAGTTCACATTTTTGGCAGAAAAAAATCTAGTCCAGAAAAATCTTTCCAGTGCCTTTAGGATCATATCCCAGCTCCTTAAGAGGGCATACCAGGGCTTCCCTGGTGGTGCAGTGGTTAAGAATCTGCCTGCCAAAGCAGGGGACACGGGTTCGAGCCCTGGTCTGGGAAGATCTCACAAGCCATGGAGCAACTAAGCCCGTGCACCACAACTACTGAGCTCACGAGCCACAACTACTGAGCCCGCATGCCACAACTACTGAATCCCGAGCACCTAGAGCGCATGCTTCGCAATAAGAGAAGCCACCGCAATGAGAAGCCTGCACACCACAATGAAGAGTAGCCCTTTCTTGCCACATCTAGAGAAAGCCTGCATGCAGCAACAAAGACCCAACGCAGCCAAAAATAAATAATAAATTAATAAATAAATTTATTTTTTAAAGGAGGGCATACCAGCTCATCACACTATGGCTGCAAATGGATAACACATCCTGCTTCACAAGTCCTCCACCCATCACGAGTACTGAACTATGTGTCATACTAAGTATTTCATACTGTTTTACAAATCTTTCCCATCTGTTTCCTCTTCCTGAGCCCACTGCCCACCTGCTTGTCCTACAAAGGTCAGTAACTGTGGCACATGCTCCAGAAGTCTCCACGACATTTCACCCCCTGACCAAATCATGTCCTTTCCCTGAGGCTCCCATAGCACCTGGCATGCCTCTGTCACAGCACTTATCACACTTCACCACCACTGAAGGATTTTCTCTCTCATAGGTATAAATAACTTATGTGGTTTTTGCAAGATAGAAACTATAGAGTTGAGAAAGTATAGAACTAGGAGTGATGGTCTGGCAAATGATGTACTAAAGAGATTCAAGAATCAGTTCATCCATTTAAGCACTATATCCATAAAATAAAGAAATTAGAAAAAGGAAATGAAATAGAAAAAGCTGAAACATACTGGAGCTTAAAAGTACAATCACTGAAATGGAAATTTTACTAGTGTTTCAACAGCAGATTGGAGCAGGCAGAAGAAGAACCAGTAAACTTAGAGATAAGACAATTGAAAGTATTGGGTCTGAGAAGCAGAAAGAACATGAATGAAAAATAAAAAGAGTCTAAAGGACCTGCGAGACATCATAAAGTGTATCAACATTCACATTATAGAAGTTCCAGAAGAGGGGGAGAAAGAGAAAGGGATAGACGGGACATTAAAAAAACAATGGCTGCATTTTGGTGAAAGACATACATCTATACATTCAAATAGCTAAAAGAACTCCAAATAAGATAAACTCAAAATGATCCACACTGAATACATTTTATTCAAATCATTTAAAGACAAAGGCAAAGAGAATCTTGAAAGCAGTAAGTGAGAAGCAACTTGTTACTTAAAAGGGGTTCTCAATAAGGTCAACAGCCCAGCATCATCAGAAACTATGGGGGCCAGAAAGCAATGGGATGACATATTTGAAGTGATGAAAGGAAGAAAAAAGAAAAAACCTGTCAACCAAGAATTCAATATCCAGTAAAATGATGCTTTAAAAATGAAGGAGGGGCTTCCCTGGTGGCGCAGTGGTTGAGAGTCAGCCTGCCGATGCAGGGGACACGGGTTCGTGCCCTGGTCCGGGAAGATCCCACATGTCG